>NC_135817.1:39515786-39848413 GCF_964213995.1 Mustelus asterias
CCCCCCCATTCCAGACCATGTGATCTCCAGGGAGAGGCGAAAACCCAGAGTGAAAACCCCAGGGCCAATATGGGGAAAAAAAAAATCTGGGAAATTCCTCTCCGACCCCCTGTGGCGATCGAAACGAGTCCAGGAGATCACACTGGCCCTGATCAGAAAATGCTTCCCAACCCTATTCATTTCCACTTCTGCTTTACGAACACCATCAGAATTCCCTGCCCCCGAGACAGGTTCCCAACTATCCACAGTCTCGCTCTGTACTGGCACCAGCAAGATGATCATAGAATGAAGCCTTGAAACGAGAAACAAAGAACAATTAGCCCGCGCCGCTCCCTGGTCCAAACTAGACCACTCTTTTGTATCCCTCCATTCCCACTCCGTTCATATAGCTGTCTAGATAAGTCTTAAACGTTCCCAGTGTGTCCGCCTCCACCACCTTGCCCGGCAACACATTCCAGGCCCCCACGACCCTCTGTGTAAAATATGTCCTTCTGATATCTGTGTTAAACCTCCCCCCCTTCACCTTGAACCTATGACCCCTCGTGAACGTCACCACCGACCCGGGGAAAAGTTTCCCACCGTTCACCCTATCTATGCCTTTCATAATTTTATACACCTCTATTAAGTCTCCCCTCATCCTCCGTCTTTCCAAGGAGAACAACCCCAGTTTCCCCAATCTCTCCTCATAACCAAGCCCCTCCATACTAGGCAACATCCTGGTAAACCTCCTCTGTACTCTCTCCAAAGCCTCCACGTCCTTCTGGTGGTGTGGCGACCAGAACTGGACGCAGTATTCCAAATGCGGCCGAACCAACGTTCTATACATCTGCAACATCAGACCCCAACTTTTATACTCTATGCCCCGTCCTATAAAGGCAAGCATGCCATATGCCTTCTTCACCACCTTCTCCACCTGTGACGTCACCTTCAAAGATCTGTGGACTTGTACACCCAGGTCCCTCTGCGTCTCTACACCCTTTATGGTTCTTCCATTTATCGTGTAACTTCTCCCTACATTATTCCCACCAAAATGCATCACTTCACATTTATCAGGATTGAACTCCATCTGCCATTTCTTTGCCCAAATTTCCAGCCTATCTATATCCTTCTGTAGCCTCTGACGATGTTCCTCACTATCTGCAAGTCCTGCCAGTTTTGTGTCGTCCGCAAACTTACTGATCACCCCAGTTACTCCTTCTTCCAGATCATTTATATAAATCACAAACAGCAGAGGTCCCAATACAGAGCCCTGCGGAACACCACTAGTCACAGGCCTCCAGCCGGAAAAAGACCCTTCCACTACCACCCTCTGTCTTCTATGACCAAGCCAGTTCTCCACCCATCTAGCCACCTCCCCCGTTATCCCATGAGATCCAACCTTTTTCACTAGCCTACCATGAGGGACTTTGTCAAACGCTTTACTAAAGTCCATATAGACAACATCCACGGCCCTTCCTTCGTCAACCATTCTGGTCACTTCTTCAAAAAACACCACCAGGTTAGTGAGGCATGACCTCCCTCTCACAAAACCATGTTGACTATCGTTAATGAGTTTATTCCTTTCTAAATGCGCATACATCCTATCTCTAAGAATCTTCTCCAACAACTTCCCCACCACGGACGTCAAGCTCACCGGCCTATAATTACTGGGGTTATCCTTCCTACCCTTCTTAAATAACGGGACCACATTAGCTATCCTCCAATCCTCTGGGACCTCACCTGCGTCCAGTGACGAGACAAAGATTTGCGTCAGAGGCCCAGCGATTTCACCTCTCGTCTCCCTGAGCAGCCTTGGATAGATTCCATCAGGCCCTGGGGATTTGTCAGTCTTTATATTCTCTAACAAACCTAACACTTCCTCCTTTGTAATGGAGATTTTCTCCAACGGTTCAACACTCCCCTCCGAGACACTCCCAGTCAACACATCCCTCTCCTTTGTGAATACCGACGCAAAGTATTCATTTAGGATCTCCCCTACTTCCTTGGGCTCCAAGCATAAGTCCCCACTTTTGTCCCTGAGAGGTCCGATTTTTTCCCTAACAACACTGCTCACAGCTCCACTTGCTCCCTTATTGAGCAGACCATAGAGTTTCTGAAGATGCACTTTAGATGCTTGGGCTGCTCAGGTGGCTCTCGACAATACACTCCCCATTGTTTTTCACACATCATCACAGTGTGGTGAACCATTCACAATCCGGCAGTATGAAGAGTTATCCTTTGCCAGAGGAGGGTGAACTGGAGCTGGATGAGAACTCATTGAGTGATGAATCATAGAATCATACAATCCTACAGTGCAGAAGGAGGCCATTCGGCGCATTGGCGCACCGACCACAATCCCACCCAGGCCATATCCCCAACTATAACCCCATGCATTTACCGTAGCTAGTCCCCCTGACACTAAGAGCCTAATTTTACCATCAAGTTGCGCCCGTTTTCGGACACGAAAACTTGGTAAAGTTGGCTGTGAGGTGAGTAGCATGATCCGCGCCCGCCTCCGCACCAGTTCCCCCTTTACCAAGGCCCAAAAATGGACGGGATCTGGACAGTGCCCGAAACAGGCGCGATGGCCATTTAAATGCATTTGAAGCATTTAAATTGAATTAATGGGCTGCACGCCCAACTTTACCAGCCCTTGCCCCTTTACCACCGCGTTCACCAATCCGGAATCGGCACGAAACAGATATGCTCCATAATAGTCCGATTCAGGCACTCCATCAGTGAGGGTTAGTGGGGAGGTAAGTGCATAGCGTCCGACAGCTCTCTGCTGCTTACGGGTGTTCTTTCATTCTGGCCATTTTCTTTCTCGGGTCGGTGGCAGATCTGCGAGTGTGTGGGGAGGAGGGTGGGGGGCTGTTGTTTAGTAGGGTCTCCGATGTCCGACTTGTGGCATGGACCCGGGTCTCAGCACTGACTTCGTGTCTTGTGGTGCTGCTGGGTCCTTGTGCACGCAGCTCACTTCCAGCTGAAGGATGTGCACGAAGCCCTTGCAAATTGCACTGTTGCAGCCTTTCAACTTTGCAAAGAGCTGTGATTGTGGGGTGCATGTGGCTGAGGGAATTGGGGGAGCTGTGATTGTTGGGAGCATGTGGCTGGGGGAATTGGGGGAGCTGTGATTGTGGGGAGCATGTGGCTGAGGGAATTGGGGGAGCTGTGATTGTGGGAGGCATGTGGCTGCGGGAATTGGGAGGGCTGAGATTGTGCGAGGCATGTGGCTGGGGGAATTGGGGGTGCTGTGATTGTGGGGAGCATGTAGCTGGGGGAATTGGGGGGGCTGAGATTGTGCGAGGCATGTGGCTGCGGGAATTGGAGGAGGGCTGTGATTGTGGGGAGCATGTGGCTGGGGGAATTGGGGGGGCTGAGATTGTGCGAGGCATGTGGCTGGGGGAATTGGGGGTGCTGTGATTGTGGGGAGCATGTAGCTGGGGGAATTGGGGGGGCTGTGATTGTGGGGAAAATGTGGCTGGGGGAATTGGGGGGACGGTGATTGTGGGAGGCAAGTGGCTGGTGGAATTGGGGGGACTGTGATTGTGGGGAGCATGTGGCTGGGGGAATTGGGGGTCTGTGATTTTGGGGAGCATGTGGCTGGGAGAATTTGGGGCTGTGATTTGGGGGAGCATGTGGCTGGGAGAATTTGGGGCTGTGATTTGGGGGAGCATGTGGCTGGGGGAATTGGGGGGTATGGGCAGTAAATGTTGATGTGTTAGGGGCAAGCTGCGTTCATTAACCTATACATGTGTTCTCCTTTTCCAACTGCCCCCCCCCTCTCCACCGCCACCCCCCCCCCCACCTGCCCCCCCCCCCCCCCCCCCCCCACCCCCGCCCCCCACCCCTTCAGTGTGATGAGATGGCTTTTGCAATGCAACCAATCGATCTTGCTGTTCGTTTGGTTGCTTCTGGAGCTGAGGAGGAGGAGCTGGAGGAAGAATTGCGGGCACAGGAGGCCCGAGCCTTACCACTTGCAGGAATAGAGGGAGAAGACCACCAGAGACGGGAGGTGGCCGCCATTCCTCGGGGTGGGGGGGGGGGGAGCGGGCACAGGAGAAGGAGGGAGCAGAGACTCCGGCAGCTCCGTGCACGAGTGTCATTTGATCACATGTTGGACACCGTGTGCCGCCAACGTCTCCTCCTCTGAAAGGAGACCATGTATCACCTGTGCACCTGTTGCAGGACCTGGCACCTCGGGCAGGGGGGGCACCCACTCTCGGTGGCTGTCAAATTGACGGCTGCTCTGAACTTTTATGTGCCTGGCTCCTTCCAGACCCCGAGCAGAGATGTATGTGGCATTTCCCAGTCAGCTGTGCACACCTGTGTCAAGCAGGTCACAGAAGCCCTGTATGCCGGGCTGGGCAGTACATCAAATTTAATCAGGACCAGGCCCATCAGGAAGCCCGGGCTGCAGGGTTCGCAGCCATTGCGGGGATGCCTAATGTACAGGGGGTCATCGACTGCACCCACGTCGCCCTCAAGGCCCCCCTACAGAATCCACAAAGATTCATCAACAGAAAGGGATTCCGCTCCCTGAATGTTCAATTGGTGTGTGACCAAAATATGTACATTATGCACATCTGCGCAAGACACCCAGGCAGCAGCATGACAGCTTCATTGTCAGGAGCACTGACATCCCGGAGACATTTGAGGAGGAGCCCAGGCTGCGAGGTTGGCTCCTGGGTGATATGGGTTACCCGCTTCAGACATGGCTGATGACGCCTGTGCGGAGGCCTGTGTCTGAGGTGGAGACCCGCTATAATGAGGCCCACGTAGCCACCCGCGCGATAGTGGAGAGGTGCATTGGGCTCCTCAAGATGCGATTCCGGTGCCTGGACCGAGCTGGCGGGGCCTCCAATACAGCCCAGTGATCTCTCCCCGCATTGTGGTCGTGTGCTGTGCCTTGCACAACCTGGCTCTGCAGAGAAGTGACCGATTGGAGGAGGAGGAGGAGGACGTGGAGGCTGACCAGCCGGGTGTCACTGGGGAGGATGACCAGCAGGAAGAGGAGGAAGAGGAGGAGGAGGAAGATGAGGAAGAGCACGCCGAGGAACATTATCCAGGCGCGAGAGGGCTGGCAGCTCAAATGAGGCATGCGAGGGCGGCAAGGGAGGCCCTGATCACCAGGCAGTTCAGTCGCTTGGGGCTTGTATTTGTGGGTTCCATTCTCCCCCCCTCTGTCCCCAAAATTTCTTCCATCGCCTGCAATATTGTCACACCAGTGTGGTTATGCTGTGTCAGCAGGTGTTTTGGCAGGCAGGAGGGTGATGACAACTCGCTAAGCACCATTATGATGATGCCCTGGTGCAAACTAGTCTGACTCCTGTCTGAGCTCTGCATGCACGCTGGCACCTGGGCCCACGTCTGTGTAGTGGGTAAGGGATCTGAAACCCCCATACAGGGCCCTGGGGAGGATGAAGTGGAGGATGGGAGGGAATTGCTCATGGGGTCTGGGGAACCAATGACTTCCTTTACTCAGTGACACAGATTGAGGGACCTCTCCAATTGACATCAACATGAAGCGATTTGTGATCTGCTCTGGTGATCATCAATGGAAGCGGATTCCTATTCGAGACAAATTAGTCACAGGTGGATGGTGAAAAAATTTAATTGCAATAAAGGTGTTTAAGTCAGATGTTCTAACATAAAAACTTGTGAACAGAAAACGTTGCGGTCGTTAACTATCTTACTGACTAGTGCAGCCCTTCACCCGTGCCATCTCAGTGCAACTACAACTTCCTAAACTTACATGGCTTACCACTATGTCTCAGTGACTCCGTAGAATGTACATCAGAGGTGGAGGGGGCCAGCTGCCTACCTCACCCCAGGGCCTGTGATGCACATGGTGGGCGTCCTCTGGAGGCCCTGGACCTTGAGGGACCTGGCCTGCTTCCAGGTGTCTGGGATGTTTCCATGACACCCTCTTCATCCCACTGCCCCTGAGATGCCCCGGTGTCAGGAAGGGGGAATCAGAAGGTGTAGCCACAGCCACAGTCTCCTGGCTGAAAGGCCCCGGCATGGGCTTGAGCCCTTCCTCCTCCCTTGTAGTTCCTGTGGCCTCCTGGGTCACTCCATGGGACGATGGTGTTTCTGCATTGAGCTCCAGGAGCTCCGGCGTCACCTGGCCCTGCCAGTCCTGGAGGACCACCTGTGTCCTACTCATGGCCCTCTGGAATAGCCACTTGAGCCGAGGGCCATCTCTCAATGGCCGCAGCAAGTGCCCTCTGAGACTGGGCCATGCTCTGCAACCCCTCAGCCATGACCCTCTGTGACTGGGCCACGTTCTCAAAGGCTGCTGCCATAGCCCGCTGTGTCTCAGCGCTGTCCTGCTAGGTGTCCTTCAAGCTCTCGAACCTCTCAGCCATGGGCCGGAAAACCTCGAGAAACCAGTTCAGTCCCTCAGCTGTGGCCTGCTGTGACTCAGCCATTGTTTGGAGCCTGCTACTCATGGTGAGAATCCCCTGCCCCAGGCTTTCCTCTGCAGATGCCACCCTTGCAGTGTTGGCCTGGGAGCCGGTTCGCCTGAAAGCTTTGGGACTCCTTCCAACAGCCTCACAGTTGGTCCATTGTGGCTGTCAACCCCTCCTGCATTCCCTGGCTCTGTTGCTGCATCCCCAGCAGCTGAGGGAGAAGTGATCTCAGAGGCCCAGCATGTAGCCTGCCTCCAGCAGGCCCCCACGTGCCAAAGGCCTTGGACATTCCCTCCTCCACCCGATGTACATTAGCAAATGTGTCGTGCTCACCAGAGAGTGACGCAGAAGCCTCACCACTAACTGGACCCACTGACGGGTCAGTATCTGGGATGGTGAATTGTAAGGTGGAAGCTGACGCCAAAACGGTGCCACCCATGGAGGTCCCTCCAGCCATGTCCTCCGAGGACTCATCCGAGCTGTCCTGAACAGGGTGGGCAGGAGCTGCAGCAGCGGCCTGTAGTCCAGAAGGCCCAGAGGCATCCAGATCTGTCCCTGCAACACAGGAAACAAGGTTAAGAACAAGGGAGGGAGAGGAATCAGGGATGCCAAACACATGATTCACATTTCTCCATTGAACATAGAACAAAGCACCAAGAAAATTACATCCCAGGAACAGGCCCTTCGGCCCTCCAAGCCTGTAGCGACCAGGCTGCCCATCTGATTTGTAACCCCCTACCCTTCTGGGGACCATATACCTCTATTCCCAACCCATTCACATAGCTGTAAAGACGCCCCTTAAAGATCACTATCGTATCTGCCTCCGCGACCTCCCCCGACAGCGAGTTCCAGGCACCCACCACCCTCTCTGTGCAAATAATCACAGTACATCTCCTTTAAACCTTGCCCCTCGCATCCAAAACTCATGTTCTCAAGAAGTTGCCTCAAAATGAGTGGAGGAATGACAGGTGCTCACATCTTGACAGCAGCCCGACCATGTTGTCGCTGACAACCCACATCTCCCTTTCCCTTGCCAGCTCCAGCGCCCGTTCCTCAAAAGGAGTGAGGACCTGGAGGTCTGGCTCACCACCCCCTCGGTTTTCACCCTCTCACGGGTGTTATGGTCGGTCTTCTCTTGTGGAGACAGAAGGAGCCATGAAAGAAATGATGGCGTGAATCCTGCAAAGTATCTGGTGGTGGCCCTTAGAGGGCAAGTGCAGTGGGGCTCTTCGGCAGAGGTTAGGAAGGAAGTGGAAGCATGCAGGGTGCTGCGGATGGGAGGATCTGGGGGAGATTTGGGGGAAGATGCTAGATGGGGTTCAGCACTCACCCTTGCTGCGTGTATGAGGTCATTGAGGTCATTGGTTTTTTTTCCGGCACTGCTTCTTTGGTTCAGGGGCCAGTGCCCTGGCACTGACCAAGGCAGCGACTGCCTCCCAGGCTGCATTCCCATCAGGACCCCTGGGTCTGCATCCTCCTGGGGGGAAGAGAGTGTCCCACCTCGCCTCTGCTGCATCCAGTAGCTTGCCCAGATCGCCCTCAGAAAAATGGGGGGGGGGGTCTGATCGTGAGCACGTTGTCCTGTACTGCCTGCCTGCCTGTCCATTCTTGAGTTTTTAACGGAGCTGCCCCTCGTTAGGACAGATCAGCTGCAGGCAGTTTGGCAGCGCATTCCAGAAAATTCCATGCAGTTTGCTTATTAGCATTGAGGGGAAGACAAGCGAGCACTTGCAGGTGTGCTGATGGTGGGTGGGAGGCGGAGGGTGGGGGGAGTGGTTGGGGGGGGGGGTGCGGTGGGGGGAGGGTGGGGGAGGGTGCAGTGGTGGATCAGTCCCTCAATGATTGGGGACAGGTCAGAGAGAGGGAGGTGTCACACAGACATCGGAGTCCGGAGGAGATGGGGGCCTTTGCGGGAGGGTCCGGGTGGGGGAGAGGGGGATCACTCTGCCTAATATCTGTAGGGTGGAGGGGGGGAGGGTGGATCTCTCTGCCTGAGATCAGTGGGGGGGAAGGGGGGTGTCTGCTGCCACTCTGCCTGAGATCAGTGGTGGGAGGCGGGGGAGGATGAGAACGTGGCCCAACTTTGAGAAAGGGTCATCAGGACTCAAAACGTCAGCTCTTTTCTCTCCTTACAGATGCTGCCAGACCTGCTGAGGTTTTCCAGCATTTTCTCTTTTGGTTTCAGATTCCAGCATCTGCAGTAATTTGCTTTTATCCAGTGCTGTGGTTGAGATGAGGACAAGGCCACTAACACTGAGGAGACACAAATACCACGAGAATATGAATGTTGATGATGTGCTCTCACTCAATGGTGTTCCTTGAGGGAGAAGAGTTAGAAACACATCACACACTTCAAATAAAGATTTGAACACATTTCCTTGACATCTCACAAGGCTGCAGAGGCTCGTTCAACTGAGGTCGACATCACAGAAATGTTAATTTCCCAGTGGGAGATTATCGCTGAGTGGGAGGATGGCGAATAATATCGGAGGATTCCAATGTACAAATTCACAACGCCTTCAGTTAACCAGGAGTCCACATAACCATTAAGTCTCTTCACAAAATTGCAATTTCTTTACAATGACAGCACGCCCATGACTGTCAGGTAACATCAAAATTTCTTAACTTTCCGAACCCTACAGCTAAACCTTGTTGTAGCCCCAACATCCACAGCAGAGGTGGAGGCAGCCTGCTGACTGTTACATTCTGATGTCTGTGATGGCCTCTGGTGGTCTGAGCCTTGGAGGGCCCTGGCCTGATAAGGGTCTCCTCCTCGGGGACAGAAGTGCCCTCAATGGGCTGAACAGATGGGGTCACAGGAAGGAAGGACTGTGAGCATCAGTACACCCAAGGGGAGTCCTGAGAGGAGGCCCCGGGGTGTCCGGCTGACACTCATCCTCCCTGTGGGTGCCCAAGGGCCCCACCCTTACTCTTGCAGGAGATGGCACACCTCGAAGGATGTCAGGGTATCTCATCCCTATGTCGCCTACACCTTGATGGTACCCACCAGGGTGTGTGGCCATGAGGTGCAGGGCTGAGCGCAAATCCAACAAGACCTGTTGGATTAAGGTCTCCATGGTGATTACCAATATCTCCATGGTGACCTTGAGTTGCTGAAATGTTAGAGCCATGCCATCAGATAGAATACATATAGATTCCTCTGCCATTTTCTCCATTCTGCTGAACGACTGTCAAATCTCTGTCTGATGTTGTTACATCTCCAGTAATGAGTTGACGGCTGCTTCTGGAGGCTCATCAGCTGACTTGGGTGAGCGGGTGTCTGGTCTCCAGCATCCCTCCGAGTATCGAAAACCCAGGCTGTCCTTCCTCTGACTGCTGCAGGCATGTGCCAGTGAGCTGTTCTCCAAGCCTAATCTAGAACTATGCCCCACTGAGGTGTGTGTCTCTGAGATAGTGGGGGGAATGTGTGTGAGCGCTGTGATAGTTCTTCCAGAGCTTCCTCTTCAGGTGTGGTCCGGAGGCTCAGACTGGTGCTTGGCTGCCTTATGGGCCTCGATCTGCTGGTGCCTAGAAAATAGAGAATAGAGTTTCAGTAAATAAGCATGAGCAATATAAGACTCCATGTGACTCATTGTGATTGGGAGGCTTTGATGAAGTAATGAAGCTGCGATCCATACGAGGTTGCTGGGAGAGGCCGATCTTCCCTTCCCTACGTGAACAATCCCTGTCCTCCCAGCCAGCTAGGCCGCCAGCTCCTCAAACTCAGTGAGGGTAATGATATGGGTCTGCGAATGTTGGTGCTTGTTGTGTGCCAGCTTGGCCTGTAAAAAGATGAAAGAAAGGCATGTGACGAAAAGGGATGGAGCAGAGATTGAGTGAGATGCATATCCCCTGTGTGTGGTAAGCCCTGCACAGAAGGGCAAGAGAATGGGGTGTGAGCAACATGGTAGAAGGAATGGTGGTGATGTGAAAGTCTCTGTGAGAGAAAGTGGTGATATGTTTCCCTGCTAATGGTGTGAGATCTCTGAAGACAGTAGCCATTTGAGTACATGATGCCATGATGGAAGTTGGATATTGGAGGGAGTTCAAGGGTGACTTACACTGGCAGAGCAGATGAGATCATTCATTCTCTTCCTGCACTGGGTGACGTTTCAGGCATTGTTGTCAGTCACGTGGACCTCCTCTGTGATGGCCTCCTAGGCCAGATACATGAGACTGCTCTGCTTCCTGGAGCCATCTCTGGGATGCAGGACATTCCTATGCACTCGCACTCATGGCAAATGGAGTTTAACCCTGATAAATGTGAGATGATTCATTTTGGTAGGACTTATTTAAATGTGGATTACAGGGTCAAAGGTAGGGTTCTGAAGACTGTGGAGGAACAGAGAGATCTTGGGGTTCATATCCACAGATCTCTAAAGGTTGCCACTCAAGTGGATAGAGCTGTGAAGAAGGCCTATAGTGTGTTAGCTTTTATTAACAGGGGGTTGGAGTTTAAGAGCCGTGAGGTTATGCTGCAACTGTACAGGACCTTGGTGAGACCACATTTGGAATATTGTGTGCAGTTCTGGTCACCTCACTATAAGAAGGATGTGGAAGCGCTGGAAAGAGTGCAGAGGAGATTTACCAGGATGCTGCCTGGTTTGGAGGGTAGGTCTCATGAGGAAAGGTTGAGGGAGCTCGGGCTGTTCTCTCTGGAGCGGAGGAGGCTGAGGGGAGACTTAATAGAGGTTTATAAAATGATGAAGGGGATAGATAGAGTGAACGTTCAAAGACTATTTCTTCGGGTGGATGGAGCTATTACAAAGGGGCATAACTATAGGGTTCGTGGTGGGAGATACAGGAAGGATATCAGAGGTAGGTTCTTTACGCAGAGAGTGGTTGGGGTGTGGAATGGACTGCCTGCAGTGATAGTGGAGTCAGACACTTTAGGAACATTTAAGCGGTTATTGGATAGGCACATGGAGTACACCAGGATGATAGGGAGTGGGATAGCTTGATCTTGGTTTCAGATAAAGCTCGGCACAACATCATGGGCCGAAGGGCCTGTTCTGTGCTGTACTGTTCTATCTTCTATCTTCCTCTGATCAAGGCCTTAAGTGTCTTGTGGGTGAAATGGGTGCTACCTCCTTCTTGAGGCTGCGAGCCATGATCTTCTGGTTTCCAGATATCTATGATAGTCTCCTGGAGAGAGGTGGGCCGATAGGTTGACATGTATGTACTGGACTGGCATCGAAATATGGACCTTCGACCCCGTCAGCTGACAGCAGGTGGACGAAACAGCTCCCACTCTGCCAGGTGATTCAGTCTGATAATCACCTGTGCATACTTACTGAGATTCCACATGCAGGAATGAGTGCAAGTTCCCGCCATTCTGGCCAGTGGAGTAGATTCTACTGAAATCGCCCGCCACCGCACTTACTGTCATAAATAGAAAATTCTGCCCTATATCTTGAACTATTTACATTGCATTATAACTATGGATTCTATCCAATTCCAACTCCTACTCTTCCTCAATCCCCCTCTCCTGCCTTTCTCGCCACCTCCACCAGATCGCAGTCCTGAAGTATTCAATCTCCCAAAGAATTCTCAGCCCTCAGGGAAGATGACTTGGAGACATGTGGAGTTTCTTCTTTGTCTTGAAGGACACCATCATCAGTAGAATGTGAAACTAATTCTTATTTTCATTGCTGAAAACCAGTGTGAAGCTTTCAGGATGACTGAACCACAAGGACAGTTAGAACTTTTCAATGATCCAAGAGAGAAGGCTGAAAAACATTGACCTTTGAACTCCCTGAGACTAGAAGAGAAGTGCCCCATGATGAAGCTGTCATGCACCTTGCCCGGATAGCATGCACACACATGATTGATGTTGAGCAGGTTGTTGCACATAATTTGGACATTCAGGGTGTGGAACCCCTTGCGGTTGATGAAGGGCACTCCCTAATGCCACGGGGCTCACAAAGCGACATTCATGTTGTCCATAGCTCCCTGCACCTGAGGCATACCGGCGGTACTACTTTCTCAGAAGACAAAGGAAATTTGGCATGTCAGCTACGACTTTTACCAGCTTTTACAGATGCACCATAAAAAGCATTCTTTCTGGTTGTATCATAGCTTGGTATCATTCCTGCTTTGCCCAAGACTACAAAAAACGATAAAAGGTCGTGAATGTAGCCCAGTCCTTCACACAAACCAGCCTCCCATCCATTTACTCTGTCTACACTTCCCGCTGCGTCAGCAAAGCAGCCAGCATAATTAAGGACCCCACGCACCCCGGACACATTCTCTTCCACCTTCTTCCATTGGGAAAAAGATACAAAAATCTGATGTCACGTACCAACTGACTCAAGAACAGCTTCTTCCCTGCTGCCATCAGACTTTTGAATGGACCTACCTCGCATTAAGTTGATCTTCCTCTACACCCGAGCTATGATTGTAACACTACATTCTGTACTTTCTCCTTTCCTTCTCTATGAATGATATGTTTTATCAGTACAGCACACAAGAAACAATACTTTTCACTGTATACTTATACATCTGACAATAATAAATCAAATCAAATCAATAAGCCTGAAGCCCAGGCATCTTGTTGGGCCTGGCCTGGATCAAAATGGATGCCAGGCACACAGGACATCCATGATCTTCTGGATACACTTGTGGGCTGATGCCACACAAATAACCGCTCGGGCCATAGAATGATCCAGTACTGAAGAGGTTCAGGACCATGAACCTTCACAGCCACTGGGAACAGGTGTCCTTCTTCCTCATGAGGCACCAGGTCATGAGGATGTGGCACAGGTTCTGCAACAAATGACATTAACAACATCAAGCATTTTGCTGCTGACAAATGTCCTTCTTGCATTCCCAATGCAGGCTGTTCCTAACGGGGAGAGAGCTGTTTGTTTTCTTCACATTGCTGAGTTTTCTCACTGACTATATACATGTTTCCCTGCATTGTCACTGTCAAGAACCAGCAGAAAAGGGATTCCACTCCCTAAATGTTCAGGTGGTCCATGAGCCACTGGTGTAGCGTAATGCAGGCAGTGGCCTGTTTTCTGGCAGTGGTCATGACATGTTCTTGCTGCACCAGTGTCCAATACTACTTATTTATTTTTACCCTGCTGGGTAAAAGCTGGCACCTTGGAAAGAGTAGCACAAATAACAGAGCTTCCACTGACACAACCACAGGCGTCCTCAAGCAAAATTTCTGATGCCTGAACTCATCTGATGGAGCCCTACAGTAGCCCTGAGTGAGTGATGGTTTGATATATGTTATACAGCTATGCAATTCAAGAGGCTTGTGGCCTTGGCTACATACCTAATATCTCTATCCTTCATTTTCATAACAGTTGTACTGGGAAGCTTTTGAGGTCAACCATATTTTCTGAATACTGTACATCAGGGTGACATTCCATTGAGATTATCTGCCATGCTTGAAGACCTGGGCTTGCTGTTAATACCATCTGTTGCATCACTTGTTGGACTTATTCTGGCTTTGTGCCATACAAACTGAATTGTGAGCCAACTGAACTCTCCAGCTACAATCCTGTATTGTGTTATTACATTCTGTTTATTTCTGCTGGAGTCCATTGTACCCTTATGGGTAAATCCAGTTTTCAATCCAGTGAAAGGGCATTATCAAATGCACATAGCAGTGCTTTTAGAAGGAACTGTTAAGCAAAGGTTCTCTGTCACTTATTATTGTTAACATAAGCAAAGCTGATCTTTTGTGTAGACTTAACATGTTGGAATTGCTATACGTGTTTACCCTTCTTGGTGTATGATATCTTCTTCCACTTTTTCTGTCCTATGAAATGTTTGTAAATTTCACAAGGTAAAATAAATGACAGAGCATGAATTCTGTACACTTCTTTGTTTTGCCTGTGGCTCACTTGCATCAGGTTTTCCAGTCACGGGAGTACTCAGAATTCAATTTTACAGGATGATGCTGTGCTTTGCATCATTTATGTGGTTCACAGGTTATATGATGTGCCAGGCATGCATGGGTTAGTGCCCAAGTTTAAACAGTGAGTTTCTTCAGAAAATTTAATTGGCGTATTCATAAATTCAAGTTCCCTAAATTCTTTTGGCTGTGGGTGCACTCACTGTCATCAGGCTTTGCCACCAAGTCAGCTGCTAATTATTAAAAATCATTCAATGTTCCTTGAATGGTTGAACTTGGCTTTATAGAGGTCCACTTCAACAAAGTTATATTTAATGAATAAAGAAAATGTTAAAGGGTTATGAGTGATTATGGTTTAAGAAGAAGGTGGTGGAGTGGGGAGATGGTTAAAATGCAGTTGAGGTTATCACTGTTCCCTCAGCACTCTGGGGCTTGTTTATCCAAATATCTGCAGCTGCTAAACAATCTGTTACTGGGACTTAAATACAATTCGTGCCCTCCTAATTATTGAGGAAACAGCACCAAGAATCTTTTCTGCTGTGAATCAAATCACATGAGTTTTGTTCCTGCGTCCTAATTTTTCTTAGTCTCCTTATTGATTTATTGTCCCATTTTTGAATGGAATTTGCATCTTAATTACATCATTTGTATTTAGGGACAGAAATGATCACTTTGAAAAACCTAAATAATGTTTTGAATTAATCTATTCATTAAGACATTATTATACAAGGACAAACTAAATGATCTAAACTATATTTTAGTAGATTGACTTATCACACATTTCAAAGGTAAATTGTTTTACTGGAACTTCTGCCTCTGAATTCAAGACATGTAAGTCATGGACGTATACTAAACTGGAAAGATTGTGATACAATCCTGAGAGCGAAACGATGTGAACATTCACTTACTGTCCAGGTGGGAATTCTAACAGATAACATATGGCACCATAACTTGGTGAGGAATGAATGACTAAACAAGGGCAACTAATTTAAAACAGCAGGCTATTAAAAAAAAGTCTTGAAAAGGTGCTTTATTTAGCACGCCATTAAAACAGAATACCATAATGGTCGGAATTTTCTAGCCATTCACGCCAGTGGGATTCTCTGGTCCCGGTGCAGTGAACAGAGATTTGGCTAAGCTCCATGTTCTCCGTCCTTGCTTGCACCGGCAGTGGGGCGCGAACGGCTGGAAAATTCCACCTGATATGTACCAAAGCAGAGTTTCCAAAATATGAATGCCATAGAAACAAATCAACCTTAAATGGGTAGCGGTGGAAAGCGATAGAGTAAGCAGATGTCAAACTGAGGAGTCCTGAGCTGCAGAACGTGCCTAATTTCAAAACAGCTGTTCATACTTCATGATGGAAAAATATTTCCTCTAGTGATAAAGCAGTCTGCTTTCTCTCCTTATTCATTCCTGGGTTAGGCAGGCAAGTTTGGAAGCTGATGTTGACGGAACTTTGGCAAGTATTCCATCACACTCTAGACATGTGCCTTGTAGATAGTGAACGGACTTTGGAGAGTCAAGAGGTAGATTAATGTCAGGAGGTGAATTGTAGAATGTCTAGTCTTTAACCTGTTCTTTCAGCCAGAGTATTTATTTGACTATTCCAAATAAATGTTTCCTCAATAAGTTCCTGGTGAACAGTAACCCCCAGGAGGTTGATGGTGGAGTATTTGGCGATGGTAATGCTGATGAATGTCAAGGGCAGGTTGTTGGAGATGGTCATTGCTTGGCACTTGTGTAGTGTGAATATTTACCTGTCACTTTTCAGTCCAAGCCTGAATGCTACCCAGATCTTGCTGCATATTGGCACTGGCTGCTTCACTATCTGAAGAGTTGCATTGTTCAACCATCAGGAAGCATCCCCACTTCTGACGTAATGTTGGCGGGAATGTCATTGATGAAGTAGTTGGAGATGATTGGGCCTAGTGCACAACCCTGAGGATGTCCTGCACCAGTGTGCTGGGGCTGGGATGACTGGTCTCCAACAACCACAATCAGCTCCCTTTGTGCTAAGTTAGACTCCAGCCAATGGAAAGTGCTCCCCAAACAAAAGTAACATTAACTTTGAAGGCAAAAAAGAATGTGGGGGAGAAAAAAAACTACATCCAATTCCAGCAAAATTCTGCAAGCAGATCAAATGGTTAACACATTTGGAGTGAACTTTATACATTTTCGATCAATGCAGCAACTCCCAAAACAAAGGGCTGAATTTTCTTAGCCTGGTGGTGGCAGGCTTAGAGGTGGGTAGGGTGGGGTTGGGGCAGTAGGGGCAGTAAAATGGGGAGGGATGGCACATTCCTGCCGCCAGAGACAGTCCTACAGTTGGCCTGGGAAATGGATCAGCTCCCTGCAGGTAGATTTCCTGCAGCAGGCTGGGGAAACCATCAAAGCCCCTTGCTCCAAACTGAGGAGCACGGAAAGCCACATAAGTGGCCCAAATGCTGTTCTAGAGAGAGTTTTTGTCTCAGCTCCAATTCAATTACCTTTCCATTTGCCAGCTACTTATTAATTGATGTTCAGACCAGTGAGGGGACTTCCAAGTGGAGGTGTAGCAGTCTCCAGCCTGTCTTAGCAGTGCCCATCTCTCATGGGTCCAGTTACCTGGACCACCCAATGACGAGGTATCCAACTTCGGGAGTATTGCCTAGCCAGTCTCACTGCCAGCAACTGTGGGCCTGGGACCCCCATTTGTTCCCAACATTGGAGTCCCAAAGCCTATCCAAAAAATTAAGCCCACCCCTTCAATGAAGTGTTATGATATGACACATTTGTTTATGTGCAAATTTCTGAGGTGCACAAGAGAGACAAATTCGTATGGTTTATGGAATGACAAGATTTTGAAGTACACATATGGGTTTTGGCAAGCATGCAGTTACATTTCTTCCACTTAATAATTTTGGAAACAG
Source organism: Mustelus asterias (assembly GCF_964213995.1). NCBI lineage: Eukaryota > Metazoa > Chordata > Chondrichthyes > Carcharhiniformes > Triakidae > Mustelus > Mustelus asterias. The sequence continues at coordinate 39,532,961 of NC_135817.1, forward strand.
CACAGACTTACTCACATAGCAATAATATTATCCAAAGATGGAGGTTCAGTTGTACAAAACATATTCTCAAAAAGTCTAGTGCGTGAGAAGAATGAAAACACAGTTATTTTTAAGAACCCATGAGCCAAGAGATGCAGCACACAAATTACAACTGACAATGATTCAAGGTTTGTTAAAAAATGCCCCAATGTTTAATTTATTTTTTCTTGCTGTTGCTGTAGTCAGTGCAATCTGTCTGCCATGTGAAACATTGATCATTTGTTTAAACCTATCCGTATGAACTTCAAACAGATTCTAACCAGCTATTGGCTAATATATATATATTTTTTATTAAAATAACTTGATCAAAAAGACATTAACTGCTTTAAATGGCCCTCTGGTGTACTTTGCACAGCTCCCAAAGTGTCCTTTCTTAATTCGCTGACACCTTACTGTCAAAAGCTCCGATCCTCATATTCCTCCTTCAGCCCTGTTCCAAACTTGGCATGTTTCCCTTGTTATTAGTTCCTTTTGAGAAAAGGCGATTGGAACCTTTCTGTTTGGACAGAAGTGTTTTAATTAACACCACTGCTGTCAATAATCCACTTTTGGAGCAGAATGCAGTGTTCAAGGCCCTCGTTTTCCTGGTGAATGGAAGGTGGCTGATTTTCAGCCCCTGATAAACAGCAGTAACAGGGGCTGAAAATGGTTGGCATGCGGTCACAAGGTAGCATCACTGCAATTTTCAATTGCGATGTTGGTTTTCCAGCATCCCTGCCACTAAACAATTTGGTGAGGGAAAAAAATTTCCCTCAATTTGGTGGTGGAAAACGTGTTCAATGCATTTTGTCCATAGTCACAAAGGTCTGACTGCGACGGGATTTCTGAGTGGGAAGGAAGAGTTCTGTTCCGGGTCTCCAAGGATACAGTGGAGATCGACTCTACTGCGTGCATCTCTTCATTCTCACAGGTCATCATCTGTCATTCTGTTTGCAACTCATTTTGGATGGCTCAGGAATCCAACAGCTGAAACGTGGTGAGAAGGGCTGGATCCATGAGCCAAGTGTATCCACAGCATTGCTTGTGGGCCAGGAGGAACAGGAGTGTTTTCTCCAGGTCTAAAGAACTTTCCTTTCAAACTGTGCTGTGAATCACCTGCTCCCACCCTCTCGGTTTCTGGGTCATTCACCCAAAGACAAATTTTGTCATATCCAGAATACATCTAAACATTGATTTGTTGAGTAAGCAGAGCAGTAAACTTAATGGTTTGATAATAGCTTTCCACTCAAACATTGTGATGGTTCACTTATCACCTTTCCTGGCCATTTTCATAGAATCATAGTATCATAGAATCCTACAGTGCACAAGGAGGCCATTTGGCCCATCGAGTCTGCACCGACCACGATCCCACCCAGGCCCTATCCCCTAAGCCCATGCATTTACCCTAGCTAGTCTCCCCGACATTAAGGGGCAATTTAGCATGGCCAATCCACCTAACCAGCACATCTTTGGACTTTTGGGGGAAACCGGAGCACCTGGAGGAAACCCACAGAGACATGGGGAGAATGTGCAAACTCCATCCAAGCCGGATATCGAACCCGGGTCCCTGTCGCTGTGAGGCAGCAGTGCTAACCATTGTGTCACCGTGCCACCCCACGTGCCACTTTGATGAGGGTGTACGCACAAGCTTCACAGAGCAGCCTATTCCAGGCAGGAGTCTGAAGCTAAAATGGTAGTTGGATTCAATGACATCCAGGTTTAGTTCAATACTGTACATTGAGTAGGGCCCCCAAATGTCATGGCTTTAAGTTGGTAATAGCCCCAGTATCATGCTCATCTGTCGTCTAAAACCGACCACTGCCACAGTGGAAGAGTAGCAGGTTGGTATCACCAGGTAGGCACATGTATTTCCTTAATAAGATAAAAGCAAAATACTGCAGATGCTGGGATCTGAAACAAAAACAGAAAATGTTGGAAAATCTCAGCAGGTCTGACAGCATCTGTGGGGAGAGAATAGAGCCAACGTTTCAAGTCTATTTGACCTTTTGCCAGAGCCGGGTTAGAGGCAGGTGTATTTCCTTACACCTGCTTGCCCCATTTATATATAAACCATGACAGCAATATACCCTGTCCCTGCCCCAACCCTGCCAAGAGTCCTATCAGCTCCTTGGAGATTCAGACTGCTGGTCGGTCCCCCTGTGGAAGCCAGCACACTTCACCCATTTTGGAACAAACTGAAATCCTTGGTCCCCTTTCAGGGCCTGGATGAAAACTAGCTTATAGAATCATTGCCCCAGGTTATGCCTTGTAAAGTGAGTGAAGGAAATTCTGCACTTTCCAAGTCAAATCAAATGCTGACAGAAATTACGGGGCCCCAACACAATTATGGTGTTCCATGACGAGTCACCAATTCTACTGGGTAAGAATAGATAGCACCTTACATGTCACACACTGGCACAGCTAACACATATACCAGATGTTGCAGCTAGTCATCATGAGGCAATAGCACCAGATGGTAAGGAGAAATTGGTGCTGGCTGGCCAAAAGCAGGAATATCGTAGATGCTATAAAGTATGTCCTGCACTTTGGGAAATGCAGCAGCGCAGTGACAGTAGGCTGCTGCATCATGCTGATAGTTCTGGTCGAAACAGATAAGATTTAAATGACTTGCTATTATAGCCAAAGCATCTGTCATTTGGTTCATACATCTGTGACCAGCATATTGGGTACTAGTCTCGATAATTGCTGCAAGGACAGGGAGGCATAAATGTTTGTACAGCTAACATTGACTGCTAGTGATATTTTGTCCCTCAGATTAACTACAGATGTTCTTGCAGCAAATACTATTGGCTTGCTGACCCTGAGCCTGCAAAACCAGGTCCCCATGGTCATTGCCAGGTTCGGTCCAGCACATTTGGCAAAGTGACAGCATCATAAATGTATAGCTATAATATTATAGCTATTGTGAAAAAGCTAATCAGATTTTAAATTGACACAAAAAACCTTGAAGGTGGCTGTCAAAAGACACCTGACCTTTTAGAACTGCATGTTGTCAAGCTTCTAGAAAGATTGCAAGTGGATTGCAAGATCTATCCAGACATGTGAAGACATTTGAAATTCAATGGACATATTCAGGAGGGTTAACACAAACTCATTGCCTATGGCTTCCCTGGAGGTGTGAATAGCTTTTCTCATATCAACAAACCTGGAAGAATGGGAGCTATTCACCTTTGGTGTTGAGGCATTTAAAATATCTTTGTTAAAAAACAATGGATGGGACTATGCCCTCAGGCCTGAGCTAACCAAGTGCCTAACATGAAATTATGATTCGATAGTTTGAAGTAGCAGCCATGTTGAGCTTTAAACTGTATGAAGTCTGGCTGAGAACAGTCGTTTGTATGCAGAGAACCCAGAAGAGTTAAGAAAGTCAGTGCCAGTCCACAGCTGACAGCTGAACTAATTGTGAACAGCATGTGAAAGCTGTGTTTCTCATGGGCATTCAGCCTCTGATATTCAGGTAAGCGTTCTCCAAGGCGGCCTTCACGACACACGACAGCGCAGAGTCACTGAACAGAAACTGATAGCCAAGTTCCGCACACATGAGGACGGCCTAAACCGGAATCTTGGGTTCATGTCACACTATCAGTAACCCCCACAGCTTGCCTCCTGGACTTGCAGAATCTCACTGGCTGTCCTGTCTGGAGACAATACACATCTCTTTAACCTGTGCTTAATGCTCCCTCCACCCACATTGCCTGTATCTTTAAGACCTGGTTGGCTGTAGAGATTCGCATTCTAATCAGTATTCTGTAACTTGATTTTGTGTCTCTGTATGCCCTGTTTGAGAGCAGATATCCACTCCATCTGTCGAAGGAGCAGCGCTCCGAAAGCTAATGGCATTAGCTACCAAATAAACCTGTTGGACTTTAACCTGGTGTTGTTAAAACTCTTACTGTGTTTCTCTCTGCCACCAGGAGTGAGAGAGGAGGTTGTCCAGAACTCATTGCTGTTCTGCTGAGACAGAACATCAGGCAGTCTTCAAATAATGTGCTGGCAGAACCAGTAAAGAAAGGCGACCTTCACTCACTCCCCAAAACTGCTCTACCTGCTGAGTCCATCTGAAAAGGCAAACACTGGCAACAAAAACCATCTGCTGAACATACCCCTTCATTTCAGACAACCAACACTTCAGCTTAAGGGTTAGGTTGATTGGCCATGCAAAATTGCTCCTTTAGTGATCCGGGATGTGTAGGTTAGAGGGATTAGCGGGGCAAATGTGTGGGGTTGTGGGGATAGGGCCTGGGGTGGGATTGTTGCCAGTGCAGACTCAATGGGCCGAATGGCCTCCTTCTGCACTGTAGGGTTTCTATGATTAAGCTACGGGCCTGCGACGGTATCGTAAAGGACTGAACTGAATCTCATCTAAGTTTAAGTTTATTTTATTAATGTCAAAAGTAGGCTTACATTAACACTGCAATAAAGTTATTGTGAAAACCCCCTAGTCGCCATACTCAGCAGCTGAAAGGATATACTGAGGGAGGATTTAGCATGGCCAATGCACCTAATCAGCACGTCTTTCAGACTGTGGGAGGAAACCGGAGCACCCAGAGGAAATCCACGCAAACACGGGAGAATGTGCAAACTCCGCACAGGCAATGACCCAAGCCAGGAATTGAATCCCAGTCCTTGGCGCTGTGAGGCAGTAGTGCTGACCACTGTGCCATCTTTTTTATCTTTATCTGCTTTTAATCTTTATATTTGTATTTTATTTAATAACTTTACCACTTTTATTTAAGTAATTTCCAGCAGTAGTTTTGTAATAAATAACTTTTATTTTGTTTAAAGATGAAGCTTGTCTGCTGGGCCTGCAGATATTCTATCAGTTTTTTTCTTTGAACTAGTTCCCTTTGAATTAAATTTTATGACTGGGCTGTTTCAAAGCAAATCCCAACATTAATGTAACAGTGGACTGCCAAGGGAGCTGTGCTTTACAATTCTTTTCATCAGATGGAGTGCTGCATTGTAAAATGAAATTGTCATTAATATAATGGAAGTAACATGGCGGACCCAGTGCACTTTATGAGTGGGGTTTTCTGGTTATGCCCATTCCAATTCCAGATACCTGGCCGAGGTCAATGGACTTTTCAATGGTCCGTCAAATTGTCCATCCTGCCCGCAACGATTCCCGTGGTGGCTGGGATTGGAAAATTGGCCCATATGTCTTGTTCACTATTATTCTTGGAAATTCTTGAGTCAGATGTGGGGTTGAGTAGAAGGGGGACATTTAACCCGTCAAATGTGCTGACAACAATCCCACCAAGGCCCTATCCCGTAACCCCATGTATTTATCCTATTAATTCCCCCAACACTAAGATGCTATTTAGCATGGCCAATCAACCTAACCCACACATCTTTGGAGTGTGGTCGGAAACCGGAGCACCCGGAGGAAACACACGCAGACATGGGGAGAACATACAAACTCCACACAGACAATCACCCAAGGTCAGAAATTGAACCCAGGTCCCTGGCGCTGTGAGGCAGCAGTGCTAACCACTGAGTCCAGAGGTTACCCACCAGCACAGAGAAGGTGGCATATTCAACTTCCAATTAAGGCTGTCACCAGGGTCTTGTTTTGAGAAGGGGAGTCCTTGCAGGGTGCTCCAATTTTCCTTACCACAACCAATATGATCAAAATGTTTACCAACTTGGGCCTCATCTGGTGCCAGCAACTTTCTTCTCTGCCTTCAGCGAGCATAAAAATCACAGGAGCTTTCTCACACAAGGGACCAGTTAAATTTGCACTCAAATCCAGTCAAGATGCTCGTTCACCTGTTTAGGGAAAACATAACTCGTTTATTTGCAGGTTAAAACTATGCAGAGACTTGCAGCCTCGTGTCTGCATTCAGCTCCCGTGATGATTCTCAGTATGCTTACCAGGGGTGATCACCCACCCTGCTCCCAGAGATTCCCTGAGTCATGTGAGCCTTACCCTGTGGATTGATCCTTAAAGGGACAATCACCACAGATCCTGATAGCATCAGTGGGCCTTGAAAGTCACATGCAAAGAAGGATCGCTTAGACTTTGGCTGGGTGTCTATCGCTGCCTGTTCAGTTAAACAGCTTACAGTGATGACTGGTGACTTTCTGGTATGTAAGTAACCTGTGTGGCTTTAACTGCCCACTTGTTCAGTTTCTGCTGTGTGCGTCAGGTGGAAGTTTAACAACACCAGGTTAAAGTCCAACAGGTTTATTTGGGTAGCAAAAGTGTGGCTTTTGCTACCAAATAAACCTGTTGGACTTTAACCTGGTGTTGTTAAACTTCTTACTGTGTTCACCCCAGTCCAACGCCGGCATCTCCACATCGCGTCAGGTGGCGCAGTGATGAGCACTGCTGCCTCACAGCACCAGAGCCATGAGTTCAATTCCAGCCTCAGGTGACTGTCTGTGTGGAGTTTGCACATTCTCCTTGATGCGCAATTAATTCACTCGGGAGGCGAGGACGTACCCGGGAATAAAGGCTTTTATTCACAACAAGAATAGAGCATACTGCTTAACAATATTATCCCAGACTAAGGGCTGCTAGGAAGTAGCAGTGACCTTTATACTCCTGTAAGAAGGCGGAGCCAAACGGAGTGTACCACAGAACAATGCTAACAGGCGGAACACCCCAACCCTAACCCCAACAGTAACAAGAGTAACATATGTACAAGTACCCATAGTGGTAACCATCTATGGTTCACCACACTCCTCGTGACTTTGTGGGTTTCCTCTGGATACTCTGGTTTCCTCTCAAAGTCCAAAGATGTGCAGGTTAGGTGGATTGGTCATGGTAAGTAAGTACATGAGTTTACAGGGATAGGGCAGTGAGGGGGAGGGCCTGAATGGGATGCTCTTTCAGACTCAATGGGTCAGATGGTTCTATGGTTTGCTGCAGCATCATAGTATGTAAGCTACATTTCTTTTAAGTTTGATCAAAGAGCTCTTGGATACCTTGAATTTTCAGTGGTTGTGAAGTACCTTCAAAATGCAATTGAATGCCGTGACTATCATTTCTCACGTTGATACTTGGTGCACTTCATCATGCCTTTTCAAACTATGTTAAAGGAAATAGAGTATTCTTTTCCCACTGAGCACTCTTTACACTTGTAGCACATTGGCTTTGCACAGCAGAGTTACTCTTTTAGATTAGCAGGCACTTTTAAAAATATGGATGCATATTTTACATTGAATTTTGTGCAAGACACTATATGCTTAGGAATTTTTATTTATTTATTTGGACTCAGCACATAAATTGCTGTCTGTCAGGAAATCTGTCAGAAGCTTTTTTGAGCTAATCCATCTGCAGTGTCAACTCAAGAAAGTTATATTCTAATAAATTGCCACCAAAGTAATTTTATTCCGATATTGCACATCCAGTAGCCTGTCTCACTTCCCATCTGCATGTCCTGCAAATCAGACACCAAGTCATAGATGATTTTCAGATAAGTTAAATTAATGATTGTAAAATCCTTCCGCAGATACCATACCCTAAGAGTACGGCAATGGTTTGCCATTGCCCTGTGCAGTAGCTGGCCAGGAAACTCTCCTGTGCCGACTGTCCTGTCATCAGGTGTTTTGGAAGGATTTACAACTGATGATTAACCTCTTTGGCCACAATATGAATGTACTTTTTGTGACCATTGAGTCCTGAAGTGGGAATTGAACCCACAGCTTTTGGCCTAGATGTAGTGACGTTATTGCTGCAGCAAATGATATTGTAAAATCACCTGTGAATAAAGAAAATCAAACATTGTGTAGAACAGGTGACTGATTCACAATCACTCATTTTCACTCGCACTGAAGTCAAACTCCTCCCTCTCACCAACCAATCACCAGTCACCACAAATGAAATTTGACCAGAAAATGGCAGAGTGTTGGTTCCGGTACAAAAAGCGGAGTGTTTCTCTCCGATGGCTCCTGCGCTCCAACGGTGTGTTCATCCGAGGCGCCCACCCCACAACCTCTTAACTGCTGCAACTATTAGGGAGCATATACACAGCTCCCCAGCACTTCCACAATGACTGCAGAGGATGACAGGCAAGAAGACAGCACCGTGCTTTTCGGAGAAGGCCTTCACAAAGGATGCTGGGTGGATTGGAGCAAAGGCGGGAGAACCTATCACCCTGTTCCAGGAGGTGGCCTTCCAGCAGGGTTACCACCCCAGGCTGGGATGCAGTGGTAGTCTTGATCAGCGCAAGTGCACGCCAGAAGAGGACAGGGCAGCAGTGTCGAAAGAAGTGAACCACCCCCAACTTCCACTGGGTCCCCTCACACACCCCACACATTCCCAACCCTTTCTCTCACTCAGTCACCTTGCCCTTTGCCAACACAGGCACCATGTTCCTCCTCCCTCCCACAATCACCGTGTTCCCCCCCAGTTGCTGCTATGGTCCTCACACTCCAGCTCCCACTCAAGTCCCACACCTACCACAACTCATCATCATCTTAAATGTCAACACTCCCACCTGCACTCTTCCTATCTATGTCACAGCAGGACAAACTCAACCACAACAGGTGTCAGTGGACGCAGCCAGCTGGAATCATGCCCAAGCTGACAACCCTCACACATTTTGAGGAGTGAGCCCTCGACCTACCAGGGAGGAGGAAGACTGTGCCTGCACTGCTATTGAAGTGGGGGCAGCAGAGAAATGTGAGAATCCTCAACACATATGCTGGCATTCATCAAGTTTCAAGTGAGTAACCAATGTTCATATCCCCCCTAATGCACTGATGATATGTATGTTCTCGTGCAGGCTAGCCAGCGAAACAGGCTGGGCCATCCTCGCACCCCCTGGGCCCTCTAGACTCCAGCAGCTCTGAGGTGGATTAACCCCACCATTGAAGGGATGTCACCCACAACTGGCACCAGTGCAGATGCTCCCACCTCGGTGGGATCACTAAGTCGTGGGATCACTGGTAAGCACCTCACAGCCGAAGATCCGCAGCAGGCAGGGACGTCCCAGAGTGGCACTCAGAGGGATGCCGGAGTCCAGGACTCTGCTGAGCTTTAGGCCAATAATGTGCCCCTGGGTTTCATCGTCCCACAGCTGCTGGAGCTGCAAAGGCAGAGTCGCGAGTATTAGGAAAGAGTGACAGCAACCGTCCTCAGAGTGCAAGACTAATTGGAAGAGTTCCATCGCCTTCTATCCAAGGAGATGGTGCCTTCACTGCAGTGCACAGAGGCCAACACTGCGAGGTTGGCGTCCGCAGTGGAGGTCTTGGTGCAGGACGTTCACCCCATGGCAGGAGATGTCCGCACCCTGGTGCAGAGCTTCAACTGAATGGCACAGGCACTGGTGGGAATCCACAAGTGTCAGCGCACTGGATGGTGTGGCTTCTGGATCCCACTCCAGTTGTCCCTCCATCACATGGAAGAGCACAGGTGCCCCCAGAAGTCCAAAGGGAAGAAAATCGGCAGGAGTACAGCTCGGGGCCCACCAGCCAGGGGACCCTGGGGGTGTCCAGCCCACTTGACAGCCCCCTCCCTGTGAGTGACATGCCTCCAGCCCCTGACACCGAGGAGAGCAGTAGTCAAACGTCCATGTTGCCCGAAAGTAGGCTTGGACCCCCAAGTTCCCGGCCATGCAGGGAATAGCCACCAAGATCGAGGGATGCACCTAAATGTAGTGGATGAGTCAGGAAACCATAGGCACTTAGTGGGCACAGATGAATATAGGCATTAGTGTCGATTGATCACCATTTTGCTTTGAATATTTGGCAATAAATTTCACTTAGTTCACCCACAGAGCCTTTGCCCTGTCTATTCATGCCACCAAACTTGGGGGAACCACCGCACTCACCTGGCAGCTCATCCCTGTGGAGTGTGAGAATGGCAGTGCGATGTCCCTTCCATCCTCTTGCCATTGCCCACTAAGAAAGTAAGACCGGAAACACATCGGCGCGAATCGTGCTCTCCGGAGTTTGAACATGCGCTGACATTCCTGCAGACGGAGAGTGCAGTCCAAAGTCGCCCCTCACGGTTTGCAACTGTATTTTCTTTGCACTTAATATGAGCTAATCAAAGGACACACACAGAGGTAGTGCCATGGTGAGGATGCAGCACAGCTGCTGTGAACAGATCAAAAAGATTCAACAACAAAAAAAAAAGAGAAACAAAGCATACTGTTCTGGGGCCTGCAGTGTAACAAAACTAGCAGGCAGAGAGGAAGAATTCATTGGTAAGCAGCACAATCGCATTATCTTTCACTGCATTTGATGTTTAGTATTTGTATATCACATTCTGATCACAGTGAAAAAAGGATTTAAAATCCTACACAGAACCATGGATATGAAACCATGCTATTGTTTGATTGTGCAGGTGAATAAGTGTATGCCATTTTTTTGATATCTTGTCAGTAACAGAAAACAAACTGCTATTGTTTGAAAATGGAAATAGACCTTTTCTTTCAGTTTTTAGCTGCCGACAGAATTGAGGCATATCTCTAATATGCTGCTTTCATTTTCAGCCTGCTGCCTAGCATGGGAATGACTGGATCTAAGAACGAATGAAAACATCATTGATGCATTATTTTTCTAACAGTCATCCTCAATGTGAAATCCAGAAATTCAAGCAGGCACAGAATGAACTTGGGGGAAATTGTACATAAGTATCAACCATTGCAACACAATCTGACCAACACATCTGAGATCATGATTGTGGATTAAGAAATTAGAATTTAAACGCTACAGGAGTGTTTATTGGCAAAAGTTGTGAGGTTAAGTTTGAAGGAGTCTTTAAATGTCCCTAACAATCTATCAGGTAGCACTCATGCGCGCAAGAGTTTGCAAAATACTGCTAATGCCTGTGCTCATTGTGAGGGCATGAATGCCCAAAATTATGAATGTATCCTTCCAACGTGCTAAATGTTGATGTTAGAACTGATGCAAGGGATTTCAGCAAACAGCGCGTTTTGTCCCTCAGGCAACAGCAATAAAACTCAGCCATTATTGGCACTTAAGGAGGAAATACATTAAATTGCTGCTTAGTATATCATTCATATAATGTGCTGGTCTTAAAGATATGACACAGGTATTAGAGGTCATCCAACTACTTGCATTTGTGTGACCAACATCAACTTCTGGTGGGTGAGCCTAGGTTGACATTCAAGTGCTACACTGTCAGAGTAGGCAGCACGATGGCACACTGCTGCCTCAATTCTCCCTCAGCGTACCCGAACAGGCATGCGGCAGAGTGTGGTGACAAGGGAATTTTTGCAGCAACTTCATTGCAGTGTTAATGTAAGCCTACTTGCGCCACTAATAAATAAACTTGCTGTGAATGCAATGTCTGCCCTCAAGTGTACATGAAAGATCACATGGCATTATTTAAAGAGGAGAGGGGGTTTCTCCCAATCTCCTGTCAAATATTTACACCTCAATCAACACCAAGCAAACAATTTATCTGGTCACACATGAAGCAAGCAATATGAAAGCCCAGCTTGACTGAGTGCTGCTGAACATAACTCTGGGAATTTGATAAGTGAGCGAATTTGGTGCACTGGCTAAGGAGGTGCTGTTCTGGTCTTTTACAAAAGAAGGAGTGGTCTGAGGCAGGCAGCCAGAGACAGCAAGACCTGAGAGCTAACAACCAGAGTCATTAATTAAATGGACAGGTATGGAATTAATGGGTGGGTTTTAAGCCTTTCTTCCCTTCTAAACTGGGGCAGCTGTTTTAGTTGGTACTGGGAGAAATAAGTACTGAATTAAATGTATCGCTATATCTTCTTTGTTTTGTTGACATTGAGGGAGAGATTATTGTCATCACACCAATTCACCAGATTCTCTATCTCTTTCCTGTATTCCGTCTTGTCATTGTTTGAGATCCGATCCACTACAGTGGTGTCATCAGCAAACTTGAAAATCGAATTGGAGGGGAAATTGGCCACACAGTCATAAGTGTATATGGAGTAGTAGGGGGCTGAGAACACAATCTTGTGGGGCACTGGTGTTGAGGATGATCATGGGGGAGGTGTTGTTACCTATTCTTACTGATTGGGATCTGTGGGTTAGGAAGTTCAGGATCCAGTCACAGAAGGAGGAGCCGAGCCCCACGCCACGGAGTTTGGAGATGAGTTTCGTACGAATAATGGTGTTGAAGGCTGAGCTGCAGTCGATAAATAGGAGTCTGACATAGGTGTCTTTGTTATCTAGGTGTTCCAGGGTTGAGTGCAGGGTCAGGGAAATGGCATCTGCTGTGGACCTGTTGCAGTGGTAGGCGAACTGTAGTGGATCCAGGCAATCTGGGAGGCCGGAATTGATCTGTGCCATGGCTAACCTTTCGAAGCACTTCATAATGATGGATGTCAGAGCCACCAGACAATAGTCATTAAGGCACGCTGCCTGGCTTTTCTTTGGTACCGGGATGATGATCATCTTCTTAAAGCAGATAGGGACCTTGGATTGTTGTAAAGAGAGGTTGAAGATGTCTGCAAATCACCCGCCAGCTGGTCCGCGCAGGATCTGAGTGATCATCTGGGTACATCACCTGGGCCAGTCGCTTTCCGTGGGTTGACCTTTGAGAAGGCTGCTCTGACATCTGCAATGGTGACCTGGGATACAGGCATGTGTGGCTAACTAAGGAGGCAGTGGCCTAGTGATATTGTCACTGGACTAGTAATCCAGAGACCGAGGGCAATGCTCTGACCATGTAACTACATACATCACACTGTGGGTGGTGCCACTCTCCATTTCCTTGTTAACCCTTGCTCTGCCAAGCATCTTACATTATAATGCAAGCAGGCACATCTCATCACAAGGAGTTTATCTTACAAAAAATTGAGCAGGTTGGCCCTATACTTATTGGTGTTTGGAAGAATGAGAGGCGATCTAATGGAAACATAGAAGATTCTGAGGGGGCTCGACAAGATGTTGAGAGGATGTTTCTCCTCGTGGGGCAATCAAGAACAAGGGGGGCACAGTTTTCAAATAAGCGTTCTCCCATTTAAGATGGAGATGAGAGGAATTTCTTCTCTCAGAGGGTTGATAGTCTTTGGAAATCTCTTCCACAGGGAGCTCTGGAGTTTAGGTCATTGAATATATTAAAAGCTGAGTGATGCGCGATTAAATCACTCGGGAGGCTAGATTGTACCCGGGAAATAAAGGCTTTTATTAATAACAAGAATGGAGCATACTATATACAATACAATCCCAGACTAAAGGGTCACCAGGCAGTACAGTGACCTTTATACTCCTCCAGGTAGGCGGAGCCAACTGGAGTGTACCACAGAACAATATCAACAGGTAGAACACCCCAACCCTAACCCCAACAGTGACAACAGTAACATATATACAAATACCCAGAGTGCTGACCATCTATGGTTCTGTACCCATAGTGGTAACCATCTATGGTTCACCACATTCATCCCTCCTTTAAAACAAAGGGCGGCGGGGCAAAAAAACCCAGAACGAACTGTCCATATATTCACAAGTTCAGTCGTATTGGAGGACCGCACCGTCTCTGCAACCTCCTCAACACTGGTGGTAGCGCTGGTTCTGGCGACCGTGATGACCCTCTCTCCAAGGCGGTGTCCAGTGACTCCTCCAGTTCCTCACGGACAGATGGACCACGAGGTGGCGACAATCTCCTGGACTCGAGCACGCCTCGAGGTGGCGACAATCTCCTGGACTCAGGCAAGCTGTACACGGGAGTAAGAGGGTTAAGTGGTGGTCCCGATACTGCCCGCGCCGTGTCAGGAGGGGAGATAAAGGTCAAGGGGTCCCTAACCAGGGGTGTGGGAGCGACAGGGGTTTCCAAGTCCCGTGCAGGTGCCAGATCTCGAATAGAGACCGTGTCCTCTCGCCCGTCAGGATATGCCACATAGGCATATTGAGGGTTGGCGTGGAGGAGATGGACCTGTTCAACCAAAGGGTCGGACTTGCGGGTCCTAACATGCCGCCGCAGGAGGGCAGGTCCTGAGTACATCAACCAAGATGGCAATGAGGTCCCAGAAGAAGACTTCCTAGGGAAGGAAAACATCCGCTCATGTGGAGTAGCGTTGGTTGCCGTACACAAGAGGGACCGGATGGAATGGAGCGCATCAGGAAGGACCTCTTGCCAACGGGAGACTGGAAGACCCTTGGACCTCAACGCCAGTAAGACAGCCTTCCAGACTGTAGCATTTTCTCTTTCAACCTGCCCATTACCCCTGGGGTTGTAACTCGTAGTTCTACTTGAGGCAATCCCTTTTGAGAGCAGGTATTGCCTCAAGTCGTCACTCATAAATGACGAGCCCCTATCACTGTGGATATAGCTGGGGTAACCGAACAGGGTGAAAAGATCCCGTAATGCTTTGATAACCGTGACAGCGGTTATGTCTGAACAGGGAATGGCAAAAGGGAATCGTGAGTACTCACCAATCACGTTGAGGAAGTACACGTTCCGATCTGTCGAAGGAAGGGGGCCATTGAAGTCCACACTCAATCTTTCAAAAGGGCGAGTGGCCTTAATGAGGTGTGCCCTGTCAGGTCGATAGAAGTGTGGTTTGCATTCAGCACATACCTGGCAGCTTCGGGTTATTGATCTGACATCATCCACTGAGTAGGGTAGATTCCGGGCCTTTATGAAATGGAAGAGCCTAGTGATCCCCGGATGGCAGAGATCATTGTGGAGGGCCTGTAATCGATCCTCCTGCACACTTGCACATGTTCTACGTGACAGGGCATCTGAGGGCTCATTGAGCTTCCCCGGACGGTACATGATATCATAGTTGTAGGTGGAGAGTTCGATTCTCCACCTCAAGATTTTATCATTTTTGATCTCACCCCGTAACGTGTTGTTGAACATGAACGCCACGGACCGCTGGTCCATGAGCAGGGTGAATCATTTTCCCGCCAAGTAATGGCGCCAATGCCGGACGGCCTCCACAATGGCCTGAGCCTCTTTTTCCACCGCGGAGTGCCGAATTTCAGGGCCTTGGAGGGTGCGAGAGAAAAAGGCGATGGGCCTGCCCGCCTGGTTAAGTGTGGCGGCCAGGGCGAAATCAGATGCATCACTCTCCACCTGAAAGGGGATGGACTCATCGACAGTGTGCATCGTGGCTTTCGCGATGTCAGCTTTTATCCCTTCAAAGGCTAAGCGAGCCTCTGCTGCCAGGGGAAAAGAGGTAGACTTTATGAGCGGACGGGCTTTGTCCGCATAATTGGGAACCCACTGTGCATAGTATGAAAAGAAACCTAAGCATCTTCTCAATGCTTTGTTGCTAGTGGGTAGGGGAAGTTCAAGGAGGGGATGCATACGGTCTGGATCAGGGCCGAGGACCCCGTTTTCCACCACGTATCCGAGAATTGCGAGGTGGCGTTTGCTAAATACACACTTCTCCCTGTTGTAGGTCAGATTCAGGCGAGACGCAGTGCGTAAAAATCTAAGGAGATTGGCATCGTGGTCCTGCTGGTCATGGCCGCAGATAGTGACGTTGTCCAGGTACGGGAAGGTAGCCCTCAGCCCGTTTTGGTCCACCATTCGGTCCATTGCACGTTGGAAGACCGAGACCCCATTCGTGACGCCAAAGGGAACCCTTAAAAAGTGGTAAAGACGACCATCCGCCTCAAAGGCCGTATATTTTCGGTCCTCTGGGCGAATGGGGAGCTGGTGGTAAGCTGACTTCAAGTCAATGGTGGAGAACACCCGGTACTGCGCAATCTGGTTGACCATGTCAGATATGCGCGGGAGAGGATATGCGTCCAGCTGCGTGTATCTATTAATGGTCTGACTATAGTCTATGACCATCCGGGGTTTGTCTCCAGTTTTAACCACCATGACTTGCGCTCTCCATGGACTAGTGCTAGGTTGAATGATCCCTTCCCTGAGGAGCCGCTGAACTTCAGATCGAATAAAGATCCGATCCTCAGCGCTGTAACGCCTGCTCTTAGTTGCGATGGGCTTGCAGCCTGGCACGAGATTCTCGAATAAAGATGGTGGGGTGATTCTGAGTGTCGAGAGGCTACACGTGGAGTGCGCTGGGCAATTTGGAGGCTGCTGTTCTCCCACTGAAAGTGGAGGGAGTGGCCCATCGTATTGCAGGGTTACACTCCTCAGGTGGACCATAAAGTCTAGTCCCAGGAGTATCGGAGCGCAAAGGTGCGGTAACACGAGGAGCCTGAAGTTCTCATAAACTGTGCCCCGCACCGTTAGGTTGACCACGCAGCTCCCTAGCACGGTAACAGATCGGGACCTCGGCACCATCGAAATTGTCTGTCTGACAGTCCATACTCGGAGACCGCACCGTTTCACGGTGTCAGGGTGAATGAAACTCTTAGTGCTCCCGCTGTCAAACAAACAATGAATTAGGCGTCCATTTACCTCAATGCCCATCAAGGACTTGTCGAGTCTGTGAGGCTTGGCCTGGTCCAGGATAATCAACGCCACCGTTGGGTCTTGAGTGCAACTGCAGGCAGCTGAGATGGTTGATGATGATGACCCCTGCTGGTCGTCTGCGGTCAGTGCCGACCAAAATGGCTGCGCCCATGGATCGCACGTGGTCGGTGGCGCTAAAAGTGGCGGCCCCTGCAGGTCACTCGTGTCTTGCATCTTCGTCGTCAGGAATGGCGGCGCTCTGGAATCGCACGTGGTGGAAGACTTCGAAAAAGCTGGAGACAAGGAGACAGGCTCTGGAGAATCACACGCCGCGCTGCTATGCTTGGAGGGTGGTTTGGCCCTGCAGACTTTGGCATAGTGCCCTTTCTTCCCACACACGGAGCAAAATACCGTTCTGGGTGGACATCGCTGCCGAGGGTGTTTCGCCAACCCACAGAAATAGCACCGGGGGCCTCCTGAAGCTGCCGCCGTCGTCAGGTCCGAGGTTGAATGCACAATCGCGCTGTTTTTCGGAGCCGCTGGGTAGAATTGAGTCGGTGGCTGTACTTGCCACGATGTTCCCACGTGGTCGGTGGGGTAAGTTTCAAGACTTCTGGAGGCCGTTTCCATCGTGTCAGCCAGTTCCACTGTCTTAGCGAGGTCTAGGTTACCTTGCTCTAACAGCCGCAGGCGAATATAAGATGAGCCGATTCCCGCCACGAACGCATCTCGGATCAAGTCGTTAGTATACTGGGCCGCCGACACTGGCTTGCAGTTGCAGGCTCTGGCTAGCTGCTGAAGTTTGCGCAGGTACTGTCCTGTCGTTTCGCCGGGCTGCCGCCGTCGAGTGGCTAGAAGGTGTCGAGCATGGATCTCGTTTGGCGGTTTGTTGTACAGTTTCTTAAGTAGTTCGATGGCCCCTTTGTAGTCTTGGGCATCGCGGATTGATGAGTATACAGTGTCGCTTACCCTTGCGTGGAGGACCCGCAGTCTATCGGCGTCATTTTGAATGGCTGTTGAGGCATCGATATGATCTTGAAAACACTTCAACAAATGGTCGAAAGTGTTCGACGCTCCCGCTGCACATGGATCTAAGGTAAGCCGATCGGGTTTCAGCATTTCCTCCATGGTCTTTTTTTTTTACCAAATTTGTTGGTAATAAAATTGATGCGCGATTAAATCACTCGGGAGGCTAGATTGTACCCGGGAAATAAAGGCTTTTATTAATAACAAGAATGAAGCATACTATATACAATACAATCCCAGATTAAAGGGTCACCAGGCAGTGCAGTGACCTTTATACTCCTCCAGGTAGGCGGAGCCAACTGGAGTGTACCACAGAACAATATCAACAGGTAGAACACCCCAACCCTAACCCCAACAGTGACAACAGTAACATATATACAAATACCCATAGTGCTGACCATCTATGGTTCAGTACCCATCGTGGTAACCATCTATGGTTCACCACACTGAGTTTGACAGATTTTGATCTTCAAGGGAGTCAAGGGTTATGACGACAGATAGGAAAGTGGAGTTAAGGACACAATCAGTTTAGCCATGTTCCTGTTGAATGGTAGAGGAGGCTCGATGGACCAAATGGCCTGCTCCCGATTCTGTTTCTTCCAATCTCCTCATGCTCTTTATCTTGTTGTTTGTGAGTCTTTATTGAGTTAAATCCGGCTGCTGAATTTCATTAGACTACAATAGTGACGAGACTTCAAAAGCAATTCATTCGCTGTAAGTACTTTGTAATGTCTTGATGTTGTAAAAGGCCCTATATCAATTCAAGTTTTCTTTTCTTGATGGTGAATTTTTCCCTTCAAATATCTTTGCTCTTCTGAAAATTTGATTTGCAAAATCTCCAGTCAGTTACTTATGCATGACATACATTGCTGATCAGAATTACAATAATACACTTTTTGCCTGACTATATTTCTGTGAAGCACCTCTGGTTAGTATATTGTGGAGTAGACAGGAATCAAGGCAACTACTGCATGTTGAAAGGTTGGATTATACATAACTCAAGTAGAGGTTTCTTCAATCAGATGTATGAACTGGTATTGATTGTGGAAATACAAGTCAAACCAGATAAATTATATTCCTACCTCAAAGCACAGAACCACTGAAATTCAGGAAAATCCAAATAGAAGGGATCATGATTCTCAATTTCCCTGCATCCCTGCAGTCCTCTTGAGGCAGGCATCATGTAAACATTGTGATCCCTCCTCATTTTAATGATTTCAGTAGACAGTGGAGTGCAAAACATGCTTAACACCAGCTGCATGCTGAAAAGGGTGTCCAACAGTATATTTGGCTACAACACCTACCTGTCAGCCTGCAGCTTGTTTGCTCTGTTAAAGGAGAGCTGCATTCATTAAAGAGAAGTTGCTGCAGAGTGTCTGTGACAGACTTGCTGAGAAAAAAACAGAAGCACAGACCACAGAGGTAAGAGAGAGGGCTCCTGTGTTTATCATAGAATTCCTACAGTACAGAAGGAGGCCCATCGAGCCTGCACCAACACCAATCCCACCCAGGCCCTAAGCCTGTAACTCCATGGCCGTAATTCTCCCAAAAAGACTCGAAGTGTCGAATTCACACAAAAACTGGAGTAAATCAGCTGGATTTTCAAAATTAATCTCCCACACTTTGTGCACTGCAGAGAGCACTAGCGTGATTCACTCCAGAATTCAGGGGGCGGGGCCTATTCCCCACCTGGGAGGCCGGCAGCATAGCACTTAGCGAGCCACTGTGCATGTGCCGATCTGTCAGTGCTGAGATCGGCGCATGTGCAGTGGCCCCGCACTGCCAACCTCCTGATTGTTGACCACGTCCCCCGCAAAGCCGGCCCTCCTCCCGCCCCCACGGCCAGATCGCAGGCCTCCCCGACCCCAGCTTCCACCACTCCCAGAGCCCTGATATCCTACACCCCTCCTTACCCCCCCAGAACCTCCTCCCATCGACAGTCCTGACCCCCCCTCCATAGTCCCAACCCCCCCATGCAGTCCTGAACCCCTCAGCAAGCTGACCCCCTCCAACCCCACTAGCCAGCCCCAATTTTTGGCCTCCCTCCCTCTCCCATGGATCCGTATTCAGAGTGGCAGCGAGACTCCCACAATTACCCCACCAAGCCCCGCCCCATCAGGCCCCTCCTCTTTGGCCCCATAGGCTCTGCCTTCTTGGCACTGCCCAATGGACAATGCCAAGGTGGCCCTTGGGTATTGGCACTTCGCCCCTTGGACAGTGCCAAGGGCCCAAATTGGCACTGCCAAGGTGTCAATGCCCGGGGGCACTAATCTCCCCCCCCCCCCCCCCCACTGCCCGACCCTCTGGGGGGCCCCAATTGCCACCTTCTTCCAGTGGGATTGGGTCACTAGCTCCCCGAAAGTGGAGCTATAATAATCCCCACTGGAGTGAACTACTCTGGTGGGGGAGATGCGAGCTGGCCCAGAGACTTCAGTCCCAGGCCCGGTAATCACATTTAAAATATATGGTAATTAACATAATTTATGCACCTCCCACCAATTTCTGGCACGGATCCTTCTGCAGGGATCCAGAAGGCCCTCAAGGCACACTCCAAGAAGGGAATGGAAGTAGGTGACCAAGGAGGTGGTACCTACACCACATGAACTGCAGTGGCTCAAAAAGACAACCACCACTTTTTCAGGAGCAATTAATGATGGGCAATAAATGCTGGTCTTGCCAACAATGCTCACATCTCTATGACAGCAAGTGATACATGGATAGTGTGAGAAGATGGTGCTGAGGTGGAAGATCAGCTGTTTAAATTGCTGAGCAGGCTAGTGGGCTGAATAGCCTGCTCCTGCTCATATATTCACATGTTCCTGTGATCAAGATTGCTTTGGCCTGAGGTAGAAGAGGATTCATCAATGTATACCCTGCTGGTGATAATAGTATCTTGTAAAATTTGGACAAAACAGAACAATTACTAAAGGACACTGGAGGTTTTGAATTGGTTTGTTAGAGATAGGTGACCCTCTGGAGAGCTGGAAGTGAATTTTTCATTGTTTCTTTAATGCTTCAGAATTGCCAGAAGCGTGGTGTGAAGTAAAAGATTTTTGAAAAAGGTTATTTTGGTGTGTTAGCTAATTAATGCAGAAAGCTTTTTCTTTCATTGGACGCATTAATTGCCTGTTAAACAATGCTTCATCTGTGTTGATTATAATTTGCTTGTTGCAGTCAAGGCCTGAAAAAGTTGAAAGGGTTGTATAGAATTGGGATCTGCATGTGGTGAATGACTGGGCACTAGTGGCTGTCGTCAGAAAGGATAGTTTGTACTTGTGACTGGTCACAGTGTCTAACAAGGTCTTTGATGCCTTTATTGATCCCAACCCACCACACGTAACTTTGGGCTAACATTTCCATCATAGTGGGATGTGCCCATTGCAAATCTTGTAATAGCATTGACTGAGTGGGAACAGGAATGACCACCTTGTCTTCCCACAACAGTACTCCATCCTCACAACTCAGCTCATCCTTTCTGTTTTGGAAAGGTCAAAATTGTTCGGTCTTGTCATGATGCCAACCGTGAAAGACTGTTTGACTTTAAATAAGATAGGGTCCCTTTGAGTCCACAACTTGATTTGTCATGCTGATACTGGTAACATGTCTAGAAAGTTAAAAGTGAGCACAAATTCTTGGGACACTGGTGGCGGTGGAACACTTCACGGCAAAGGAAAGCAGCTTAAAGCATTTGCATTGGCAATGTGGATGCATGGCATATGTTGGAATGTGTAGTTATGTGTCATTGACAGTAGAGCCCAACGTTGGAGACTTGCTGAAGTGATGGGTGGAATGGTTTTGTCCTCTCTGAACAAACCTAAAAGTGGCTTATGGTCAGTAATTATCATAAAGTGACATCCATAAATACACTGATGAAACTTTTTCATCCCATGAATAATAGCCAAGCCTTTGTTTTTAATCTGAGAATGAGCCCTCTCAGTGTCTGTTAGTGTTCTTGAAGCGAAAGCAATAAGTCTCTCTATGCCATCCCCAAGTCTGTGGAACAGCACTGCTCCTATTCCATAGAGTGAGGAGTCACAGGTCGGCACTACTTCTTTCGCTGGATCAAAATGGGCTAAGAGGCCTGAAGATTGCAATGCCATTTTAACCTGCTCAAATGTTTCCTTTTGATGTTCACCTCAGTGCCACTTTTGGCACTTCCTGAGAAGCGCAGGTAAGGGTGCCAGCAACGTGGACATGTTGGGGATAAATTGTCAATAATAATTCACCAACCCGAAGAATGATTCTAGTTTTGATAGGTTTCTGGGGGCTGGTGCTCTCTCGATCCTTGGGTGTTGGTTGTTACAAATTCCCTTGATAGCTCATCTAACTCAATCTGCTGATAAGCATGACTCATTGAATTTCATACAAGTCAACCCTTCAACTACATTGGCATATGAATCTTTGATTTTCAGTACAGGGTATAATTTCCAGTTTAGCTGCTTGGTTGATGGTTAGCTTATAATCTCCACATATCCTGACAGTCCTGTCTGGCTTAACAACAGGGCAATGAGGGCAGCTCACTCAGAAAATGGCACAGGCTTAATTATTCCTAAGTTCTCCAGCCATTTGAGCTCAGCTTCTACTTTTTTGTGTAAAGCGTAGGGCACTGGACGAGCTCTGTAGAACTTGGGCGTTGACTTAGGGGTCAACATTGATTTGTGCCTTGATATCCTGTATCTTTCTCAGTTCATTCTGAAATACTTCTTGGTATTTCCTTAATATTCCATGAAAATTGCCTTAAATAATGCTGAAGATCTCTAACCAATTCAATTGGATCTGACAGAGCCAAATTCGGTCTGTAACATTTGGCCCTTGGCCCTTGACCACAATGATGGATAACTGGGCTGATTGATGTTGGTAGGTTACTGCTGCAGCTATGGTATCGAGTCACGGCTGTAGAGAAGGTGGACGCCGTGGAGGGATTGACTACGGAGTCTCTGTGGGTGGAGGTTAGGAACAGGAAGGGGTCGGTAACTTTGCTGGGTGTTTTCTATAGGCTGCCCAATAGTAACAGAGATGTTGAGGAGCAGATGGGGAAACAGATCCTGGAGAGATGTAGGAATAACAGAGTTGTCGTGATGGGAGATTTTAATTTCCCAAACATAGATTGGAATATCCCTAGGGCTAGGGGTTTGGATGGAGAGGAGTTTGTTAGGTGTGTCCAGGAGAGTTTCCTGACACAGTATGTGGATAAGCCTACTAGAGGAGAGGCTGTACTTGATCTGGTGCTGGCTAATGAACCTGGACAGGTGGAGGATCTCTCGGTGGGTGAGCATCTTGGGGATAGCGATCATAATTCTATCTCCTTCACGATAGCATTGGAAAGAGATAGGATCAGGCAGGCTAGGAAAGTGTTTCTCTGGAGTAAAGGGAAATACAGTGTCATCAGGGAGGAAATTAGACGAGTAAATTGGAAGGAGGCATTCTTGGGGAAAAGTACCGAAGGAAAGTGGAGGATTTTCAAGGAATGTTTGTCTGGAGCTCTGCATGACAACGTTCCGATGAGACAGGGGGGTGTTGGTAGGGTACGGGAACCGTGGTGCACGAAGGTTGTGATGAACCTGGTGAATAAGAAAAGAGAGGCGTACAGAAGGTTCAGAGAGCTAGGAGGTGTTAAGGATTTAGAGGAGTATACGGGATGTAGGAAGGAGCTTAAGAAGGAAATTAGGAGAGCGAGAAGGGGTCATGAGAAGACCTTGGCGGGTAAGATTAAGGAGAATCCCAAGGCTTTCTACAAATATGTCAAGAGTAAAAGGATGAGATGTGAAGGCATAGGACCCTTAAAAGGTGAAGGGGGAAAAGTTTGTGCGGAACCGTTAGAAATGGCGGAGGTGCTTAATGAATACTTTACCTCGGTATTCACGGTGGAAAGGGATCTGGGTGGTTGTACTGCTGGTTTGCGGTGGACAGAAAGGATCGAGCATGTGGACATAAAGAAAGAGGATGTGTTGGAACTATTGAATGGCATCAAGGTTGGTAAGTTGCCGGGACCGGATGGGATGTACCCCAGGTTACTGTGGGAGGCGAGGGAGGAGATTGCGGAGCCTTTGGCGATGATCTTTGCATCGTCGATGGAGACGGGAGAGGTTCCGGAGGATTGGAGGATTGCAGATGTGGTCCCTATATTCAAGAAAGGGAACAGGGACAGCCCGGGAAATTACCGACCGGTGAGTCTAACCTCAGTGGTTGGTAAGTTGATGGAGAGGATCCTGAGAGACAGGATTTATGATCATCTAGAGAAGTTTAGTATGATCAAAAGTAGTCAGCACGGCTTTGTCAAGGGCAGGTCGTGCCTTACGAGCCTGGTTGAGTTCTTTGAAAATGTGACCAAACACATTGACGAAGGAAGAGCGGTGGATGTGGTCTATATGGACTTCAGCAAGGCGTTCGATAAGGTCCCCCATGCAAGACTTCTTGAGAAAGTGAGAGGGCATGGGATCCAAGGGGCTGTTGCCTTGTGGATCCAGAACTGGCTTGCCTGCAGAAGGCAGAGAGTGGCTGTGGAGGGGTCTTTCTCTGCATGGAGGTCAGTGACCAGTGGAGTGCCCCAGGGATCTGTTCTGGGACCCTTGCTGTTTGTCATTTTCATAAATGACCTGGATGAGGAAGTGGAGGGATGGGTTGGTAAGTTTGCTGACGACACCAAGGTAGGTGGTGTTGTGGATAGTTTGGAGGGATGTCAGAAGTTGCAGCGAGACATAGATAGAATGCAAGACTGGGCGGAGAAGTGGCAGATGGACTTCAACCCGGATAAGTGTGTAGTGATCCATTTTGGCAGATCCAATGGGATGAAGCAGCAGTATAATATGAAGGGTACCATTCTTAGCAGTGTAGAGGATCAGAAGGACCTTGGGGTCCGGGTCCATAGGACTCTTAAATCGGCCTCGCAGGTGGAGGATGCGGTCAAGAAGGCATACGGCGTACTAGCCTTCATTAATCGAGGGATTGAGTTTAGGAGTCGGGAGATAATGCTGCAGCTTTATAGGACCCTGGTTAGACCCCACTTGGAGTACTGCGCGCAGTTCTGGTCACCTCATTACAGGAAAGATGTTGAAGCCATTGAAAGGGTGCAGAGGAGATTTACAAGGATGTTGCCTGGATTGGGGGGCATGCCTTATGAGGATAGGTTGAGGGAGCTTGGTCTCTTCTCCCTGGAGAGACGAAGGATGAGAGGTGACCTGATAGAGGTTTACAAGATGTTGAGAGGTCTGGATAGGGTAGACTCTCAGAGGCTATTTCCAAGGGCTGAAATGGTTGCGACGAGAGAACACAGGTTTAAGGTGCTGGGGGGTAGGTACAGAGGAGATGTCAGGGGTAAGTTTTTCACTCAGAGGGTGGTGGGTGAGTGGAATCGGCTGACGTCGGTGGTGGTGGAGGCAAACCCGTTGGGGTCTTTTAAGAGACTTCTGGATGAGTACATGGGATTTAATGGGATTGAGGGCTATAGATAGGCCTAGAGGTAGGGATATGATCAGCGCAACTTGTGGGCCGAAGGGCCTGTTTGTGCTGTGGCTTTCTATGTTCTATGTTCTATCTTCAAGGCTTCTCTAGTATACATGTTGTGCTTTTCAGTTCCAGGGGCTGGATCAATTCATCTGTTCTCCTCTAATGGTGGCAGAGGCTCCTGTATCCACCTCCATTCTTAGTGGCCAACCATTCACCATTAACATAATTACAATCGAGGCTGACTTGCTCACTTTAATATTGTTTAACCTGTAAACTTCAGATTCTTCTTCAGAGTCCTTTTCTAAATATATTTTATATTTATATATATGTGTATATATATATATATATATATATTTGTTGGCCTGTGGTAGGCTTTGCTTGGCTCTGCATTTAATTAAAATATGCCACCTTCTGTGACAGGCAAAACAAATTACACGTTTAAATTTACATCTTTCCTGGGGGTGCTGTCCCCCAAACCGATGCCGTTCTTCTAAGTTCTTGGTCTGCGACCTGATTTCTGTTTCTCTGTGCCCTGTTTTGCTCCCTGCTCTGAGGCTCATGACTTTCAGTGCCCTCACCCCTGGGGCCACGACTTCCCGAGGTTTCCCATCAAAGTTGGTTGAGCTCACCTACGCTTTGCAACTTTATTGCACCTTTTTCAGCACTTTCTGTAATCTGGACAATCTCTAACGCTCTAGTCAAGGTAATTTCTGTCTCTGCGAATAGTTTTTTTGGTATGGTGAGGTTCTTCACACCACAAACTAACCTATCTCTTAGCATATTGTTGAGTGTCAATCCAAATTCACATTGCTCAGCTAATTGCCTTAACCATGCCATGAACGCTGCTATCATCTCCCCTGGGTTCCTCATGGCTGAATTAAATTTTTATCGCTGCATTATCACTGATGGTTTTGGGTGATGGTATTTATGACCAGTGCAGTCAGCTGTTCGAATGTTTTTGTATCTGGGGCCTCTGGAGAAGTTAGACTATGAATCAGATTGCAAGTCTGAGCCCAGGGGGCTGTTAGAAGGATTACCTTCCACTTTTCTTCCTCTCTGCGATTTCATTGGCCCTAAAAATGATTGGAGACATTCCACATATTGGACCGACTGCTCTGTTTCAGAGCAACTGACGGCCAACATGGGAGATAAATGAACAGGAGTTTATTTGGGGAAAAATATTTGTACACCAGACAGAGATAAGAATGCGGCAGAACTCCATGGGCCCTATTTTGCCATTTTGATTCTAAGTGCTGGGCGGACTTGAATCTGGGAGTGTTTCAGATCAGACTTTTAGACCCGTTCTCAGACGTCCCATACACGCTCTGCCTGAAAAATTATCAGTGATTCCAAATCGTGCTGCAGAAGTCTGTGGGCGAAGCGTAACATGCCCGAAATCCTGCAACTCCGATTGGCGCCTCCAACTGCGCATGCGCAAAAAAAAAAATGATAGAATGCTGTTCCCCTGCCACATCCCTCCCGGGTCGAATAATGCCTTCCCCTGGCTCTCACAGACATTGCCCCACCCCCACAACATTACTCACCCCCTTATCCCCCCACCCGCCCACTACCCAAACCGATTGCGGGCCCCTCCCCCTTCCCCCCCCATCAATCTCAGGCAGAGTGGCAGCGGACCCCCCCTTCCCCCTCACTGATCACAGGCAGAGCAGCAGCAGACCCTTCTTCCCCCCCCCACCGATCTCAAGCAGAGAGCTGTCGGACCCACTTACTGGGGAAGTGCCGGTAAGGTTGGGCGTGCAGTCCATTAAGTCAGTTGAAATGCATGCAAATGCATTTAAATGGCCATCGCATCTGTTTCGGGCACGGTCCTGATCGTGGCCATTTTTGGGCCTTGGTAAAGGGGAACTAGCATGGAAGCAGGCATGGATCGCGCTACTCGCCTCATGCCTGACTTTACCAAGTTTTTGCGCCCGAAAATGGGTGCAACTTGATGGTAAAACTGGGCCCCATGATTCCCGGACTCCAACTGCCTGAAAGCCCATGGTCATGCTCTCACTTCGCATGCCTCGCCACGATTGGCCCAATGGGTCATGTGACCCCTCCGATAACTTGCCCCTTAAAGGGGCATGCTACCACAGTAGGTTTGTAAGTCTGAGCCCAGGGGGTTTTTAGGGCCTGTAACAAAAGTTGGATTTCTGTCACTGTTTCTGGCCACAATCCCTTGTTCTCAAATATGTTGTTGCTTGTTGTACATTTGGTCAAGGGGAAAAATCACAAAGTATGGGTTGGCTCATTTAGGTCGAGCACATTTCAGGTGCCTGATATGCTGAAGGTGAGGAAAAACAGAAAGTACGCTTACTGGATGTGGTTGGTCATTTTGATCAGTGCAGGCTGAGAAGGAACTTTCATGCTCTGTGCATCACTCTGCTGACTTATTTTCTACATGTTGAAAGAGTGCACAATCATTGTCTGAAATGCAAAATGCCACTCCAAAGCCAGACACTTATTGCTATCCAGATGGTTAATTTAATGGAAGTTCACAGAGGTGACACAACTACTTAACATGACTGCAGAAGACAGAGTTAAATCAATGGCATATGTTCTCACTCCAGGGGATCCTGGTACCGAAGCTCTCACAGCATGGCTTTGTTCTGGGAGTAGATGAAGGACTTCAAACAGGTTTCTGAGGCAAAAGCCCTGTTCCTGTGAAATTCACTTGACAGGCAGCTTTATAGCTGGGTCACTATCACAGCTTTTCATTGTCATTTAGTTATTCCTACACAGTTGGCATAATAATTGACTCAGTACGGTAGTGGCCAAAGTTATTATTTTGGAGCCCAAAGGAGTTCATCTATGCCGACGAATGCCAAAAAAACCCCTAAAAACTTTAATTTGGGTTCTTTATCCAAAATCCAGTGGAGAAAAATTTTGGGATACAGAATTGTGATTCAAGACCTGATATTTGAACATGATATTGTTTGATGGGCTGAATAGTTTACTTCTGTGGTATGCTATTCTGATTCTATGAAGTGTAGGATGTTTGGGAGGAACAGATCATGGACCTAAGATTCCCAAAGTTCTCCACCCATGCTTTTCCTCGTGGTATATCCAGTTCAATTGCATACTAATTGTCAGAGTTTGCATAACATTAGTCAAGACCATTGCATCGTGCCATTGGCAGAAAGGTAGGAGTATTGGAGTATAATCTGTATTATACTACAATATAACTCTTAACAGACTCAATCCCTATTGGATTTTTTGTTTGTCGAGCAGTTTCTCTGTTCTAAATTGCTAGCACCCATTGGGTAAATTTTGTTTAGTGCTCATGGTGCAGAACTTCATGCAACAGATTGCATGTACACACATTTTATAGTTTAGCAAGATCATTAATACTGTCAAAGTATTAACAGCTGCAACCTCTCTTCAAGTTATACATTATCTTGGTTTTATTGGTCTTCCAGCATCATTGCGTCAAAATTGTGTAATTCCCTACGCAATACCGTTGTGCAAATATCATTGCCGTAAGGACGACAGTTTTACTGAAATGATTCACAATCAGCTTCTTAAGATACCAGGGATGGGCAATAGGTGTGGCAATTGCCAGCACCATCCACAAATGGAGAAAGAATGAGGAAGATGAGGGTCCACTCCTTCCAAGGGTCTGCAGCCTTCAGAGTCCTGTCGTGATTTGTAGCCCTTTCATTGTGACTTCAATGAAAGGGAAAATACACTGAGGTACATAATGGGTGCCTGACTTGCTACTGACTGTGTTCTGCTCCCACTTATAGTTAAAATTAGCCTGCAAGCAATCTGCCTTACAATTCCTTTGTTGCTTTTGTATCATAATTTTCTGAACAAACTGAATACAAATAAACGAGCAAATAAATATTACCAGGTGGTGGAAGAAAATATATTATGATCTAATTTTTAACAGACTCAATCCCTATTGCCACCAAACCAAGAATCTTGTATGACAAAAAATATACATATTTTTGGGGAGCAGTGGGGAGGATTTCATAAAACATGGTCAAGAATGGATTCAAATATTGATCAATTTTACTGATCTATAAATAGATGCCAATTATATTTGCTCGACATATTTTATTGCTGAACTATTAAATTTCAACATCTCACATTTGATGCTAAAACTGTAGTTTTCAATTGTTCTCAAATGCATTTTATTCTGACTACTGGGAGTTAGACCAGCTGACTTCAATGATAACAGGACAGATAGTAGAATGCCTGAAAGCACACTTCATTCATTTTGGAGTTTCAGATATTGTGATGAGTGACACTGGCCTTCAGTTCATGAGTGAAGCCACTTCACAAAGGATTGGGAAATTCAAGACTCTTGGCAAATGTTCCGTTTTTTTTACCCAGAGTACTGACCCAGGCAAGAAAGGCAGTTTGCAGCCTACCTGCTCCACTGCTGGTTTTTCCTACAATAATTTTTAAAACTTTTAGAAGTGCAAAAAATAATGCTGGAGGCAAGTACCACACCATCACGCTGGTGGGTTGGGCTCTGAAAAAGTCCACCCATCTGCAATGCCAGCCTTCCAGAGATCAGGAAGTAAACTGAAAATAGAAACAGAGATTCCCCCACAGACAAAATCCCCCTCCACACCCACATGGGAGGGAAGGGAACCCCTTCCCCCTCATGCACACAGGGACCGACCCCCTGTGACACAGAGAAACCATCTCCCCTCCCCCCCCAGCCATGGACACAGGGAATATCCCCCATGGATTTCTCTTAAGGTGGCACCTGCTTGGCATTCCGCTTTGGCATTGCACCCTAGTGCCAGGGAGTAGTGCCTGGGCATTGCCAGGCATGTCCCTCTTCCCATGTGGGCTGTACTTGCCTGTGTGCCCCCAGTGGGTACCCTTTGCCAGGTTCACATTTGTCAAGGCATGCTGCAAACCTCGCTGATTCAATCTAATATCGGTGAGGGGGGAGATCGAATGTGGGGTTGTTGATACAGTGGGGAAGCCTGCTAATGATACTGAGATGTATTCAAATGCGTTTTCCCCCATTACATGATGAGAACCCCATGCTGTCACTGGTGGGGCAGAAACAATCACGTCACAAGATCTCGCTGATGTGAATCTTGTTTTTTTGCTCTTGTGGGATTTTGTGCTCTTTACAATGGTGGGGGCAGAAAATCAGGGCTGATATCTCTGGACTATCGCCAGTCAAATGAAAAGGCTGTTCCAGCAGAGAAAATCGCCAAAGGAATCATCAAGGAATCAATGTATACAAGGCAATTCTTGAGTGGAGAAACACACCCACTGAAGGCATGAAAGGTAGCCCAGTCCAAAGATTAATGTTGTGCTGATCTCTTCCAATAGCAAAAAGCTACTGAATCCAGAAATAGCAACAAGTATGAGTGAAAATATAAATGTGAAATGGCAGAAAGCCAAATTTCATTTTGACAAGATTGCTCTAGTTGAGCATTGGAGACCCCGTCAGGGTACAAACCTTCAATGCTCTCAACAGGAGTCAGCCCACATAACAAAACTTGAAACATGCATGGATCAATTGTTACCTTGATCATACAGGGTGGACATGAATGACCAAATATACTGGTGCAACCGCAGGCATATATGAATGATTGGAGAAGTTGTTCCTTCACTGTAGGCAGCTGGTCCGGAAGATGGATCTCACCAGCTGCACAGTGTATAGAACGACTATCTCTCCTAGAAGTCCACTGGTCCCTCTCATAATATGTATGTTATATGGGTTCTTTCAGCTTCAGTAGTGGTGGCTCATTGATGAGATCTTAAGACTATGAATTGTGTTCTTAAGTGTGAACATTTTATTAGTAGGGTTTAACTATTTACATTTCCACAGTATGGTCATGCATGATGCTCCAACATGCAGGCTAGCCACGTACAGAATGTCACTTCTAGACATTGTGAGATTTCTAGACTTTGTGAGATTCTTACCATGTGGGTACATACAGCACACCGTGTGCAGTACCACTTTCCAGTCCCATGCTAACCCTTGCTCCATCAAGAACGTTTGCAATATCATGCATGTGGGAATATATCAGTACAGTCGCTAACAACAAATATGGAAGAACAACAGTGACCATGCAAACAACAAATGCCTCAGGAATGACACTCTGTAGAGAAGGAACATCACCCAGACAAATAGAACATAGAACATAGAACATAGAACATTACAGCGCAGAACAGGCCCTTCGGCCCACGATGTTGCACCGACCAGTTAAAAAAAAACTGTGACCCTCCAACCTAAACCAATTTCTTTTCGTCCATGAACCTATCTACGGATCTCTTAAACGCCCCCAAACTAGGCGCATTTACTACTGATGCTGGCAGGGCATTCCAATCCCTCACCACCCTCTGGGTAAAGAACCTACCCCTGACATCGGTTCTATAACTACCCCCCCTCAATTTAAAGCCATGCCCCCTCGTGCTGGATTTCTCCATCAGAGGAAAAAGGCTATCACTATCCACCCTATCTAAACCTCTAATCATCTTATATGTTTCAATAAGATCCCCTCTTAGCCGCCGCCTTTCCAGCGAAAACAATCCCAAATCCCTCAGCCTCTCCTCATAGGATCTCCCCTCCATACCAGGCAACATCCTGGTAAACCTCCTCTGCACCCTCTCCAAAGCCTCCACATCCTTCCTGTAATGTGGGGACCAGAACTGCACACAGTACTCCAAGTGCGGCCGCACCAGAGTTGTGTACAGTTGCAACATAACGCTACGACTCCTAAATTCAATCCCCCTACCAATAAACGCCAAGACACCATATGCCTTCTTAACAACCTTATCTACTTGATTCCCAACTTTCAGGGATCTATGCACACATACACCTAGATCCCTCTGCTCCTCCACACTATTCAAAGTCCTCCCGTTAGCCCTATACTCAACACATCTGTTATTCCTACCAAAGTGAATTACCTCACACTTCTCCGCATTAAACTCCATCCGCCACCTCTCGGCCCAACTTTGCAACCTGTCTAAGTCTTCCTGCAAACTACGACACCCTTCCTCACTGTCTACCACACCACCGACTTTGGTGTCATCAGCAAATTTGCTAATCCACCCAACTATACCCTCATCCAGATCATTAATAAATATTACAAACAGCAGTGGCCCCAAAACAGATCCCTGAGGTACACCACTTGTAACCGCACTCCATGATGAATATTTACTATCAACCACCACCCTCTGTTTCCTATCCGCTAGCCAATTCCTGATCCAATTTCCTAGATCACCCCCAATCCCATACATCTGCATTTTCTGCAGAAGCCTACCATGGTGAACCTTATCAAACGCCTTACTAAAATCCATATATACCACGTCCACTGCCTTGCCCCCATCCACCTCCTTGGTCACTTTCTCAAAAAACTCAATAAGGTTAGTAAGGCACGACCTACCTGCCACAAAACCATGCTGACTATCACCTATCAATTCATTACTCTCCAAATAACTATAAATCCTATCCCTTATAATTTTTTCCAACATCTTGCCGACAACAGAAGTGAGACTCACCGGTCTATAATTCCCGGGGAAGTCTCTGTTCCCCTTCTTAAACAATGGGACAACATTCGCTAACCTCCAATCTTCTGGTACTATACCAGAGGCCAACGACGACCTGAAGATCAGAGCCAGAGGCTCTGCAATCACTTCTCTTGCCTCCCAGAGAATCCTTGGATAAATCCCATCCGGACCAGGGGATTTATCTATTTTCAGACCCTCCAGAATATCCTGCACATCCTCCTTATCAACTGTAATACTGTCTATTCTACTCCCTTGCAACCCAGTGTCCTCCTCAGCTATATTCATGTCCCCTTGCGTGAACACCGAAGAGAAATATTGGTTCAATGCTTCACCAATCTCCTCCGGTTCCACACATAACTTCCCTCTGCCATCTATAACTGGCCCTAAACTTGCCCTAACCAACCTTCTGTTCTTGACATACCTATAGAACGCCTTAGGATTCTCTTTAACCCTATCCGCCAAAGTCTTCTCATGTCCCCTTTTAGCCCTTCTAAGCTCGCTCTTCAACTCCCTCTTAGCCAATCTAAAGCTTTCTAGTGCACTACCCGAGTGCTCACGTCTCATCCGAACATAAGCCTCCTTTTTCTTTTTAACCAACAAATAAACTTTTTTGGTGCACCACGGTTCCCTAGCCCTACCAATTCCTCCTTGCCTGACAGGGACATACCTATCACAGACTCGCAGTAGCTGCTCCTTGAAAAAACTCCACATGTCGGACGTTCCCAGTCCCTGTAATCTCCTAGTCCAACCTATGTTTCCTAATTCTCTCCTAATAGCCTCATAATTACCCTTCCCCCAGCTAAAACCACTGGCCCGAGGTTCATGCCTATCCCTTTCCATCACTAAGGTGAACGTAACCGAATTGTGGTCACTATCACCAAAATGCACACCAACTTCCAAGTCTAGCACCTGGTCTGGCTCATTTCCCAGCACCAGATCCAATATAGCCTCACCTCTAGTTGGCCTGTCTACATACTGAGTCAAAAAACCTTCCTGCACGCTTTGAACAAAAACTGACCCCTCTAACGAGCTAGAGCTATAACAATTCCAGTCAATATTAGTCAAGTTAAAATCCCCCATAACAATTGCCCTATTACTTTCACTCCTAAGCAGGATTGACTCCGCAATCCTTTCCTCAACCTCTCTAGAACTTTTAGGAGGTCTATAAAAGACTCCCAACAGGGTGACCTCTCCTCTCCTATTTCTAATCTCCGCCCATACTACCTCAACAGATAAGTCCTCATCAAACCTCCTCTCTGACACTGTGATACAATCTCTGACCAATAATGCTACCTAATGGCCAATGGCAATGCCCACACAGCATTAAGAGACCTGCATGATTTAATGACTATGTGTGTAATGTATATGCAACGCCTGATAAGAATAACAGTTTGTTAATGCATGAGAACATTTGTGGTGCTATGGGTAACCTGGATAACTCAGGATTACCTGAAGAAGGAGCAAGACTCTGAAAGCTTGTGCTGCCAAATAAACCTGTTGGACTTTAACCTGGTGTTGTGAGACTTCTTATTGTGCTTACCCCAGTCCAACGCTGGCTTCTCCACATCATAACTCAGGATTACACATGACAGTGCATGCAAAGTTGTATTTTGTTCATTATGAAAATGGGGGTGTTTGGGTTTTAAAGCAAAATCATTTCAACGTGTCCTATTCTGGCTTGCCTGTAATCACATGGGCTCCACCATGAGGAAGAGACTGGAGGCAACCATCTTACATTCAGTTCAATAATGATATTGGCTGGGTGTTTCCCCCCATTCTTGCTGGCAAGATCATCCGGTCTCACCAACAGAGAATGCCTGCCATGGGTTTGTTTCCCAGCAGTGGCGGGTGCATAGAAAGTTAAACCCCCATTGACAGCAGTGTGAGGGGGGCACGTCTCCGAGCATGGAAATCGGGTCGCCACTTAAAAATAGTGGCCTGGTCTCGGAACAACGGGGCTGGTCGGCGGGTTGCCCGATACGAATAAATTAGCATCTATCAGGTGTGAGGATCCCACCGTGATAGACACTACTAACGCCAGAGGGAAATCCTTCAGGTTTGGCATTTAGTCCCAATTCAGGTCAATCACGGCCGTAATCTTTGAGTTTCTAACATCTCTTTCCATAGGAGAAGTTCCCGTTCTGTCAGATTAATTTTCCGCCATGGAAGCCTCATGGCTGCAAGTCAAATTTTTGGGGTGTTCTATTAATTTGCAGTCTAAACATTAGTTAGTCTAATTGCTCATAAATCAATTGTTAATTTTGGCTTATTTATAATCATAAAGGTGGACAGTTTCATTGAAGAATAAACTGTGAATTACCTTCAGAAACTTTCAGAATGCTCTATACATTTTAATATGTCTCTTAAGCTGATTTTTCTTCACAAAGATGTGTGGCTGTCATTCTTTTGTGAGTCCTTCATGATTTCTTATTACCGGACAGTTCACAAAATTACAGAATAGGTGGTCCACAATTAAAATAATTATACCATCACGAGAAAACTAAGTTGCATCATTGTGTAGAAAGGTGGCCTTAATGGGCTGAGATAATCATAACTTACCTCATGGATATGTCTTAGTAATCTAGTGTTTCTCTGAAATAGACTGGCTGCACTCATTTGTTATTGGCTGCATTATCTTTTATCATTCAGAAATTAACATACATATTTCCCATGAACATAAAAATGATTAAGAAATATATCCTGTTATCTAATTATTGCAAAACTTCTGATACTTCACCAGTCACAGCAAATAACATTAATAACAAATTAATATATTGTTGATGACTGTATTCTTTTATTTAATTTTCTATTTACAAGATATCAGAAACATCTTGGGCCAAATACTGCTGGGGAATGTCCGTCAATGCATGCCAGGTGACTAAATTTCCATTTTTATGATTGATTTTATTCAAACAAACATTGGACCAGAATTTCTGCCATTCTGACAAATCTAGTACTGTGGATGATGTACCGTCGGAGCCTAATTTGCTAAAGGTGCAGCCTCAAATGTTTTATTTCATTTCTCACATGGCAACATTCTTTTGCAGAAAGAGCTATTCATGTCTCTGAAACCATGGTCAGCACACAAGAAGTTTGCTTATGGGCATGTCAGGGAGGCAATATTATTTCATTATATTCTCCCAAGGCAGAGTGTTCTACTGTCATACAATATACTATCTGGGAGCTTAGCCGAAAATTGACAAGACTTATGTCATGGCAGACAAATCCAAGCAATAAGCAGCCTCAACCCATAAATTTGAATTATTCCTTATCCTTTTTGAGACTTGCCGCTGACTTTCTTCAGTCCTTGAGAGATATTTTGCAACACTTGTGACAATTATTTCTCAAAGATTTGAGTAAAAATTCAGTGCCAGAAACAGAGAAGGTTGTTTACATTCAGCATTTTCAGTTTTAGTTTGCTCAGTGAATGTTGTGAAGTAAAGTGGGGCACTGTCTAGGTGAAAACATTTGGCAAACCTGGTTTGTTTGGGGAGAAACTCTCGGTGTTATTTTTATCATTATGTCACATTTAAGTGGAGCAACACCGAATATAATTCATGTCTTTGCATGAAATGAAATAAAAATATACCACTTTATTGCAAAGGTAGTGCCTCTTTCAAAGGTATTCTTCATTCTGTACAATTCTCAAATGTAATGTTCGAAAAAATAATAAAATATGAAGTATATGATCAAAGATGTTTTCAGAAACAAGAATACGTCTATTTTAAAAATGACAAAGGACACTTGAAGGGTAAGAGCTGCTCTGCCCTGTAATCCCTTACATTTTAAAAGATTGAAAAGTCTTACCATATATAGTATTAGTTAGTACCACAAAAGGCCACATTAATCCTAACCTTTTAAGACTCTTGAAATCTATTTTCCTTTGTGGCATTCCTAACATGTGATAACATTGAGAGGTGTGATGAACTCAATGTGCTGTACATTCAATCTGTCATCTGTTTCCACTGTCTTTGTCACTCAGCCATTGTATTATATAATCTTTTGGATTAATGTCATAACTGGAAAAAAAAGTGGAAAAGCCTTCTCTCATATTTCAAAATAATACCTATCAGGTTAATGCTATGGTACTGTTGACAGATGAATGGGCCAATTGTGTGAAAAAGCAGAAGATGTGCTTAGATTGAGATCGTGCAAGTTCATCCATTTCAATCATTGCTTTAGTATCAAACAATGCATTTTAGTAATAACCTGTCCCCATAAGCAGGCCTTTTTAAACAACAGCTGGCTAAAGAAGGATATCCACGTAACTCATTCTTAGAAGCGCCGTGACTATTTCTAATTTAAATTATACTTTATGAATGACATACTGCTCTATGAATAGAAATTTAGATCTGATTATTTTTAGACTCAAAATAGAATACCATGAATTTAAAAGGAATTGGATGGGGTTTAAAAACAGGTATGGTGATTGGAAAGAGAGATATCCGATATAGGAGTTCACAAATGTTGCAGAAATGATTTCAGAGATTTATGTTATTTTAGCATGCGGTTTAAGCTTCCTGTTGAATACTTGCAGGTCTGATCAGGAGATACAAAATATGAGAAGCTAGCACAGATTCAAGTTAACCTGCAATCTGAAAGGCAGACTGCTCCTCTTAAAGGGAAGATGCATTCTGTGTGAAGCAGGTGCTGGAAGTCATTTTGAATGTGATTTTGACATGGAAAAGATGGAATGGCACAATATCATAGAAACCATAGAAACCCTGCAGTGCAGAAGGAGGCCATTCGGCCCATCGAGTCTGCACCGACCACAATCCCACCCAGGCCCTACCCCCACATATTTACCCGCTAATCCCTCTAACCTACGCATTTTAGGATTCTAAGGGGCAATTTTTTTTTAACCCGGCCAATCAACCTAACCCACACATCTTTGGACTGTGGGAGGAAACCGGAGCACCCGGAGGAAACCCACGCAGACATGAGGAGAACGTGCAAACTCCACACAGACAGTGACCCGAGCCGGGAATCAAACCCGGGACCCTGGAGCTGTGAAGAAGCAGTGCTAACCACTGCACTACCGTGCCGCCCATATGGCAAAGATCAGCTCCAAGATTTTCCAATCCTGTGACAGAGGCCTTCGTGCATGAGGTGGAGGTGTGATTTGTCCACAGGGGATCAAGAGGCCCTCCAGATAAACTTTATGAAGGCTATGGGACCAGTCAACGCCAGGAATATAGCTGTGCGGTTCTAGATGCAGTGCTGCTTGAAGTGCAAAGACATCACACGAGTGGTCAAGGTCATTGAATGTATCTTCAATGTCAAATGCTTCCAACTGCACCATAAGACTCACACTCTGATCAATGCATCAGTCACATCGCTCACCTATCAACCATCTCTTTTAATCATGACTCATAGCTGACACTATAACTCACTTCACCCTCACACATTCAACACTGCTGCAAGCCTCAAACTCACATCTCACAGCTTATATGCACTGCCAGTTATTCAGTCATGATTGTCTTATCATCCAAACTCACTGATACATTTCCCTTTCTCTTGTGGGACAACATGATGCAGAAGGAGAAAACAAGATCCAACCAGAAGGGAGCAAGCACATGTCCTTAACCTGATGGAAGAGGTGATGTTCACCATCTTTGGGTGGCCATGACTGAGGCCGTGGCTAACACTGAGGATGAAACTATCAGTGATGATGATATCCTCCTATCCAAACGTCCTTCTCATGTTGCATTCCCCGTCATTCCACAATCTCTTCTGATTTAGAAGCTGCATATGGAGTAAGTATGCACGGTTTGCTTTCCTTCCTTTCCCTTCATCACAACCCCATCCTTGTGACTTCTTCCTTTCAGATAGTCAAGGACAGCCACCTGGTCAGACAGTGGCAGAAATGTAGCAGCTAGAAGACCAATGAGATGCTGATGATGAAGAAACACTGTCACTCAATTTCACACTCACATCCACCAGCTCAGATACTGACACTGCACATCATTTAAAGAATAGCATGGAGACAGGATCTGCAGCTGGTGAGACCAGGGCATGAGTGACCTGCAGAAAGGGCAGGAACCAGGGGTTGAGCACATGCCAGCTTTCTGGAGGGTGAGGTCATACATGGATTCTGCTGGTGAAGGCTCAGATGAGGACACTGATGGGGCAGTCTGCAGAAGAAGGCATTGTGTGTACACAATGAAATGTTTGGTGTATTGACAAGCCTGCTAGAAAGCCTGCACACACTATCAAGGAACATGGAGGATTCCTACATCAATTTAGCATAGGGCATAGTGAAAGCTTGGAGCCCATCTGTCCCGGCATGGAAGTGGTACGCAACTTTGTTTGACTCAACCATGATGAAGTGTCTGATTGCCAATAATTCAGCTGCCATTGCAGCACAAGCAGAAGACATCCAAAATCTGCATATGGGAGTGGAATATCAACCTGCAGTCACGGAAGCTCAGAATGCTGTCATACTGCCCTCATGTCTGAAGCTACTACTGCTGAAAGAGCTTTCAGGGTGCCACAGCAGTCCGCTATTCTGTCATCCAACATACACTAATTACACTGTGGAGCAAAAGAAACCTGTTACCCTCTTTCAGAATGACAACATTCTTTCTTCAACCAATGTCACTCTGGCAGTGCCTTTGCCTTCAGCTTGCAGCCAAGCAGCTCCCCCCAGGTTGCTGCTACCCATGCAGTCCGAAGCCAGGCTTTCTAGTACAAGAGGTGTGTGAGGATGTTCAGCCAGGTTGTCGCACTGAAAGACAGCACCCTTCCACCAGCCATGCTGCAACCACTGAGGTAGCATTGAGCAGGATTAGTTGACCTTTTTATTCAATATGGCATGTTTTAATTTAGAAATTTGGTTTGGAGTGTTTATTTTACATTGGTCTTTACTTGAATATAGTGACCAAGCAGCCGTTGTGATAGTCGCTAACAGAGGGAGGGTAAAATGTGGGATTGTTGGTAAATTGGGATTTGGATTAAATTTACTGGGACCACAACTGGATGAGTTAATCAAGGAAAGTGTGGATAGAAAAGGGCTGTGTTAGCTGCTTCCTCTTTTCCTTTTCACTTTCCTCATCCTCCTCTTTCTTCTCCTCCTGTTCCTCATCTGGTTGTTGTATACTTCACATGATGGTGAGGTTGTGTACATGCAGAGACCACTACAAGTTTTGACATGCACTCTGGCAAATACTGCAGGGCTCGAGCAAGCTGAAGCACTGTTTAAGTATTCCAGTAGCCTGCTCTATCTCATTTTGTGTGATAGCATGGTTTTTGTTGCGGCCAAATCTGTGCACCAGAATCATGATTCATGTTGTCATATGACAGCCAGGTTGACCTGCAGCCATCCTTTGATTTGTCACGATGGTTCAAATGCAGGTGGCACAGCAGACTGTTGCAAAATGAAGGCATTATGTATGCTTTGAGGATACTGAGCATTGATCTGCATAAGGTTCATCATTGATCTACGTAAGGTCACATACCACTGGGCATTGAGAAAGTGAAATTCCTGTTGGTTTGTCGTACATCTCAATCTTGACACACGGCGGGCTGCATGTGCCACATGTACAGTCAATGGCACTCTGCAACAGGTGCAGCCTGCAATCCTTACAATGTTACATTCAGATTCTGCCTATCTGGCAAGAGAGAATATTCAGCAACAAAAACAGAAAATGCTGGGAAGTCTCAGCAGGTCTGACTGCTTCCAGGAGCTAGCTGCCCTGAAGACAGATGTTGATTCTCTGGGAAAGCTCATCCCAACACTGCTACAGATGCAAAAGGAAAGCCGTATTTATTTAAGAGAGGGTACTTGGAACCTTCCTGCAACTGCAAGGCCATCTGGCGGAGTCCACCAGGCTTCTGTTTCAGGAGATGATGTCGGCAATGTGTGCAACCTAGGCCAAAACTGCAAGGGTGGCAGCTGCAGTGGAGAGCCTGGGGCAAGAGGTCTGAGCAATGACCAACAATGTCCAAAGGCTCGGTCACTCGGTCCTGTCCATTGCTGAGGGCCAAGGCCACATGTCCAGTATTCCAATAGGCATGTCAAAGGCCCAGGTGGATAGGATAGAAGCGCTCAAGAGCTTGGCCCAGTCACACTGGACCATGATTGAGGGCATCACCCACATTGTTCAGATCATTGAGGGCCTCCAGGACTGGCATCGCCAGATGACAGTGTGGCAGCTGGATCTCACTCCAGCCACCCCTCCATCCCACGGGGTAATCCATGAGCCATTGGGCACCCCGAGGGAGGCACAGCTTGGTGCTTTCCTCTCGGGAGCTCCTGACAGTCTCTAGCCCTTCCGCATCCTCCCCTCCTGACACTGGAACATCTACTGGAATTTGGGAAGAATATGGTGACACAACGCCAATAGTGACACCTGAAAGTGGGTCAGGCCCCTCCAGGTTCAGGCCCTCCAGAGGCCGCCCGCCGAGGGCATCACTGGCCACAGGGAATGGAACGCAGCAGGCTGCCTCCATGTCCGATGTACAGTCTGGGGGAACACCTAGAAAGAGTAGGGGACCTTGAAACGTTAAGAAGTTTGCAGGAGCACTGAGTTGGCACGGGTGAGACATAGAAGGGTTAGTTATGAAGAAGGGAGGGCACCGAATGTATACTTTTACCATTAAAACATTGCTTACCTTTGGCCCAAGTAACTTTCACTCTGTGCGGTCACCCACATCTGTGGAGGACAGTGGAATGGGGATGGATGGCTCTTCCGCTTCCAGCGCAGCACTCACAGGCCCTTCAGACTTACCCTCCAATCGGAGGCCATGTGAGCTGGAGTGATACATGACTATTCACAACTATACCCACTCACTCTGCAGGAATCCCTCACCCTCGGCCAAAGCCTCTCACCCACACCAACCTTCCACCGCCACCAAGCCCTGTTCACCCCCCATCTCCCCCAGCTCCTGCACTGGGTAACTGTGGGATGGATGGACGAGCCCCATCATAATGTCAGGGAGGTTAGTGGAGTGTATTGAGGTATGCAGGAGTCAGATCTCTTTTTTCATGAGGAACACCCCAGGTTTCCTCACAGTGAGTTTTCATCACCCTCCTGCCTTGCGATCAGAACCAGGGACACTGCCAACCCAGGCCCATCACCCTGGTGTGATGTAATGGTGAGCTTTGGAGGGCAGTGGGGGGGGGGGGGGGGGGCGGTGGTTAGTGAGGGTAGAGGAAGCATAAGAAGGGATGGTGGGAAGGGTGGAGGGAAAAGGGTGGGGGAAGGGTGGATGTTCCAGAGGAACCAGGGGAGGGGATGTGGGGGGTGTGGTGGGGAGTGGGGGGGATGCAGGAGGGTAAAATCCATGACAGTTCTGAGGATACAGGGGTGTTGGGGATTGAGCTGCCAGATATGGCTCGCTTCCGGTGGTAAATATGGAGACAATGAGAGCCTTCCTGGTCCAGCAGCCCTGTAGCACCTTGCGGTGCCTGTCCAGCATCCCCCAGGCCCTGCTCAGGCTCCCCCTTGGCATCCTCCTTATCCTCCTCCTCAGTGGCCGCCTGTTTCTCCTCCTCCTCCTCTTCCACCATGTCGCCCCACTGCTGTGCAA
The DNA here is from genome assembly GCF_964213995.1 of Mustelus asterias. Lineage (NCBI taxonomy): Eukaryota > Metazoa > Chordata > Chondrichthyes > Carcharhiniformes > Triakidae > Mustelus > Mustelus asterias. Next base: position 39,574,767 of record NC_135817.1, read on the forward strand.
GATTCTGGAGCACACAGCAAGCAGCCACCATCTTTGTGACCATCTCTGGGCTATACTGTGGAGCCCCGCCAGACCAGGCCTGACATCTGAACCGTATCTTTAGAAGGTCAATGCACTACTCAGTAGCATTCCTGGTGGAAGACTAGGCTTCATTGTAACAGTCTTCCACCTCAGTCTGTGGCCTTCCCACAGGCATCATTGGCCATGGCCTCACCAGATAACCCTTGTTCCCCACTAGCCAGCCCCTCAGCGGAGGGTTACCCTCAAAGCCTGAATTTTCCAGGATGTAGGCATTGTGCAGACTCCCAGAATAACATGCAAAGACATACATGATATTCAGCTAGTAGTTGCACACCAGTTGGATGTTTAGGGAGTGGAACCCTTCTTGTTGATGTGGGGCACTCCCTGTTGATATGGTGCTTGTACGGTGACATGTGTGTCATTGATCACCCTCTGGACCTGGGACATCTGAGCAATGGCACTGAATCTTGCTGCCCAGGCATCCAGATGGACCTGATCCGGGTTGAAGTTGATGTAATCTGATGCCCAGGCAAAAGGGGTATCCATGACCTAGCAGATGCGCCTGTGCATGGATTACTGTGAAATCCTGCACAGGTTCCCACTTGAGCCCAGGTACGATCCAATGTCAAAGAGGTTGAGGGCGACGGTGACCTTTACAGTCACTGGAAGTGGGTGTCCTCATCCTCCTCCTCTTCTCGGTGCCAGGCGTTCAAAAAGCTGGCACAGGTGCCGCACCATCTTCCTTCGCAGGCATAGTTTTCTGTGTTATATATGGTTTGACAGCCTTTCAAAATGCCAGTGCCTCCTATAGACCCAGGGTCTTCAGTCTCACTGTCTTCTTGTCCCCTCCTCGGCCTGATGGACAGCCAGCACCTGAGTTTCTGCAGCAGCCCCCCGACCTTCCGGGTCTGCCTCCTGTTGTGCAAGGTCATTCCTAGGTTGGGCCTGGCGCTCTCACAACCTCCTGCTTGCCTTCGCACCAACGATCAGAACCATTGCTTTCTGGAATGGTTCCAGTCCAAAATCCATCCTCAATCTGTGAGGAAGAGAGAGAGAGAGAGAAAAACAGTTCACAATGTTATCTATCTTTGCATTCTAATGTTCTTCCTCATCCCTATGTGGTGCAGCTGCTGGAGGGCAATCAAACCACAGCATCCGCCCCCCCCCCCCCCCCCCCCCCCCGCAACCATGCAATACAGCAGCTGCTGTTCACATCATCCAACTTGCACAGTGAGGCCTCTGCCCCTTGTCCCCTCTTATTCCATCATGGCCTCCTGTCCCCATCAACTTTCCCTTCATAGCACCTATGGAATACTTTTGGATCTGCTGAAAGTGTTGAAGACTGAAGGTTCCTTCAGTAGGAGCTGTGAACTTCTGGGGGAAAGCTGTGCCACCTTGGATCATACACGCCCCTTGAGCAGGAAAAAACAGTTTAAAAATGAACTTACCTCCTAGCTCCCCTTAGGTGCCTTGTGTAGCGGGATCCCTCTTTTTAACTCCACTGGGCTTATTTTAGGTTTGGTTCTCCGTCACCCAAACTCCACCAATGCCCGAGTGATTCTCTCTCTCGCCGATGGAACAACGGCCACCTTGCGTCTACTTCACTCAAGTAGCGCTCCCAAGAGAGAGAAAAGGAAACTGCTGCCTATCCACTACCTGGCAGCCTTTCCTGAGTGGGCGGTTTCGAAACGCCCAGGGTACCCTCAGTTCTAGACTCCGGAATTATGGTAAGGAATATTTATATTGTGACTTAGTCAGAGATCATTGGTGAGAAATTGAAAAGATCAAAACGGACTCCAACGGAAGTCAAAGATATATATATATATTAAAACATCAAGGTCAAAGGTCACCAAACACCAGGGAAACAACACACACTGCCTTATGCTCTATAAGACTATAACTATGGAAGGAATACTAAAACGGACGCAACGGAATTCTTACTTTATACAAGTTTACCACGTCTTAAACTATGAAAGGTACATGCAAAAGCCCCCCCCTTTCCCCAAAGCCTCATCCACTATGATGATCTCGGGAACTTCGTAAATTACCAGGGGATACTCACGATCCTAGTTTAAATTGCTCAGTGGGCTTCAGGCTGCGTACTGGATACGAACGAGAGGCAGGAACAGGAGAGTGCTGTCATGCTGGTCCGAAGAGAAAAGAGGAAGAAATGGCCGGCCTGACCATCCTTTTATATTGTAAAACTTGAATTCTTTTCCTGCCAACTCCGCCCCCCTTCCAGCCGGCAGTTCCACAGACAAAGGCTTGCTCGTTATCTGCAGCTGCGATCTTACAGTCCATAGAGACCAGATGGTCCCATCCCAGGTGATAGGTCTCTTGCTGTCCTTTATTGTTCCATCGGAGATCGTTTAATTGTTTTCCCATTAGGGAAATGGGCTTCTCCTCGCTCTGGGACAAGGCCATTATCACCTGTATTGAGTCCAGACCAGGTGCATTGTCTTGCTGCCGGCCTAGTCTGGTGATGTTGTGAGGTTCTTTTTGTGCTGCTGATAACCTAATCAGCAGCCCGTCTGGTTTCTGGCTGCTTGCAATTTTTGGACTGGGCCTCTTCACACACACACACACACACAGGCTGGCTGGGCTCCCTGGGACATTTTTGGTCAAGTCCTAAAGCCAACTGTGGCCACTTTCACAGTTCTTTAGGGTTCAAGTCCTTTTCCCAGCTCATAAAAAAGGCCTGAGTTGCCCGAAAAACTTACACTTGCCACCCTGTCCTTGCTTTTCAAGAGTTACACAAAACTATACCCATGTGACAACTGGTAGCGAAGGTGGGTGAATATCACGTGGCCGCTGCATCTGGGGTCAGTCTGGCTAATGACATGGAGATGAAGGTGTTTGCATAATTATCGGGTTGTCACCCGTCCTGGGCAGGAACCCAGTTGGGGCAGACTGGGCGGGTTGGGTGAATCCCGAGAGCCTTCACACCCATCGGGAATCCCGATTTTTGGCCAATGCCCCATTTACTGGGGAATCGGGAATCCTGAGGGCCATTTGAAGGGGTCAGAGAATCAGGCCCAATAGCACCAATGGAATCATCCACAGTTCTTGTAACATTTTGAAGGTTTTAAGATGTAATTTACATTGTGTAATTTGAGCTCTTTAAATTACGGCTATAACTAAACTTATTATGGCTGTTGACCTGTCATCAGACTTTGTTGTAAAAAAAATTAAGCTGGCCCAGTGCAGTTCTGTCTTGCTGGATTTAAAAAGCATCCCAAACTGTTGAACAGATACCTGTGTTTATCAATAATGTTTATATATATATTCAGTATATACCAGTGATAAGGAAGGACTGTAGAAAAAGAGATAATCAGCCATGGGTATCTAAGGAAATAAAGGAGGGTATCAAATTGAAAGAAAATGCATACAAAGTGGCAAAGATTAGTGGGAACCTAGAAGATTGGGAAATCTTTAAAGATCAGCAGAAAGCCACGAAAAAAGCTATAAAGAAAGGTAAGATGGATTATGAGAGTAAACTAGCTCAGAATATAAAAACAGATAGCAAACGTTTCCACAAATATATAAAACGAAAAAGAGTGGCAAAAGTAAACATTGATCCTTTAGAGGACGAGAAGGGGGATGTAATAACTGGAAACGAGAAAATGGCTGAGGCATTGAACAGGTATTTTGTGTCGGTCTTCACAGTGGAAGACACAAATAACATGCCAAAAATTGAAGACAGGAAGGCTATGGCAGGTGAGAACCTAGAAACTATCATTATCACGAAAGAGGTAGTGTTGGGCAAATTAATGGGGCTAAAGGTAGACAAGTCTCCTGGTCCTGATGGAATGCATCCCACGGTACTAAAAGAGATGGCGGGAGAAATAGCAAATGCACTAGTGGTAATTTACCAAAATTCGCTGGACTCTGGGGTGGTTCCCGTAGATTGGAAAAGAGAAAATGTGACGCCACTGTTTAAAAAAGGAGATAGACAAAAGGCAGGTAATGGTAGGCCGGTTAGCTTAACTTTTGTTGTAGGGAAAATGCTTGAATCTATCATCAAGGAAGAAATAGCGAGACATCTGAATATAAATTGCCCCATTGGTAAGACGCAGCATGGGTTCATGAAGGGCAGGTCATGTTTGACTAGTTTGGTGGAATTCTTTGAGAACATTACATGTGCAGTGAACAATGGGGAACCTGTGGATGTGGTGTATCTGGATTTCCAGAAGGCATTTGACAAGGTGCCGCACCAAAGACTGCTACATAAGATAAAGGTGCACAGTGTTATGGGTAATGTATTAGCATGGATAGAGGATTGGTTAACTAACAGAAAGCAAAGAGTGGGGGAAAATGGGTGTTTTTCTGGTTGGCGATCAGTGACTAGTGGTGTGCCTCAGGGATCAGTGTTGGGACCGCAATTGTTTACGATTTACATAGATGATTTGGAGTTGGGGACCAAGTGTAGCATGTCAAAATTCGCAGCTGACACTAAGATGGGTGGAAGAGCAAAGTGTGCAGAGGACGCTGAAAGTCTGCAAAGGGATATAGATAATCTAAGTGAGTGGATGAGGGTCTGGCAGATGGAGTACAATGTTGGTAAATGTCATCCATTTTCGTAGGAATAACAGCAAAATGGACTATTATTTAAATGGTAAAAAATTGCAGCATGCTGCTGTGCAGAGGGACCTGGATGTCCTTGTGCAGGAATCTCAAGGAGTTGGTTTGCGGGTGCAGCAGGTAATTAAGAAGGTAAATGGAATTTTGTCCTTCATTGCTAGAGGGATGGAGTTTAAAAACAGCAAGATTATGTTGCAGCTGTGTAAGGTGCTGGTGAGGCCACACCTGGAGTACTGTGTACAGTTTTGGTCTCATTACTTGAGAAAGGATATACTGGCACTGGAGGGGATGCAGAGGAGATTCACTAGGTTGATTCCAGAGTTGTTCTTTGTTCTTTGTTGAGAGGGTTGGCTTATGAGGAGAGACTGAGTAGACTGGGGCTATACTCATTGGAATTCAGAAGATTGAGGGGAGATCTTATAGAAACATGTAAGATTATGAAGAGAATAGATAAGATAGAAGCAGGGAAGTTGTTTCCACTGGCAGGTGAAACTAGAACTAGGGGGCATATCCTCAAAATAAGGGGAAGCAGATTTAGGACTGAGTTGAGGAGGAACTTCTTCACACAAAGGGTTGTGAATCTATGGAATTCCCTGCCCAGTGAAGCAGTTGAGGCTACCTCATTGACTGTTTTTAAGGCAAGGATAGATAAATTTTTGAACAGTAAAGGAATTAAGGGTTATGGTGAGCGAGCGGGTAAGTGGAGCTGAGTCCACAAAAAGATCAACCATGATCTTATTGAATGGCGGAGCAGGCTCGAGGGGCCTACTTCTGCTCCTAGTTCTTACGTTCTTATGTTCTTATTCTTTTGACTTAATTGCACTTCATAACATACCATCTGACCACCAGCAAATATCACAGCCATGCGCATTCAAACTGGGAGATTTCGGGTTATCAAATTCAATTATTTTTATGACCAGCATAATAATTACTTAAATTTCATCTGTTCCATCACAAAGGAAACTTTAATCCTAAAGAATGTCTGCACATTTTCAACTCAATTATTATTTGCTGATAACCGTCTCCTTAAAATATTTCTGTAAGTTCATGGCTAGGTTTATGTTCTGTATTGACCATGGTCATGTTTGGGATTTTTGATCATTTCGAAATGGAAGAATCTGGGTATGTTTCAAATTGAAGTGTTGCGTTAAATTTAGCTCATGAACATTTAACATCTCCCCTGCAATGAGATATTTTGTTATATCTTCACACCCTGCCTTGTAAAATTCCATGAGTCATGAAATGATTTGCAGGCTGATTAATGGTTTGACAGATTCCAATGTGAAACCTGCTTTTCATGGCCATCACCATCTTCATACCAGCTGTTAGAGTGAGTAGTCTTGTGGGGAGTGTGGTTGGGGCACTCACACCCACTCATCATGAGGATACCAATGCAAATTCAGAGCTGGAGGCCAGGTTTGAACCCAGCACCTTCTGGCTGCTACCACTGGTGTATTCAAGTGAACTGGTCTGTAGGATGTTGCATGCTTTCAGAGCAGACAATAAAAATACACTTAGATCTCCCAGAAAATCACATGAATCCAGTACAGCGGGATAAACAAATTCATTACAAAGGCAGACAATACGACGGATAGAGACCTTCATCCAAAGGACACATCCAGTTTAATTGACAAATCCACCAGCCTAGCCCCAGGCAAAGTGTCAGAGTATAACTTCCTATTCAGCAGTGGGACAAAAGGGATGGACAAATAAATGTTGATAGACAGTCCCATAATGGCCACTGAAAGAGATAGGTTAGATGTATGTCCTTCTAAAGAACAGTAGGCCTGAAAGAATCAATCAGATTCAGCAATAAGATTAACAAAGAAAAGATAACCTAGTCTGCTTCAGGGTTAATATGCAGATTTTACTATTTCATGTATTATCTGAAAGGTTGCTAAAGGCTTTTCAGTTCGCAGATTGAAGCCGGTTGTTAATTTTTCATTGTCCTCAGCCTACTAGAGTTATTGAAGGTCTGACTCAGCGATAGCATTTCTGCTTTTTGCCAAAGAGTTCACATTCTGTATGAGAGTATTGGCAAATGCAGGTTGGAGCTCCATCCGTGAATTTTGTGATGCCATCCAGTGGGATATTGGTGTTTGGTGGGTGTGGGTGCCTGCTGCTCATGTGGGAAACCATAAAACCCTCCTGCTGCCGAGGGTTAATCACATCATCAGCTGGTTTAAAAACCCTGGTTACAGCCAGGGAATGAACATTCGCTTCATGGCTTGTCAGTGTGTTAATCAGACTGAATCCTTTCCCTGCTTCACACTGTTCTCTATGGGAAGAGTGTGAAGATATGAAAACACCTCCCAGAAGATTAGAGAATTGCATTCAGACAAACATGCAGGATTATGAGATCCAGTTCATCTATGAGAGGGAATTATTTATAACAGCCCTCAATCATGTGATGTTAGGTATTAGACAGTAACAGTAAACTTGTCTTTGTAAGCAGCAGGGAATCTGTCTATGAGAGGTGCCACTATTATCTAAACAAAGAAGATAGATAAAGCAGAAACAAACCTTGTGACAGCTACAGAAAACAAAAAACTCATGTCTTGTTGTCAGCAATTGGTTTGCAGCAATGCTTCCCAAACTGCTTCCCACTGTGACCCTATTTCTGTTACCAAAAGATCCAGAGTGGTCGGGAGGCAGCTGGTTGAGAGTGAGCTGTCAGAGTCAGTGGGGCAAAAATGCAATTCTGATGCCTAAGCAGACCTGGCGGGTCATTGCAGTAGCCCGCAGAGTGTCTCAAGGATGTCTCAAGGCTTACGGCACACTTCACAACCTTGTGATGCAAGGGGGGAGTAGCTGCTAGAGGCCGAGATCGAAGGGCTGCAGGTCTCCTCAACTGAGGAGCACGTCGGATGGGGTTGAGGTGGAGGAGACCAAAGCTTCAGGGAAGAGATACCAGCACAGGCCAGATGAGGCAATCTCTCCCCCCAAGCTCCACTCAAACAATCTCTTGAACCATCTCCCCACTCTAACAGTCTCTCCCCCCAATCCTCATTCTGACATTCTCTGCCCCACTCCACCTACTCCTACAGTCGTCCCCCCACCAGAAACTGAGATCCCAAAAGCCATGGTAATATCACTGAAATTGAGCAATTATCATATTAAAATGAACACCCCGCCTCTCCTGAGGGTGCTACAGATGCAGTTTCATGTATTGGAGTCAAATCCAAAACCCGGGGAAACCAGCTCACTGATGCACTCACACTCATTTGATCTCAATCCACATTCCCATCCAAATTCACACACTTACCCGCTCTAAAATTCTGCCCACAATATTCCACAGTGTGTGTCAGAGAATTGACTAAAACAGCTATCTTGTTTACCTATAATACATTACATTGTTTTAGACACAGAAACATAAGAAATAGGAGCAGGAGTAGGCCATTTGCCCCTTGAGCCTGCTCTGCCATTCATTATAATAGCTGATCATCCAACTCAGTAACCTGTTCCCACTTTCCCCCATAACCTATGATCTGTTTAGCCCCAAGAGCTGTATCTAACTGCTTCTTGAAAACATACAATGTTTTGGCCTCAACTGTTTCTTGTGGTCGTAAATTCCACAGGCTCATCTTTCTCTGGGTGAAGAAATTTCTCCTCATCTCAATTCTAAATGGTTTACCCTTATCCTCAGACTGTGATTCCTGGTTTTGGACTGCCCCGCTATCAAGAACATCCTTCCTGCATCTACCCTGTTTAGTCCTATTAGAATTTCATGCAGAATGAACTCCAAGGACCACAATTCTGGAAATATTTCTATTTTGCCAGGTTTCCTTTACATGATTCCTTTTAGCCAATGTGTTAATGCACCCAGTCTCTAGACTTATATTGAGTGTCACAGAGGCCAGGGAAACTGATAATCCTGACAATGTGAGATTTTAACCCAGTCCCATCCTTGGGTTCAGGATCTTTGTAAAAGAGTTGGTGGAAGCCTGGCCCTTCATAAGGCCAAATGGAAACTCTCAGTTTAGGGCCTGACCTAAAATAAATGGGCTCTGGCCTATTTCTGGCCATTCCACCAGACTCCTGCCAGAATTATAGTGACCTCAATTACTTGTTACTATGTATTAAAAATGTGACACAAATTCTTTATCACAGTTTAATCATCTCCACTTGTTCATGTGGGTTAGACATATTTATTTATCTTGTAGGAACAGACCTATAATTCACCTATGATGTCATTATGCCCAGCAGATTGAATTATAAACTTTAACTCCTTCCACCGCAGCTGTTATTTACACACTACATATTGACTGAGGTCTTCCATTGAGAAATACAATTCAGTAACTGTGTCACTGCAATGACACCTAGTCCCGTGGAAAGAATATTAATGACAGGTTCTACAGAGTATTGTAATCATAGGAGTCAGATCTCTAATACAAAGCGATTTTCAGGAGAATGTAACAAACCAGTTCTTTATTTAGATTGGCTTACTAAGATACTATTTAGGTAATATATACATTTATGTGATAGACAAAAATATATGTAAATCTACCCATAGAACTATGTATAAATGTAATGTATTCCATATTTTAAAATATAAAATATTCAAATATAAATATATATATACATATAAAGTACATATCTTACTATACACACACCTACAAAGGTCTGGCACTGGGAAGTTCCGAAGAACAAAGGGACTTTGGCGTGTTTGTCCATAGATCTCTGAGGGCGGAAAGGCAGGTAAATAGGGTGGTAAATAAGGCATGTGGCACACTCGCCTTTATCAATCAGGGTATAGATTACAAAAGCAGAGAGGTCATGATGGAGTTGTATAGAACTTTGGTGAGGCCACAGCTGGAGTATTGTGTGCAGTTCTCTTCGCCACATTATAGGAAGGACGTGAACACACTGGAGGGGGTGCAGAGGAGATTCACCAGGATGCTGCCTGGGATGGAACATTTAAGTTATGAAGAGAGGTTGAATAGGCTTGGGTTGTTTTTGTTGGAGCAGAGAAGACTGAGGGGCGACCTGTTTGAGGTATTCAAGATTATGAGGGGCATGGACAGGGTGGATAGGGAGCAGCTGTTCCCCTTAGTTGAAGAGTCAGTTACAAGGGGACACAAGTTAAAAGTGAGGGGTGGGAGGTTTAGCGGGGGATTTGAGGAAAAACCTTTTTCCTGAGAGGGTGGTGATGGTCTGGAATGCACTGCCTGGCAGGGTGGTGGAGGTGGGATGCCTCATATCCTTTAAGAAGTACCTGGATGAATACTTGGCTCGCCATAACATTCAGGGCTATGAGCCAAGTGCTGGCAAGTGAGATTAGGTGGGCAGGTCAGGGCATTTAATGCGTCAGTGCAGACTTGATGGGCCGAAGGGCTTCTTCTGCACTGTAGTATTCTGTGATTCTGTGATACATATAAAAGAATAAGTATTTTATTTATCGAATAATGAAAATTTAAAGGAAATATCAGTTCATAATAGATGACTGCTCTGTGCTGTTTCTGAGGGCCAGGGAAAGATCAAGGCATGATGGGTGATTAACCTGCACACATTGATTCTGATGCAGGCTGCATTGTGTTGTCTTTCCATTTAAATTATTTCTGAATGCAGACTGAACCAAGTAAGCTGCTGAGTGGCTGTATAACTGAGCGGAGGTTGCAAAATTTTGAGAGGCTAAGATGAGTTTGAGCTGGCTTGCACTACTTTAAACTAAACCCCAACACCCAAAGAGAAGGTGCACTGTGGTTGGAACAGGTGTTGGAACTGGTTGCAGGAGAGGTTGTAAGCTAGACGAACATTGAATGATGGCAAAACATGGCAGAGATAGGGCTCCAAGATCTTTCAATGCTGCACCAGAAGCTTTGACCAAGGAGTTACAGAGGAGGAGAAATATCATCTCCCATCAGAGAGCAGGAGGCCCTGCCCGATAAAAGCAATTGTATGTCTAATATATATATGTATGTAATGCATGTTGGGGTTTGGGATGCGTACTGCCCCTTTAAGAGTGCGAGTCAGGTGACCCCTGGGGAATGAACTCCTCCGAGTGCCCACACCTGGTGATGCAATCTTAGACTGTGGATCAGCGCACACCTACAGTAAAGAGCTTCCAGTGTTCAAGTTACCAAGCCTACCTCGTGGTTCCTTAGACACCATAAGTTGATAGATGTATACATAACAAATGGTGACAAGGCTGCTTCATGGCCTATGCATTCTGCTGGTGTACCGTTCTAGCGAAGGGGGAGGGAATCGAGTATTGCCCTGGACTTTGTGGGACGATACTGGAAAGGAACCAAAGCATGGCACCCCGTGAGGAATGGGTGGTAGTGTTCCGACCGCCACTCCGACTGCTTTGTTTGAACAGTCCCGTTTTCTGGGAGCTGGTCAAAAACATCATGGGAAGTGGTCGCAGAGGGGACTTGGGCTGCAGTCGATGCTGGGGAAGGAGTGCTAACCACAGTTCTCGAAGGAATGGCCGTTGCAGGAAGCAGGCACTGAGGGGACTAGGGCTATGGGCTGCGGGTGGCTGCCAGCAACAGCGGGAAAAGGTTTCAGGTCTCGACTCTTTTGGCGGAAATTTTTTCCACTGGTGGCAAAACAAAATGGCGGCTAGATCAGGTGCCATAGGTCCCTTCCATGGAGAGGCAGAGAGCTGGATACCTTATACAAAGTGCTCCATTGCTTATCTGATAGCCAATAACATGGGCAATGACCTGGTTACACTGGTTTTCTTAAGTACCATGGAGAGCAAGACCTTTGCAGTTTTAAAAAGTTTGATACAATCTGAAAAATCGGCTGAGAAGATTTACCAAGAATTGTGCAATGTATCAAAAAAGCACAGACAGTGACCCGGAATCAAACCCGGGTCCCTGGTGCTGTGAGGCAGCAAAACTAACCACTGTGCTGCCCCAGTGCAGAGCGTTTCAGATTCTCAATGGGGAGTCCATTGGTCAATTCATAGCAACCCTGAAGAGACTGGCTGAGCACTGCAAGTTCAGAAAAGTACTCCAGGATACCTTACGGGTTTGTGGCCTCTGGCATGAAGCCATCCAGCAGAAGATATTAGCTGAAAAGAATTTGCAGTTTAAGTCCACATTGGAGATTGTAACTTCGATGAAGCCCCGCAGAGTTCGGTGCTGCCAGCGGAATGCCACTGATGTGGCAGGACAAACTGCAGAGTCGAATTGCTGGACACAAGAGGCCTAGTGTGAAGTGCAAGTGAGTTGGTCACATTGCCTGGAATTGCTGGGTGCAACAAGGCCCAGAAAGAGGAAAACAAAAGGGAGCTTTTAAAAGGGCAGCCATGGAGAGGATAGGGAGTCAGCCAGGTTTGCAGGGAAAGCAGACAGTACAGAGAAACAAGAGTTCCAGTTGAACATTCTGTCGGTACAGGATGAAGCCGATCGTTTCTGGGTTCTTCCTCAACAGGAAACCGTGAAAATGGAAGTTGATATGGGGGCGGCAGTGACCTTGATACCTCAGTCAATATACAAGGAGAAGATAAAAGCCTTGCTATTAAATCCTACCAAGATCACATTGCGAGCATATACAGAGCAAGTGGTAGCCCTCAAGGTTTATGTACTGGTGAAGGTAGAATTGAGGGACCAATGTGCAGAATTACCACTATATGTGATAAAAGGTGACTACCCTGTGTTATTTGGATGCTCCTGGTCACTGATGTTGAAATTGAATTGGGGCATGGTAAATAGGCTGGCGAACTCAAACATGAGGTTACAAGACATCTTGGAAAAATTTAAAGATGTCTTTCAAGGAACCCTTGGGAAAGATGAAGGGTGTCAAGATTAAATTACGGCTGAAGCCGGATGCTTATCCAAGAGGTTTAAAGGCGCGTCCAGTACCATACACCATTAGGCCGAAGATGGGGGCTGAGTTGGAATGCCTGGTGGATCTGAGTTCATTGCAACCAGTGACCACCAGTGAATGGGCCACCCCAATTGTTCCAGTTTTGAAATCAGACTGATCGGTGAGAATCAGTGGGGTTTTTAAAATGACAGTAAACCCAGCCCTGTATGCGGACCATTACCCGCTTCCTCTCATTGAGGACCAGTGGCCTGGCAAGGAGGAAGAAATTCTCCAAAATGGAACCATGGCAGGCCTACTTGCAGTTGGAGAAGTGAAAGATTCACAGCACCGCTAGCGATAGTCACACACAGAGGCCTGTTCAGTTATAAGCAGCTTCCATCTGGCATTATGTCAGTATGCTGCTTAGTATACTTCTCTAGCATCCAATATCTGGTCTGCTGGATCTGTATCTCCATGAGGGTCACTAACTTTTTGATGGAGAAAGCCATGCAACATATATGGACACATGGCAGCACTCAAGACTTTGATGGACTCCTCCATCATCTCTGCCTATGTGCCCATAGTCTTTTGCAGCTCTGCCAGATGTTAAGACCACAGACCACAAGACATAGGAGCAGAAGTAGGCCATTTGGCCCATCGAGTCTGTTCTCTTGCTGACCCCAGAGGCTCTTTATCAGCCTGGGGCTCAGTATGGGCCTGGCCTCTGACTGTCAATGACCTTGGCTATCACAGACTCTGCCAGCTGTTCTGTGACTGTGATGTGTTCACCACTCAAAGAGATAATGACACATCTGATATGTTAAGCCTCATCTCCACTTTGACGTCTTATCCCTATAACTCTTGATTCCCTTACTGATTAAAAAATTGTCTATCCCAGCCTTTGACTTAATGATCCTCTGAAGTAAAGAATTCCACAGATTCACTACCCTCTAAGAGAAGAAATTTCTCCTCATCTCTGTCTTAAATGGGTGACCCTTCCTTCCAGCTGTAGCTCCAACAGATTCTATGTTGCTGACCCCAGAGACTCCTCATCAGCCTGGGGCTCAGTATGGGCCTGGCCTCTGACTATCAATGACCTTGGCTATCACAGACTCTGCCAGCTGCTCTGTGACCAGCTTGTGACCCTGAATCTACTCCCAAATGCATATTCAGTGACATAGTATCTGTATTGGTGGATGAATGATGTTATAGTTCATCCTTTGAGGATACCTCCTCCTCAGAGATTTCCCCTAGTCCCTATAGCTGAGTGTCCTTTGGGAGTTTTGAGATTTGCATGAGAGAAGGCCAAAGTTTTGGGCTTAAGGGTTTTATATTTCCTCATCTGAACCACGCTTGATGTGGCATTCCATGTCTCCAGTGGTGGAGACATGAGGTTGGTGCCTCATGTGCAACCCAGATGCATCTTTGTGCCACTGTATTTGTTCAATCGCTCTCTTTGGTTGACATTTCAGCCTCAACTGTGTGGATGCCCAATGAACCAGCCAGTTTCAGGATATTGTCCTCTTCTATAGGGATCAGAACAAAAATGTATGGGATGGAGCCCTCCACCAGTCTTTGCCCATTCCTTGTTGTTGCGTGCCCATTTTTCCTGCATGCAGAGGTCAAATGCTGCTACTTTCCCCACAAAGACTCATACAATATTTGTGAAGGTGGCAGCCCTTTGGCCCAGGATCTATACATCTACTTTTCAGGGATGTCGTGAGGGTCAGCAAAGAAAAATGGCTGCCTGTCACCTGAAAGGATATGTTGTTACCTGACCCCCCCTCCCCCCCATGTCACTGCCTGTGTGGTTACTCTTTCCTCATCTAGCACACCGTCTCGTACTGCCACATGCAAGCCCCAAAGAGAAAAGTGGAATGGAGAAGTCAGCTTGGCAGAGCGAAGGAGGTTATTGACCTGCTTGCAGCACTGACTCCATGTTTTGGCGGGTGATTCCACACATGCTGACCTGGTCTACAGTTTCTATCTAGGCTTCCTTCATCAGGCAGTTGCTAGGTATTATAGTTTGACAGTTCTCCATGTAATACTGGTGGACCAAAAATAAAGCAGTCACCTGAAATTCCTCTTTTCATTATTTTAGGAGGGATATTAATCAACCCATTTAAAACATAGACAGGATGCCTCTGCTAAAAAAAATCAAGTTAAAATATAAGGCAGATACAAGCTCCATAGGAGTCAGATCCAAATACCTGAATCATTAAACAACAGTAAAACAGATATTCAGATGAGTGGATTAGGGTAGGAATTGCTGTGTGTGTGTATTTATGTGTGCTCAACTTGGAGATGTACTTTGGCTAGAGGCACAACTGTCTCTAAAAAGTCTTCCCAATGGGGAGCTTGTCAGGAATTCCCCCATTCCACACAGCCTTGGTGAAGGAGGCAGCAGAACAATGGATATCTTCTATCCACCGTGAGACAGGATGATATACAGACAAACTGCCGAACAAGCACAGACAGACATAGCAGAGTGAATCAGTGACATATGTTTCATTCCTAGGACATGGCTGCAAAGCTGATAAGAGATTGAATGACCCCCATGGGGACAGCTAAGGTAAGCCTCCTAACACATATCTCTCATTATTCTCTCCTTAGCCTTGCACGCACCACCTGTAGCCACAGCATGTAAAATTCTCAGAGCCCATGAATACTAGCTCCATTTTATTTTATTGTCCTTTATCTCCGATGCTAACCAATTAAAATTTCAGTTGAAACAGTTGCAAGATTTTGGGTTCGGGAGCCACAGAGACTTAAATTAGGCAATTGAGGATTTGTAAGTCATTTTAAGACACTTTATTAAGTTTATTAAGAAGCAACAGCTAGGATATGGTGCATTAACTAAATAGATGTGAAAAATATACAACCTGTGAGCAGTTCACTGATCCCAGCGGACAAATGGACAGTTGGCACAGAGTTTATTAATCTCAGTAGTATATGATGGCAGCATTCTGCTTTCTATAGTGTAAGAACACATTTCTCTCTCATCCTTATTGGCTTTTCACAACTATTTTTTAACTCTAAAAGGACAAGCTATTTCCCTATTTTCAGGATTATATATCGTAGATAACATACTGAAGCTACTAGAATTATCAGGTCACTATTGACTTGGCTACGCATGCCCATCACCTCACTCAGTGATATTCTGCTGTGGGAATCATCTTGGGCAGGATGGAGAATTCAATGGGCAAGTGAAGGTACATTGAGCTCAGGCAGGAATCTTTGATCCTGGGGCAGGCGTGACCTGAAAATCCCACCCTTTGCCTTGAAAGATAACAAATGATAACCAAAAGGCCAGACTTTACATATAAAGTTCCAGCATGTCTGACCTGGAAGCACATTAAATCACGCAAGAAGACATCTGGCATGCGTCCTGATGTAATTGCGCCCTCGCGCGATAATTCGATCAGCGGACATGCACGTGAGTCCAAATGTACCTGCGGACAATCAAGAAGCCAACTTAAATTAATTAAACAGCAATTGACTGGGATTTTATGTGGTCTGTCTTTATGGTTGGCAGGCTGATTAGCTGCAACATCGATCTAGGACGGGAAGAAAGCCAGCCTGCGTAATATTGCATCAGCAACACGATCTGGGGGGTGGGGGGAGTGGCTTTCACACCTGCTACCGCCTGTGCCAAGTTTGGGCATGCCCCCAATGTAAAGTTCAGGCCACAGTCTGAATGGTAAAAGCCAAGTCTGTGAAAGACCATGGCCGGAATTTTCCGGTCGTTCACACCCCACCACTGCTGCAAGCAAGGATGGCAAACTTGGCCCTCAGCCAAATCTCGGTTCATTGCAGCAGGACCAGTGAATCCCACTGGGGTGAACGGCTGGAAAATTTTGGCCAAAGTCTTTAGTCTAAGTTTGATCGGGTAGCACAGTGGTTAGCACTGCTGCTTCACAGCTCCAGGGACCTGGGTTCGATTCCCGGCTTGGGTCACTGTCTGTGTGGAGTTTGCACATTCTCCTCGTGTCTGCGTGGGTTTCCTCCGGGTGCTCCGGTTTCCTCCCACAGTCCAAAGATATGTGGGTTAAATTGATTGGCCATGCTAAAATTGCCCCTTAGTGTCCTGGGATGGGATTAGCGGGTACAATATGTAGGGATATAGGGGTAGGGCCTGGGCGGGATTGTGGTTGGTGCAGACTCGATGGGCCGAATGGCCTCTTTCTGTACTGTAGGGTTTCTATGATTTCTATGATATCAGTAGATAAGATCTTGAATTTTCAAGACTGCAGTCTCTTGCTGTGATATCAACACTATCTGTGATCATGGAAAACCGTGAAAAAAACAGAGAAAAATAAAATCTATTGTGGCTCTGCTTAGAAGCCAAATGGGTGAACAATATTGAATCTTATGTGCAAATTTATAAACTTAATATTTACTGATGCCCAAAATTTAACAATATGATTGTTGTATGGTGAATTAAAAAATTAAAAGCAGCTGTCAGCAGAACGTCACTTGGGGGAGGGTGGAGAAATCCATCCGATTGCATCAGCTGACACAATTTATGACAATCTCTCTCGATCAAAAGAACCAAACTGCATTTTAAACTCTGATTTTTAAAATATATCTTTTGCTATCTTTTGTTCAAATTTAGATGAAGTTCCAATTGTTTCAAAACTTTTTAATATTTCCTAAGATGTTTCTCACCCATTATTCTTTGGTACAACCGGGATTTAAGACAAAAAGAATTAAGGTGAGACACCGGCTTCTTAAAAAGACAATATAATAATACAAACTAATTGTAAAATAGGAACATAAACTTTTCCCTATCCCTTTGTTTATCCTTTTCCGCCTTTAAAACAATTTTCAAGTTCCAATGTTTGCTATTTAACCACATTTGAGAAGGACAGTCAGTAAAACATGTATTTGATTTGAGTTTTAGCAGTTCATTAACTCTGGTGCAAGTGATTTGAAAAGCTCAAATTGGATTTCTGCCAAACCCCTTCAAGACTTCAGGCTTATCTTTATAAGATAAAGGGGAACAAAGCATAGAGACTTTTCACAATTGTACAAGTACATTTTCATTCACACTGAAAGTCAGACCTTCACCCAAAAACTTTATTTTCTGTAGATCCGGTCATCATATGACTACATGATGATGCGGTCACGTATAGCGTCATATGATAGGAGCGTGCCATGTTTCCCGGGGACCTCATATTTTCTTACAGCTGCAGAGTTAGTTAACTAAACTTACAGTTACTGCAGTCCTTGTTGCAGTCAGTGTTCAGCGAATTACAGAAAACTACATGTTGTCAGAGCTGGCAGCATGGTGCAAGGACTCTGAATTACTGACCCATTGAGCTTCATCGAAAATGTGGCAGACAACTGGGAGAAATTTAAACAGGAGTGGCTCATATTTTGTGGTGCAGTGTTTTACGACGAGCCAAAAAAGATACAGACAAAGCAAAATTTTGATCATTGATCTTCCAATCCAACAAGGAGAAAGAAGACCCTGAGATATTTTTTGAACAAATTTGAAGCCATATGCCTTCTGGTTAAGAAGCTCATCACCATATTTTTCATTCCACCAACCAAGAGACGCACGAGTTTATTCAATCTTATGTAGCCACTCTGAAAATTTTAGCAACAAAATGAGCATTTGGAAATTCGACAGATGAGTTTATTAGGGATTGGTTGGTCTGTTGAATAAACAGTGATGTGGTCGGAAAACAATTGCTATGACAAAAAGATCTAACGTTGCAGTCTGCAGTGGGAATTTGTATGCTCAATGAACAGTTTGAGACGTCCAGCAGAGAATTTAGGCGGTAAATGGCACAGTTTGGCGAGGACAGTGAAGATTTGCAGTTCAGGGGGGTGCTCTGCACCAACTGCAGCGGCCAGCACCCCCCAATAAGAGTTTTAACAACACCAGGTTAAAGTCCAACAGGTTTATTTGGTAGCATATGCCATTAGCTTTCGGAGCGCTGCTCCTTCGAACGATGGAGTGGAAATCTGTTCTCAAACAGGGCACAGAGACACAAAATCAAGTTACAGAATACTAATTAGAATGCGAATCTCTTCAGCCAACCAGGTCTTAAAGATACAGACAATGTGAGTGGAGGGAGCATTAAGCACAGGTTAAAGAGATGTGTATTGTCTCCAGACAGGACAGCCACTGAGATTCTGCAAGTCCAGGAGGCAAGCTGTGGGGGTTACTGATAGTGTGACATAAATCCAACATCCCGGTTTAGGCCGTCCTCATGTGTGCGGAACTTGGCTATCAGTTTCTGCTCAGCGACTCTGCGCTGTCGTGTGTTGTGAAGGCCGTCTTGGAGAACGCTTACCCGAAGATCAGAGGCTGAATGCCCGTGATTGCTGAAGTGCTCCCCCACAGGAAGAGAACAGTCTTGTCTTGCCTGGTGATTGTCGAGCGGTGTTCATTCATCCGTTGTCAGAGCGTCTGCATGGTTTCCCCAATGTACCATGCCTCGGGACATCCTTTCCTGCAGCATATCAGGTAGACAACGTTGGCCGAGTTGCAAGAGTAGGTACCATGTACCTGGTAGATGGTGTTCTCACGTGAGATGATGGCATCTGTGTCGATGATCCGGCACATCTTGCAGAGGTTGCTGTGGCAGGGTTGTGTGGTGTCGTGGTCACTGTTCTCCTGAAGGCTGGGTAGTTTGCTGCGGACAATGGTCTGTTTGAGGTTGTGCGGTTGTTTGAAGGCAAGAAGTGGGGGTGGGGGGATGGCCTTGGCGAGATGTTCGTCTTCATCAATGACATGTTGAAGGCTCCGGAGAAGATGCCGTAGTTTCTCTGCTCCGGGGAAGTACTGGACGACGAAGGGTACTCTGTCCACCGTGTCCCGTGTTTGTCTTCTGAGGAGGTTGGTGCGGTTTTTCGCTGTGGCACGTCAGAACTGTCGATCGATGAGTCGAGCGCCATATCCTGTTCTTATGAGGGCATCTTTCAGCATCTGGAGGTGTCTGTTGCGATCCTCCTCATCCGAGCAGATCCTGTGTATACGGAGGGCTTGTCCGTAGCGGATGGCTTCTTTAACGTGTTTAGGGTGGAAGCTGGAGAAGTGGAGCATCGAGAGGTTATCCGTGGGCTTGCGGTACAGTGAGGTGCTGAGGTGACTGTCCTTAATGGAGATGCGTGTGTCCAAGAATGCAACCGATTCCGGAGAGTAGTCCATGGTGAGTCTGATGGTGGGATGGAACTTGTTAATGTCATCATATAGTTGTTTCAGTGATTGTTCACCATGACTCCAAAGGAAGAAAATGTCATCGATGTATCTAGTGTATAGCGTCGTTTGAAGGTCCTGTGCGGTGAAGAAGTCTTGTTCGAACCTGTGCATGAAGATGTTGGCATATTGAGGTGCGAATTTGGTCCCCATGGCTGTTCCATGTGTCTGGATGAAGAACTGGTTGTTGAAGGTGAAGACATTGTGGTCCAGGATGAAGCGGATGAGTTGCAAAATTGCATCTGGAAACTGGCAGTTGTCGGCATTGAGTACTGAGGCCGTTGCAGCAATGCCATCATCGTGGGGGATGCTGGTGTAGAGTGCCGAGACATCCATTGTGACGAGGAGTGCTCCTGGTTCAACTGCTCCATGTGCGTTGAGTTTCTGTAGGACGTCCGTAGTGTCGCGACAAAAGCTGGGGGTTCTTTGTACAATGGGTTTCAGGATGTCCTCGACATAGCCGGAGAGTTTCTCGCACAGGGTCCCATTGCCCGATACGATGGGACGGCCGAGTGTGTTTGCCTTGTGTATCTTCGGGAGGCAGTAGAGATCTCCAACGCGGGGAGTACGTGGGATGAGAGCACGGAGGGTGCTCTGAAGGTCCGGATCAAAGGTCTTGATCAGAGTGTTGAGTTGATGGGTGTGTTCTTTGGCCGGATCTGTGGGTAACTGTCTGTAGTGTTCCTCGTTGTTCAGTTGTCGGTACACTTCTTTGCAGTAATCCGTTCTGTTCAGTATGACGATGGCCCCTCCTTTGTCTGCTGGTTTGATGACAATATTGCGGTTGGTCTTGAGAGCGTGGATGGCGTTGCGTTGTGCTTGGCTGATGTTCGGGGCTTGTCTTGTGAGTGCGGCTGATGAATTTGGTGTTGATGCACCGTCATACTGAACAGAAGAGATGTCTCGGCACTCTACACCAGAATGGATGTCTCGGCACTCTACACCAGCATCCCCCACGATGATGGCATTGCTGCAACGGCCTCAGTACTCAACGCCGACAACTGCCAATTTCCAGATGCAATTTTACAACTCATCCGCTTCATCCTGGACCACAATGTCTTCACCTTCAACAACCAGTTCTCCATCCAGACACACGGATCAGCCATGGGGACCAAATTCGCACCTCAATATGCCAACATCTTCATGCACAGGTTCGAACAAGACCTCTTCACCGCACAGGACCTTCAAACGACGCTATACACTAGATACATCGATGACATTTTCTTCCTTTGGAGTCATGGTGAACAATCACTGAAACAAATATATGAGGACATCAACAAGTTCCATCCCACCATCAGACTCATCATGGACTACTCTCCAGAATCGATTGCATTCTTGGACACACGCATCTCCATTAAGGACGGTCACCTCAGCACCTCACTGTACCGCAAGCCCACGGATAACCTCACGATGCTCCACTTCTCCAGCTTCCACCCTAAACACGTTAAAGAAGCCATCCCCTACGGACAAGCCCTCCATATGCACAGGATCTGCTCAAATGAGGAGGATCGCAACAGACACCTCCAGACGCTGAAAGATGCCTTCATTAGAACAAGATATGGCGCTCGACTCATCGATCGACAGTTCTGACGCGCCACAGCGAAAAACCGCACCGACCTCCTCAGAAGACAAACACGGGACACGGTGGACAGAGTACCCTTCGTCGTCCAGTACTTCCCCGGAGCGGAGAAGCTACAACATCTTCTCCGGAGCCTTCAACATGTCATTGATGAAGACGAACATCTCGCCAAGGCCATCCCCACACCCCCACTTCTTGCCTTCAAACAACCGCACAACCTCAAACAGACCATTGTCCGCAGCAAACTACCCAGCCTTCAGGAGAACAGTGACCACGACACCACACAACCCTGCCACAACAACCTCTGCAAGAAGTGCCGGATCATCGACACGGATGCCAACATCTCACATGAGAACACCCTCTACCAGGTACACGGTACCTACTCTTGCAACTCGGCCAACGTTGTCTACCTGATACGCTGCAGGAAAGGATGTCCCGAGGCATGGTACAATGGGGAAACCATGCAGACGCTACGACAACGGATGAATGAACACCGCTCGACAATCACCAGGCAAGACTGTTCTCTTCCTGTTGGGGAGCACTTCAGCGGTCACGGGCATACAGCCTGTGATCTTCAGGTAAGCGTTCTCCAAGGCGGCCTTCACAACACATGACAGCGCAGAGTCGCTGAGCAGAAACTGATAGCCAAATTCCGCACTCATGAGGGCGGCCTAAACCGGGATGTTGGATTTATGTCACACTATCAGTAACCCCCACAGCTTGCCTACTGGACTTGCAGAATCTCAGTGGCTGTCCTGTCTGGAGACAATACACATCTCTTTAACCTGCGCTTAATGCTCCCTCCACTCACATTGTCTGTACCTTTAAGACCTGGTTGGTTGTAGAGATTCGCATTGTAATTAGTATTCTGTAACTTGATTTTGTGTCTCTGTGCCCTGTTTGAGAGCAGATTTCCACTCCATCTGACGAAGGAGCAGCGCTCTAAAAGCTAATGGCATTTGCTACCAAATAAACCTGTTGGGCTTTAACCTGGTGTTGTTAAAACTCTTACTGTGTTTACCCCAGTCCAACGCCGGCATCTCCACATCAGCACCCCCCAAACAGAGCTCTATGTTTTGCATTTGAAAATAAATGCAATTGATGCGGCAAGTGCAACCACTTTGTTGCAGTTCCAGGCACCAACAGCTAGCTGATATCCAAGGGCTAGGTGCATTAGTAAAATCAATGATTCAACCTAAGTAGTACAGTCATGCAACCAGCTGTGGTAGACAACTGGGAGAAGTTTAAACAGGAGCATCTCATGTTCTATGAAATGCAAATTCAGGATGAATCAGGTCTGATATGTAGTCCACTTACTCATGGCTGATAGTGTGAAATCTGATCCAGCCAAGACTGCAGTCATACAACAAATGGTTATTCATGTGGATAAGCACGTTTTCTGGACATGACAACTTATCTCCAAATCCATTCTGTGCATATAGTGAGGTCACTGGACTACATTGTCAGCTGTTCTTCAGGATGTTGAATGGTGTTGGCAAGAACACCACACAGCATCTTTCAACAGGCTCAAAAGAGCAAGTCCACTGATACTACAATACTTTAATGTTCAGGCACCTGTCCTAATCTTGGCAGATGCCTCCCTCGATGGACTTGATGCAGCATGCATAGAAAATGACAGACCAATAGTCTTAGCCTCCATGACACTGAGACATGTTCCGCACAAATCGAGAAGCAACTCCTTGCCTTAGTTTTTACATGTCAGAAATTTCACAATTTCATGAATGGTTTTCCAGCAACCATTGACACAGACCACCAACCACTCATAACCACCCTGAAGAAGCTTCTCCACACTGCGTCTGCACAGTTGCATGATGTTAAAGTTACAGCGCTATAATAACAGCATCGTATACAAATGTGGAAAGGAACTCTACTTGCTGATGCCCTCACCAGAGCCTTCCTAATGGAATTTGAAAAAGTCAAAATACTGCAAACCCAAAAGATATGATGTGGAGATGCCGGCATTGGACTGGAATAAGCACAGTAAGAAGTCTCACAACACCAGGTTAAAGTCCAACAGCTTTATTTGGTAGCACAAGCCACTAGCTTTCAGAACGTTGCTCCTTCATCAGGTGAGTGGGAGTTCTGTTCACAAACAGGGCATATAAAGACACAAACTCAATTTACAAAATAATGGTTGGAATGCGAGTCTTTACAGGTAATCAAGTCTTAAAGGTACAGACAATGTGAGTGGAGAAAGGGTTAAGCACAGGTTAAAGAGATTTGTATTGTCTCCAGTCAGGACAGTTAGTGAGATTTTGCAAGCCCAGGCAAGTCGTGGGGGTTACAGATAGTATGACATGAACCCAAGATCCCGGTTGAGGCCGTCCTCATGTGTGCAGAACTTGGCTATCAGTTTCTGCTCAGCGATTCTGCGTTGCCGTGTGTCGTGAAGGCCGCCTTGGAGAACGCTTACCCGAAGATCAGAGGCTGAATGCCCGTGACTGCTGAAGTCACCTCAACTGGGATCTTGGGTTCATGTCATACTATCTGTCACCCCCATGACTTGCCTGGGCTTGCAAAATCTCACTAACTACCCTGGCTGGAGACAATGCACATCTCTTTAACCTATGCTTAACCCTCTCTTCACTCACATTGTCTGTACCTTTAAGACTTGATTACCTGTAAAGACTCGCATTCCAACCATTACTTTGTAAATTGAGTTTGTGTCTTTGTTTGTGAACAGAACTCCCACTCACCTGATGAAGGAGCAGCACTCTGAAAGCTTGTGGCTTGTGCTACCAAATAAACCTGTTGAAGTTTAACTTGGTGTTGTGAGACTTCTTATTGTGCTTACCCAAAAGATAGCCAGTGGCACGCAGTCCTATTAATTACATATGCATCACTTGAATGCAGCTCAGCGACATTAGGAAGCATTGTTATCTCTTGTCTTGTGTTGCCAGCTTGCTTAGATAAACTGCAAACAAAGGCTATATTCCTGCAATATAAATGATTCACACAAACACAGGAAACATGATTGTGTACAATCTCATGTAAATGGCAGGGATTAAGAGATTTTATTTCAAGATTAAAAATCAATGAGTGCAGTCACTTCTAATTTTAATGCATAAATGATGAAAGGTACGCCTGCTGTGTGAACTGAATTAAGTGCTGTGGAAATGAATTTATGGAAATTAAAAGTTCAAGTTAACCTTAGTGGAAATATATCTGTTTAAATCCTACATCTATACAGATTAGTCTGAACTGCAAAATATATAATCCAGTTTTCATAATCACTATGAAGTCCACTTGCTGCTATATCCAATTCAACAAAATGAAATAAAAGCAAAATACTGCGGATGCTGGAAATCTGAAATAATAACAAAATAGTGCTGGAAACACTGAGCAGGTTTGGTATCATCTGTGGAGAACAAAGCTGAGTTAATGTTTCAAGTCAAATATGACTCTTCTTCAGAACTGGAGAATCAAAATCAAAGAAGAAAATGAAAACACAACCACATACAACTAAAACAAGCCTTAACTAAAACCGAGGGCGCGATCTTACCTGCTGTTCACCCCACGCTCCGGCTGCAGTGAGGTCGGAGAATTTGGCGGTCAGCCGAATCACCAATCACCTGCAGCGGGATGGAAAATCCCATCAGCGTGAGCAGTGATAAAATTCCAGCTGTAGGCTTGGTTTCAAAATGCTTTGAGAAATTAATTTAAAAACTGGATCATGAATGTTATGCTTGCTGTTGTTAGTGATACCAGAGGACAAAGCAGGATCGGGAAACTGGACAATGATCAGATTTTTGACAGTTTTGTGTCATGCAGAGACTTCCAGCATGCCTTGAGTTCTTGTTCAAAAAAGGTTGTAAGGATAGTGTTACGTATTTATAATGAGTCTTAGATGCTGCAGAAAGCCCTGTGTATTAATTCATTACCGTCACAGGTTGCTAGCATGGGAAACTGCCTGAGTGAAGAAGCAGCCTGTTGTAAATACATCTTGTAACTGAAGCTCCGTTAGTTTTTAACCCTCTGTGCTTCCAAGCATCAACACCACAATATGCAACATGGAAACTGATGACAAGGACTTCGACCGATGCTTGCTATCCACCTAAGAGGAAAAGGAAGTTAATGGAAAGTCAGAAAGAAGGCTTAGAAGCAAAGGTCTAGCATGTGCTCCAGACATCACAAGTGAGGAGGATGTGAGTAATGATCTTCTGCAGAGAAATTATAGAGCTGGGGGCATTTAAAAAAGAGGCTGGAGCTCGGGTTTTCAGAATAAGCTTATACTTGTTTAAATGGGAAAAACAAGGTAGCTACTGAAAACACATTGCAAAGTGTGTATAAGGAGAACCTCCATTAGCAAGAAAATGGCTGATGTTTTCAGTATCATGGGGCCCCAATGCTGAGCGTTTCGATTATTTTATGCAAGCAAACAAAATAGCAGAAACTTTTGGGGTTCCCATGTTCCTGAGTGTGATGGGAGGAAAAACTCAGAAGTATAGTGCAACCGGAGAAGCTAGGCACTAAAACATGAACAAATTGTAGATTCTGCAAGCACACGATTTGCCAAAGCCTTCAGTGATTGCAGAGTGTTTCAGATTCCACAAAAGACATCAAGAAGAGGGGGAATCAATTACACAATTTGTGGCTGTATTAAAAAGAGTACTGTGAGTTCGGTGATGTGCTGCATGACACAATTTGGGACAGATTGGTCTGTGGTCTGCGAAGTGAGGCAATAGTAATTGATTAGTAAGTTTGCGGACGACACAAAGGTTGGTGGATTTGCGGATAGCGATGAGGACCATCAGAGGATACAGCAGGATATAGATCGATTGGAGACTTGGGCGGAGAGATGGCAGATGGAGTTTAATCCGGACAAATGTGAGGTAATGCACTTTGGAAGGTCTAATACAGATAGGAAATATACAATAAATGGCAGAACCCTTAAGAGTATTGATAGGCAAAGGGATCTGGGTGTACAGGTACACAGGTCACTGAAAGTGGCAATGCAGGTGGAGAAGGCAGTCAAGAAGGCAGATGGCATGCTTGCCTTCATCGGCCAGGGCATTGAGTTTAAAAATTGACAAGTCATGTTGCAGCTTTATAGAACCTTAGTTAGGCCGCACTTGGAATATAATGTTCAATTCTGGTCGCCACACTACCAGAAGGATGTGGAGGCTTTGGAGAGGGTACAGAAAAGATTTACCAGGATGTTACCTGGTATGGAGGGCATTAGCTATGAGGAAAGGTTGGAGAAACTTGGTTTGTTCTCACTGGAACGACGGAGTTTGAGGGGCGACCTGATAGAAGTCTACAAGATTATGAGAGGCATGGACAGAGTGGATAGTCAGAAGCTTATTCCCAGGGTGGAAGAGTCAATTACTCGGGGGCACAGGTTTAAGGTGCGAGGGGCAAGGTTTAAAGGAGATGTACGAGGCAGATTTTTTACACAGAAAGTAGTGGGTGCCTGGAACTCGTTGCCGGGGGAGGTAGTGGAAGCGGATACAGTAGTGACTTTTAAGGAGCGTCTTGACAAATACATGAATAGGATGGGAATAGAGGGATATGGTCTTTGGAAAAAGCTATGGAAACTGTTGTTTTAATTGAGCTGGCTACAAAGGAAGCTCAGCAACTAGGTTTGAATACTCGGGTACTCAAAGGAGGCGTCTCTCTCAGCCCACTGTGCTGCTCCGAGACATCAGCTGAGGGTGTTTAGCAGGCTCCCCACTGGGCGCCGCAGGCTCCGCGCATCTCCGGGATTAAGATTTTTGGAGTCATCAGCTCCGTGCCGGAAATCAGCGCGAAGCTGATTGCAATATTTAAATGAGGATTTGTATTTCATTGGTGGACCCGGGACTGAAGTCTCTGGGACCACTAGCGCCTCCCCTCTGCCTGGAGTGGTGTCCTTCAGCAGGGTATACAACAGCTCCCCACTCATGGGAAACAGGCGGCCTGATCCTGCTGGAGGGAATAGAGGCCGTGGAGGCACCCCAGACAGGTCGGGGTTAAGGGGGTGCCTCTTGGGCAGTGCCACCTGGCCCAAAGGGAAAACTAGCAATGCTGAAGGAGCACCTTGGCACTGTCCACTTGGCATTGGGCAGAACCAAAGGGGTGGAGCAAGAGAGAGCGGTGCCTATTAGGGGGCAGATCGGTGGGGGTGAGGTGCCCCACTACCACTCTGCCAGAGGATCACTGGGAGAGGGAGGGATGGGGGGGATCGGGCTGGCCAACCTTTTGGGGTGGGGTTGGGACTGCTGGGGGATCGGGGCTGCTGGGGAGGTCGGGCTGCCAGCGGGGGTTGGGTCAGGAATGCTGGGGATGCAGGGCGGGGGGGCGGTGTCAGGGAGATTTAGGTAAACTGGGGAGGAGGGGGAGACATCGGGGCTGGCTCGGAGACGTGCGGGGTGCCAACGATCGGCGGGTGAGGGGATCAGAAGACCTGTGATGGGGGAGGCGGTTGTGGGGCTGACCAGCGATCAGACTGGCCAGTGATCAGGAGGCCGGCAGTGCTCTGACAGATCAGCACATGTGCAGTGGCCCGCTCAGTGTATGCTGCTGGCCTCTCCAGCAGGAATAGGTCCCGGCCCCTGATGTTCAGAGTGAATCCCGCTGGGGCGCTCTGTGATGCACAGAGTGTTGGAGATTCATTCTGAAAATCCCGCTAAAACAATTGGCGGGAGTTACTCCAGTTTTCACGCAAATTCGGCACTTGGAATTTTTTTGGAGAATCCCGGCCAAAAAGGCAGCTGAATTGACAACTATGAGTTTCAGAACAAATACGTGTCGCCAATGTGCGAAACCAGGGCATTCAGCTGCAGGATGCTGGTGCAACCATATAATATGCAAAAGCTGTGGTAAAAAAGTCACATAGAGCGTGCCTGCTGGAAGGAAAAGCAAGCTATGAGCAAAAATAATAAGAAGCAAAAACAAACAGAAACTGCATGTAAACGGAATAAAAGAAGTGTTCTGCTGTGCAAAAGGGTCGAGAGAAAAAAAGCAACTCATAATCTGAGGATGAATTGTCATTGAATGTGTGAGCCATTGCTGGTGCAATGAATAGTTGAACCAGGAGCGCTCCTCGTCACAATGGATGTCTCGGCACTCTACACCAGCATCCCCCATGACGATGGCATTGCTGCAACGGCCTCAGTGCTCAGCGCCAACAACTGCCAGTTTCCAGATGCAATTTTACATCTCATCCGCTTCATCCTGGACCACAATATCTTCACCTTCAACAACCAGTTCTTCATCCAGACACACGGAACAGACATGGGGACCAAATTCGCACCTCAATATGCCAACATCTTCATGCACAGGTTCGAACAAGACTTCTTCACCGCACGGGACCTTCAACCGATGCTATACACTAGATACATCGATGACATTTTCTTCCTTTGGACTCATAGTGAACAATCACTGAAACAACTCTATGATGACATCAACAAGTTCCATCCCACCATCACGCTCACCATAGACTACTCTCCGGAATCGGTTGCATTCTTGGACACACGCATCTCCATTAAGGACGGTCACCTCAGCACCTCACTGTACCGCAAGCCCACGGATAACCTCACGATGCTCCACTTCTCCAGCTTCCACCCTAAACACGTTAAAGAAGCCATCCCCTACGGACAAGCCCTCCGTATACACAGGATCTGCTCGGATGAGGAGGATCGCAACAGACACCTCCAGACGCTGAAAGATGCCCTCATAAGAACAGGATATGGCACTAGACTCATTGATCAACAGTTCCAACGCGCCACAGCGAAAAACCGCACCGACCTCCTCAGAAGACAAACACGGGACACAGTGGACAGAGTACCCTTCGTTGTCCAGTACTTCCCCGGAGCGGAGAAGCTACGGCATCTTCTCCGGAGCCTTCAACATGTCATTGATGAAGACGAACATCTCGCCAAGGCCATCCCCCCACCCCCACTTCTTGCCTTCAAACAACCGCACAACCTCAAATAGACCATTGTCCGCAGCAAACTACCCAGCCTTCAGGAGAACAGTGACCATGACACCACACAACCCTGCCACAGCAACCTCTGCAAGACGTGCCGGATCATCGACACAGATGCCATCATCTCACGTGAGAACACCATCCACCAGGTACACGGTACATACTCTTGCAATTCGGCCAACGTTGTCTACCTGATACGCTGCAAGAAAGGATGTCCCGAGGCATGGTACATTGGGGAAACTGTGCAGACGCTGCGACAACGGATGAATGAACACCGCTCGACAATCACCAGGCAAGACTGTTCTCTTCCTGTTGGGGAGCACTTCAGCGGTCACGGGCATTCGGCCTCTGATATTCGGGTAAGCGTTCTCCAAGGCGGCCTTCGCGACACACGACAGCGCAGAGTCGCGGAGCAGAAACTGATAGCCAAGTTCCGCACACACGAGGACGGCCTCAACCGGGATATTGGGTTCATGTCACACTATTTGTAACTCCCACAGTTGCGTGGACCTGCAGAGTTTCACTGGCTGTCTTGTCTGGAGACAATACACATCTTTTTAGCCTGTCTTGATGCTCTCTCCACTCACATTGTTTCGTCTCTGAAAGACTTGATTAGTTGTAAGTATTTGCATTCCAACCATTATTCATGTAAATTGAGTCTGTGTCTTTATAAGCTCTGTTTGTGAACAGAATTCCCACTCACCTGAAGAAGGGGCTAAGAGCTCCGAAAGCTTGTGTGGCTTTTGCTACCAAATAAACCTGTTGGACTTTAACCTGGTGTTGTTAAACTTCTTACTGTGTTTACCCCAGTCCAACGCCGGCATCTCCACGCAATGAATAGGTACAGAGTCATTCCACTACTGGATGCACAGCCTGTAAGAATGGAAGTCAACACTGGGGCAGCAGTCTTGATGATGCCAGAGTCTGTATATAAGGAGAAACTCAAGCACTTTCCCTTGAAAACTTCAAGAATAGTGTTTGAGACATACACAGATGAAATGGTTCCACTGAAGGGCTGCATTGAAGTAGCTGTGCAACTTAATGGACAAACAGCAAATTTGTCTCTACGTGTAGGAAAGTGCAATTATCCCACATTGATGGGTGAAACATGATGAGAGAAGATTCAACTGAACTGGGCTGAAGTCAAACTGATGACTAATAGAGATTCAAGCCTTACAAAAATTCTAAAGAAACACAGGTTGTGTTTGAGGAGAACTGGGCAGTGTGAAAGAAATCACAGTTAAGTTAAAGATTAAAGAAGGAAGCCAAGCAAAATGCTTGAAGGCAAGGGTGGAACCCTTGCTATCAGGCCGAAAGTGGAGGCTAAATTGGAATGACTAGTGAAGATGGGAGTCTTGGAACCTGTCATATAAGTGAATGAGTTACTGACATCGGTATGGATTTGTGAGAGTTCAAAGTCACCCTTAATCCAGTGTTGTGTGCAGAATAATACCCACCACCCTACAGTCATGACTGTTTGCAAGATTGGCATGAGACCAACATTTTAGCAAGATTGACCCGAGCCAAGCATATTTACAGATGAATGTAGACCAGAAGTCACAGGAACTCCTGATAATTGTGACACATAAAGGTTTATTTCGGAACCAAAGGTTACTGTTTGGTACCAAATCAGCTCTGGCATTGTTTTAAAGGGCAATGGATTGGATCCTGAATGGACTGAGTGAAGTCCAGTGCTATCTGAATGGCACCCTAGTCACTGGAACAGACGAAGAGGAACATCTTCAGAATTTGGATGCCACTTTTCAGAGGAAAACTAAGGGACTGAAAGTCTGCAAGGACAAGTGAGCTCTTCCAGTCCTCCGTTTGGGAATGTGATTGACAAGTTCGTGTTCAAAATTATTCTGGGCTGGGCAGAGCAGATAGGGATAAATTGTTCCCACTCATAAAAGGATCAAGAAGGGGATTTGCAAAAGAAGCAAAGGTGATGTGAGAATAAACTTTCTCACATGAGTCTGGAATGCACTGCCTGGAAGCAGTACAGCACGTGAACAGGCCCTTCGGCCCGTCTAGCCTGTGCCAATCATGTTGTCCAATCTAGACCAACCGCCTGTATCCCTCTATTCCCTAACTGTTCATTTGTCTATCCAGATAAGTCTTAAATGTGATGAACGTATCTACCTCAACCACCTCATTTGGCAGTGCATTTCAGGCCCCAGCATACTTCCACCGCATACCCCTACTGAACCTTTCCCCCCTTACCTTGAACTTGTGCCTCTTTGTAATTGTCATTTCTGCCCTGGGAAAAAGCTTTCAACTGTTCACCTTATCTATGTGCAAGGGTAAAGAGAAAAGGCAAAGGAATGGCACTAGGTCATGATGCTCATTTGGAGAGCTTCAGCAGACACAATGGGCCAAATGGCCTCCTTCTGTGTTATAACAATTCTGTGATAGCGTCAGCAGCTTGTACATCATGTCAGACAGCAGGGATGAGGGTGTTCTGGGACCGGACAAGGGTAATAAGGCAAGACTAAAGGACATTAGTGAACCAGATGGACTTTTCTGACAATCGACAGTGGTTTCATGGTCATCAGTAGATTGTTAATTCCAGATATATTTTATTAAATTGAAATTCCTCCATCTGCTGTGGCGGGATTTGAACCCAGGTCCCCAGAACATTAGCTGAGTTTCTGGATTAATCATCTAGTGATAATACCACTAGGCCTTCACCTCCCCTGAGTGCCAGCTTATCCTGTAAGAGAGAGAGAGCAGAAAGTCAGTGATTGTGTAGCACTGTGTTTAAGTGATGTGCCTGCGTTATAACTGGAAGCATATGGAGGCAGTGAGAGGTGGCTGTGAAGCTGGCAGCAATGGTAGGTGTGTGAGGATGAGGTGAAGCATCTGGATGTTAGTTATGAGCCCTGAGTACCAGGGAGTGTGCTGGGTGAGTGATGGGAATATGGTGTGTAGTGTATTGGATAGTATGAAACGCTGCTTGTCTGAGTAGGAGCTGCTTTGCCAATTTGCATTCACTGACCTTGAATACAACATGTATTAGACATCTTGTGGCACTGTTACTGGTTCTGCAGGGCCAGACTCAGGGAATTGAACTCTCTGGCCAGCTGTCCACCCTCAGTTGTGAGAGTGAACCTTGAGAGCATCCTGACTCTCAGTAGAACCATGGCATCTCTCTGCTTGTTCACCTTTAGCACTAATGTCACCAGCCCTACCTACATCCACCACCATGCAGGCCTCTCGCTGCCTCAATGTTCAGTTGCAGCAATATTATTCAATGTAGCTTCACCTTAACTGGGACGGATGACCTTTATAAAATGGTAGGTTGTTTGCACCAGGTGGTCTCAGCATAACTCTATTTCGCCCATTACTATTGCAGAGGCAACCAGCAGTGTGGCAGACACTCAGCCCAACATGGAAAGGACGTGACAGCACCAAATTTATCCGCTGCCTTCCGTGAATTGAATTGGCTTGGGATCGCTGGGTTAAAGGGCAAACCCATTTCCTTCTTGCAAAGCACTCAGTCTGGATGTTGATTGATCTTACAACCACCAACATAGCTGAGCTTCTCCATTCACTCGCAGGTTGTTGGACATCATTTGCAAGCATGTCGCCACTTCAAATGCTATTGTGAGGGCAACTGAAGAGCTAACACAGAGCTTTTAATTGTTTTGCTTCTGAAATCCCCTTCGTGTCATATAAATATTCATGGGCCTTTATTAGTTTTGCTGCAAATCAGTTAGTTATGCGATTAATCATAGAAATTAATCATTTTTGTTTTATTTAAATAATGTGAAAGAGCTGGTGTCCAGCAATAGTTCTGTCACAATATTGAGGGAGCTTCAGCAGCAACATGCAGGTGTTATGTTCACAATCCAAAGTCTAAGTGGTTTCCAATACTTAGAACCCTCACTATCCCGGATAACCAGAGCCCTCACTATCTGGATACCCAGAGCCCTGTTCTGGGACCAGAGAAGCGTAATAAGGCAAGACTAAAGGGCATTAGTGAACCAGATTGATTTTTCCGACAATCGACAATGGTTTCATGGTCATCAGTAGATTCTTAATTCCAGATATTTTTTATTAACTTGAAATTCCACCATCTGCTGTGGTGGGATTTGAACCCAGGTCCCCAGAACATTAGCTGAGTTTCTGGATTAATCATCGAGTGATAATACCACTAAGCCTTCACCTACCCCGAGTGCCACCTCATCCTGTCAGAAAGAGAGGGCAGAAAGTCAGTGATTGTGTAGCACTGTGTTTAAGTGATGTGCCTGCGTTATAACTGGAAGCATATGGAGGCAGTGAGAGGTGGCTGTGAAGCTGGCAGCAATGGTAGGTGTGTGAGGATGAGGTGGAGCATCTGGATGTTAGTTATGAGCCCTGAGTACCAGGGAGTGCTGCTGGAAAAGCTAACACAGAGCTTTTAATTGTTTTGCTTCTGAAATCCCCGTTGTGTTATATAAATATTCAAGGGCCCTTATTAGTTTTGCTGCAAATCAATTAGTTATGTGATTAGTCATTAGTAGATAACTAGAACCCTCACTTTCCTAGATAACCAGAGCCCTCACTTTCCTAGATAAACAGAACCCTCACTATCCCGGATAAACAGAGCCCTCACTACTCCGGAAAACCAGAGCCCTCACTGTCCTGGAAAAACAGAGCTCTCACTATCCCGGATAAACAGAGCCCTCACCATCCCAGATAACCAGAGCCCTCACTATCCTGGAAAAACAGAGCCCTCACTATCCCAGATAACTAGAGCCCTCACTATCCTGGATAAACAGAGCCCTCACCATCCCAGATAACCAGAGCCCTCACTATCCTGGATAAACAGAGCCCTCACTATCCTGGATAAACAGAGCCCTCACTATCCTGGATAAACAGAGCCCTCACTATCCCGGAAAACCAGAGCCCTCACTATCCTGGATAAACAGAGCCCTCACTATCCTGGATAAACAGAGCCCTCACTATCCCGGAAAACCAGAGCCCTCACTGTCCTGGAAAAACAGAGCTCTCACTATCCCGGATAAACAGAGCTCTCACTATCCCGGATAAACAGAGCCCTCACCATCCCAGATAACCAGAGCCCTCACTATCCTGGAAAAACAGAGCCCTCACTATCCTGGAAAAACAGAGCTCTCACTATCCCGGATAAACAGAGCTCTCACTATCCCGGATAAACAGAGCCCTCACCATCCCAGATAACCAGAGCCCTCACTATCCTGGATAAACAGAGCCCTCACCATCCCAGATAACCAGAGCCCTCACTATCCTGGATAAACAGAGCCCTCACTATCCCGGAAAACCAGAGCCCTCACTGTCCTGGAAAAACAGAGCTCTCACTATCCCGGATAAACAGAGCCCTCACTATCCTGGATAAACAGAGCCCTCACTATCCTGGAAAAACAGAGCCCTCACTATCCCGGATAAACAGAGCCCTCACTATCCTGGAAAAACAGAGCCCTCACTATCCTGGATAAACAGAGCCCTCACTATCCTGGAAAAACAGAGCCCTCACTCTCTGGATAACTAGAGTCCTCACTATCCAGATAACCAGAGTCCTCACTATCCAGATAACGAGAGACCTCACTCTCTGGATAACCAGAGACCTCACTCTCCAGATAACCAGAGCCCTCACTCTCTGGATAACTAGAGTCCTCACTATCCAGATAACGAGAGACCTCACTCTCTGGATAACCAGAGACCTCACTCTCCAGATAACCAGAGCCCTCACTCTCTGGATAACTAGAGTCCTCACTATCTGGATAACTAGAGTCCTCACTATCCAGATAACCAGAGCCCTCACTATCTGGATAACTAGGGTCCTCACTATCCAGATAACCAGAGACCTCACCTCGGATAAACGCAGACTTCACTGTCTCAGATACCCGGAATCCTCATTATGTCTGATACCTGGAGTCCTCATTAAATCAGATACCCGGAGTCTTCATTGTGTCTGATACATGGAACCTCATTGTCTCGGATACCTGGAGTCTTCGTTCTGTCTGATACCCGGAGTCCTCATTGTGTCCAGTAGCAGGAACCCCTAACAGTCTCCAATCCAATAGATTCAAATAACTGTGTCACACAGAATGATACCATTCAGCCCATCAAGTCTGCCTCATTTCTTGAAGAAGTATTCAGTTAGCGCCACATCTTGGCCCTTTTTTTTCATAATTCTGCGAATTATTGCCCCTTAAGTATTGATCCAATTCCCTGTTTTATAGCTATTACTGAATGTTTCCATCACCTTATCAGGCATTATGAAACTGCTTGTCACCTTCCATGGGGTGACACAGTGGCACAGTGGTTAGCACTGCTGCCTCACAGCGTCAGGGACCCGGGTTCGATTCCCGGCTTGGGTCACTATCTGCGCGGAGTCTGCTCGTTCTCCCCGTGTCTGCGTGGGTTTCCTCCGGGTGCTCTGGTTTCCTCCCACAGTCTGAAAGACGTGCTGGTTAGGCGCATTGGCCATGTTAAATTCTCCCTCAGTGTACCCGAACAGGCGCCGGAGTGTGGCGACTAGGGGATTTTCACAGTAACTTCATTGCAGTCTTACTGTAAGCTTACCTGTGACACTAATAAATAAACAATGTCGGCTGTTTCTCTCTTCATGTAGCTAGCTTGCATATTTCCACCTGTTTACAATGAGTCCAGTGGCGAGCACATTGTACACACGTAATTAATAGGGTCCATTTCTCCCCAACCTTAGGTTGCAGGCACCTATGCCTTTCTGACTGCTTTTGGGACCTGCTTTGCCAGGTTTTTCTCTTAAAAGTACTCGATTCTGCAGGCCCTTCCAACCACTTCCTCTCTCCAGTGTTCCTAGCTGCTGGATGCTGAAATGGTTCATATCCGAGTGTTTCATTTGGCTACGTGCTCTAGGTTTGTTGTTTCATGTTTTCAATATCCGCAGCCCTCTGTCAAAACCTGTATCATCCCACAAGCTGATA
Source organism: Mustelus asterias (assembly GCF_964213995.1). Taxonomy (NCBI): domain Eukaryota; kingdom Metazoa; phylum Chordata; class Chondrichthyes; order Carcharhiniformes; family Triakidae; genus Mustelus; species Mustelus asterias. Next base: position 39,610,775 of record NC_135817.1, read on the forward strand.
ATTCTAATAGAAAGGTTAACTCATGTCATTCTGAAGCACAGAGCTCTAGGTGAGTGGGGCCAAGAGCAATTGGTAATAAGTCAAACAGCACACAGTAACAACATAGCATTGTGTTATTCGATCTAAGCAGTGAAAATGTATTATAAGTATTGTTGGCAGTTTAGTTTTAATGTTAAACTTTGTAAGTTAATTGTTCCCGACACTGGTTTCTGTTGTAGCAGATACATTTTGAACTGATGCCAAGGGCTGAGTTTCAATCCCCCGATGTGAGATGGATACCAGGAAGAGGTAGTTAAAAAGGAGCGGGCTATCTCATAACTCCTTGTCTGGCTCAATTAAACCAACTGCAATGTTAAATTTTCTCATTGTGTCTATAGTGCCAGCATACAAGTGGGGGTAGCTCACCCTGAGCCCCCAACCACCTGATGTAAGAGGTATCAGTATGTCATCATGAGAAGAGAAATATGTCATGTGACCCAGTCTTAGTTTCACTTGTGCTTTCAGCAGAACACAGATGCACAGCTCTGATTCCTTCGAGCTTTATACCTATGTATAATTGCTCTCATGTGCCTAGTCTTAATAAAGGAACCCACTTTTACTAAATCCTGTACGAGTGATTGGCGTACCGTGTCTTATTCCATAAGCAAACTCAAAGTACTATATTATTATAGCAACGTGACAATAATGAATGAATAACGAAATATGGGGATATCCAATGCAGCTGCCATTAAAATCTACCAAACACCTGCCAAACACTGTCTGCTGTTAAAAATTCAGGCTAGGTTGCTTTGGCTATTAAAGATTTTTGTAATAATGCAGAAATATTATTGCTATTATTCTGTCAAATAACTTACTGAGGAAAAGATCTTATTTTCTTATTATGGTCTTTTAAAGAAAAAAAAATCTCACAATAGTGCAGTGCAGCTTGTTGAACTGCAATGATCTTTACTCGAATTAAATAATTCATTGAATTTCAACACAACAGGTTCCAAATGAAAATCATGAAAAGGAGCTTCACTTTCATGGGTGTCCAGAAATTCAGGGCAAACTGCACAGTTTGCAAAGGGCGAACGTCAATAAAGGTTAATATTGACAATGGCAACTGCTTTGGATATTCTCATATTTCATGGTTGCAGCTTCACTAGAAAAGAGAAAGTCTTGCTTTTATATAACTGCCTTTAACATCTTCAAGTCACCCCAGGGCCAATTAATATAACAGACATTAGGTGCATACTACAGTTCTTTTCTTTTTCTTTTTGTTTTAGTTTACACTAATACCTTGTGATACAGAGAGGAGAGAGGACAGTATGACGTCAATGATCATAGAGAAGTATCAACTTGTGTACAGTGTCCCCTCAAATAGACTCACACACAACAGAAGAGGAAACAACATCTCACCAACAAGTAGGCAAAAAAACAAACAAGCCACCAAAAAAGACATGAAAATAAAATGGGGATTCGGGCTAATTAAATAAGATTATTAATAAAAAAGAACACAAAAGGCAATCTACCTGGTGTGGTGGTGAGTTGTAATGTCTCTACAAATACTATGAATGGTTGCCAAAACTTATAGTAGAGCATGTAGCATGCACCCTAATTTTTTCCAGTTTAATGAAATGTAACGGGGGCGATTCTCTCATCCCACTGCTCTGATTTTTTAGCGCAGCGTACCGGGAGATTTAAGCGGGGCCGGATTAGCACAGTATGTGCTGGGCATCTGGCCCTGAGCATGTCTCCGGCGCCGTCAGCTCCCCCCAGAAATCGGCGTGGAGCTGCATTACATATGCAGGACGTCATTTTATTGTATTTTGAATGCAAGTAGCAGGCCTGGGACTGACGTCTCCGGGCCCAATAACCTCCCCTCGTCACCCCAAACAGGTGTATTTCACTCCAGCGGGTTTACTATAGCTCCTACTAATGGGGAGCTGGTAGCCTGGCCCCGCTGGAGTAAAAGGGGGGCAATCAGGGCCCCCCAGAAGGTCAGGTGCTGGGGGGAGGTGCCCCCTGGGTATTGCCACCTTGGCAGTGCCAGTTTAGGATGTCTGGCACTGCTCAAGGGGCAAAGTGCCAAAGTGCCACTGCCCCACTGGACGTGGGGCAGTGCTAAGGAGGTGGGGCCTAATGGTGGCAGGTCCTGATGCGGTGGAGCCTTTGGGAGGCGATCTGTGGGGGTGGGGGGTCACGATGTCACTCTGCAGTCGAGATTGGTGGGGGAGGGAGGGAGGCCAGTGATTGGGGCTGGGCACGGAGTGTGTGGGGGGTCAGCCTGCCGGGGAGGATTAGGGATGCGGCTGGGGTTGGTGGGGGGGTTGTCAGGACTGTCATTGCGGAGGATCGAAAGGGGGGGTGCTGGAGCTCAGGGCAGGCTGGGAGTGGGAGGTGGGGGGGCAGGGGCGGCGGCGATGGAGTTGGGGCTGGGCCTGGGCTTGGGAGACCAGTGATCGGGATGTGGGCGGGGGTGGGGCGGCGGGGGCGGGGGTGGCGTTGCACGGCCAGTGATGCAGGAGTGTGGGGTTGGCCAACAATTGAGCTGGCCAGCAAACAGGAGGCCGGCAGACAGGCTTATCACAATGTTGGCAGATTGGCGCATGCTAAGTGGCCCACTCAGCGCCAAGCTGCTGGCCTCTCCAGCGGGAATGGGCCCTACCACTGATTTTTTACGTGATTCACGCTAGTGCACTTTGCAGTGATTCACGCTAGTGCACTCTGTAGTGCACAGAGTGTGGGACATTCTTCTCTGAACTCTCACTGAAAAAACGAGTGAGATTCACTCCAGTTTTCACGCAACTTTGATACTTAGAATTTTTGGGGGAGATTCCCGGCCAACACATTTTTAATCCAGTGGGAGTGGGATGTCGGAGCATGTCTTCCATCTATGTAATGTTAAACATCTTGCCAGAAAAGTCACAAAGGCTATGAAATCAGTTTTACATTTGGCCAATGAAAAGGTTGTTGGAAACACATTGAAAAGTGCAGTCAATGGGTTGTGTTTGCAACATTTCAGAAATAGATTTAAAGGTGGCTGTCCAATAATTCTGTAAGGATGGGCAAAACGAAACATATATATCATGGCAGCAGTGGCCTGATGACACCTGCCACAGGTGGGATCAATACTGTGATAAACCATAGATAGTCTGACTTTAGTCAGATGGGTGCAATGGAAAGTTTTACATTGTGTCACACCTTGTTTAGCACAGATGGATGAGGAATGGTTGTGATATAATACTGTATCCCAAGTCTCATCTGTGAATACCTCACCTAAGTCTTGTTCCCATAAGGCCTTTACAATTGACAATGAAGGATTATAAAGACAAAAAATTTCAGCATACAGACTAGATATTTCTCCTCTAAATCTCCTCATGGGATGGCATGGTGGCACAGTGGTTAGCACTGCTGCCTCACAACGCCAGGGACCTGGGTTCGATTCCCAGCTTGGGTCACTGTCTGTGTGGAGTCTGCACGTTCTCCCCATGTCTGCTTGGATTTCCTCCGGGTGCTCTGGTTTCCTCCCATAGTTCAAAGATGTGTGGGTTAGGTTGATTGGCCATGCTAAATTGACCCAATTTCAGGGGGATTAGCAGGGTAAATATGGGGTTACGGGGATAGGGGGGATTGTTGTTGGTGCAGGCTCGATGGGCCGAATGGTCTCCTTCCATTCTGTCAAGATCTATGATTCTATTTTATGATGAAAAGTTGGGAGTAAAAGCTGCATCAATAGCGAAGTGTGAGGGAAGTTTAGAGAACTAAGGGTCATATTGCATACAAAGTCAAGTACCTGAAAGTATCTGAAAAAGTGGATGTTGGAGTGGGAAAGTCTGTCCATAACCTGTTGAAATGATGCAACTGTATCATAAACATATAATCTTATAGACCTTTAGGTGCTTTAATGCCACAAGCTGGCCAAATATTAAAAGCTCCATCCGGGATAGAGGGAAGAAAGAAGTGGTTTGCTGAAAGTGGGGAGAACATTGAAAATGTTTCCAAGCCAAATTGGCATCTGAATTGTATCCAAATTCAAAGGGTTGACGTAACAATAAGATTGTTGGTATGGAGAGAGATAGCTGACATAATGGGAGAGTAAATTCAAGCCACTAAGAAGGAAGAGGTACAAGATGATGATTCTAAGCGCAATCAGACCAGGGTATCCACTTGAGTGACTGCCGGTAACCAATATCGGGCAGCCCTAAAGTTTGCAGCCCAGTAATAGAATTGGAAATTGGGTAAATCCACGTCACGCAAAGATTTTGGTCTTTTCAAAATTGCGCTGCAAAGTCTGGGGACCTTCCTATTCCAAACGAAGTCTGAGATGAGACAATAGAGTTTATGAAATAAATGATTTACAGATTAAAAATTGGGAGAAACTGAAAAAGAGAAAATCTGGGGAGAGAATTCATTTTGGCAGCATTATTGCACCCTACTAGGGACAGTGGGAGGAGGATGGACCAGTGCTTTAAATCCTGTTGTACATGTGCAAAGAGAGGGGCAAAGTTACCTTTAAAGAGATTCTCAAATTTGTCTGTTACATGCATCCCCAGAGAGGTGAATTGATTAAAGGAGATCTTAAAAGCTAATGTATGCAGTGGAAAATTATGAGCTGCTGCATTCACTAGAAAACGTTCACTCTTACTTAAATTGAGTTTATAACCCGAAATACAACCAAGTTCATCTAGAATAGACAGAGCATTATGCAAAGACACGGCAGGGTCTGTAATATGAAGGAAAAGATCATCTGCATACCCTCTGAGATCCACTGTTCAATGCCCCCCCTATGTATTCCTGTCATGAACTGGCTATCATGAAGTATAATAGCAAGGGGCTCAATCTTTTTAGCAAACAGTTGAGGGGAAATGGGGCACCCTTGCCTGATACCTCGAAAAAGAGGGAAATACTTTGAGTGAGTATTATTTGTTTGGACCTAACAGTGGGCAGAATAAAACAATGTAACCCAAGAAGTAAAATTTGTGTCAAATCCAAATTTTTCCATGGCATAAAAAGGTGGTCCATGGGGGCACTATCATGATTCATGTTGGCGTGAGGGTATACTAATGTGAATGGATCATGTAACGAGGAAGGGGGGGATCATCAGATGCAGAGGCCTGATAATCAGATGTATATAATCAAATATATTTTAATGGGGATCAAAGACCCCTTGGCTTCGAAAGAAATTAAAATCTCTGGGAGTTTTGTGGTTGAGGGGCTATGCATAACATTAAAGAGTTGCCAGATGTTAAAAAAGGAGTGTCTACTTTTGATAAATCTGGTCTGGTTGGGAGAAATAATAGAGGGAAGAATAAATTCTAAACGCATAGCTAATATTTTAGCCATTAGTTTAAGATCCACATCGAGCAATGAAATTGGCCTAAAAAAGTTGCATGTAAGGGGATCTTTGTTGTAAGTTCTAAGTATATATATATGAATTGAACATCAGGAATTCCATTAAAATATATTTGATGATATACATCTGATTATCAGGCCTCTGCACCTGATGATTTCCTCCTTCCCCATTACGTGATCCATTCACATTGGCATGCCGTCACGCCAAATGAATCATGACAATGTCTCCATGGTGTGCACCTGGCGAGCAGTACCCAGCAGAGGATTTCAGGTGAGTGGGAAAGAGTCAAGATCAGGCACTGCCCCCTGGCACTGCCCCTGAGAGGAGAGTGAAATAAATGAACAAAAGTCAGGAAATTGCAGAATTAATTTGTATAATATTGATTATATAATGAAGTTCCCATATGTTTCATATGAGAGTATTTTATGGTTGCTTGGGGGCGGGGGGGCTCATAAGAAAGTCATGTGACATGTAAATGCAGTATGGAGCTGGTGAAATGGGAGTTGACACCATTTTCTGATGCCTGGATGGTCAAATTGGGGGGCTATTTCTACTAGGTGGAAAATTTCCCAATTGTTCATTTTTCACTTAAGTACTACTGATCCTTCCACCTGGTATTCATTGGCATGTTCAATGCTTTAGTCACTGCTTCAGAATACCATTTATTAGCATGTGGAAAATTGGCACAAAACATGCATTACACAGCACTCTCAGGTTCAGTAGGGGCAGGGGGGTGCTTCAGTATGTGAAATTTGACCCCAACCCACTTTGAAAGTGCTTATTTTCAGTTTAACCTTGATAGGTTTGCATGCATCTGATCAACCTATTCTGGAGAAGTGGATCCAAGATTATAATATTTAAATGAGGTTCCAAAGCTTGGGTGCCATTTGAACTGAACGGCTGTGGGCTGGTTTTCCAGGGCTGCAGAGAACTTGACAGCTAAAAGGAGGTTGGAGATGCTAGATTCAAAGAATAAATGCTTTTAAAAGCACTGCTTGTGGGCTGCAATACTTCGTCTGACCCTCATGTTAACTTCTACCAAGATCTGTTAACCCCACCAAGATCCTCCAATCCCAAAGGATTTACAGGCTTCCCACTGCCCCAAATGCTGAGCCTCCATTCTCATAATTTGGACCTTTGCACTCCAGAAGTGTCCAGCTTTCCTGGCTACAGACAATCATCCTTGCAGATATCGATGTCAATGTCAATAGCAAAGTAAAATCTAATAGTAATGTTCAGGTTTTATTGTGCTCTCACATTTAGCATCAAGATCTATAGTCACTTTGAGCATATTTATTCTTCCTTTCATTGCTTTTTCTTGCTTCTCTGGTATTGTATTCAATGGTTTCTGCCTCACAATGAACACTAACATTGTACATTATGTTCTGAACATCACTGCTATTTTTGACCTGCTGTCTAAAGACACCCACTGAAAATTAACTATGAGACATGGAATGATTTATATTTCATAATTGCACGGCGGTTACAAATATTCTAGAAGGCTGTTTGTTAACAGTGACCCAGATATTGCTGCTGTATTACACTGCAAACACACTACTACACCCTGTCTACTAGGCCGCAAATGAATAAATCGATCAGCAGGCTTCCTTCTGGAGTATTTACCTTTTCTTGCTGTTATTTGAACTTGGCATTTGGAGGATTTATTTTTAAAACTATCAATGCTAACGTAGCCCTGAGGCAAAATTACATTTTGCTGATTTTATTTATGAATTATTCTGCAGTACATTGTTGTATTTGTTCACAAAAAGTGACAATCCTGCTGAAAAATATATTTCTACTCATGAAACTGATGAGAATCATTTAAGACTGCCTGGAATATTGACCAATCTTCCAGAGCTTTCCAGAGGTAAACCATTTCTCTAATTTACCATCAGCGACAGCTCTGTCGTGAAGCATACATTTCAATATATGTTTTTTTAATGGATTCCACACATATGGCTGCAGGTGTCACTTCTATCAATTTGAGAACCCCAGATAAAATTCTGGCTGTAAATATTGGCCTGGATGTTCCAAGCAGGAAGTGATAATTGGGTTGCAGTGGCTAAGTCGAGGGGTGGGTAAGTGGCTGAGGTGGCTAAGTGATGGGGTGGGTAGATGGGGGGGAAGTGGGTAGGTGGTAGGGGTAGGTGGGCGAGGTGGGTAAGTAGGTAAAGGGTAGGTGCGTGAGGTGGTTAAGTGGCTGAGGTGGGTAATTGGTAGGTGGGGAGCTGAGTAAGGTGGGTAGGTTGACAGGTGGGTAGATGGGTGGGTAGCTAGTGGGGTAAGTAGGTGGATCAGGTCAGGGTCAGTCAGGTCAGGGGAGTAGTTGGGGGAGTAGTCAGGTGGATTGGGGTGTAATTGAGTGGTTGGGAGGATAGTCAAGGGGGTGGGTGTTAGGTAAACCAGGTCATGGGTAGTCAGAATGGTTCAAAAAGGTATACAGGTGGTCAGGGGTGTGGTTAGTTTGGGGACTTGGGCAGGTGTTGGTTGGGAGTGGGGGTGGTCAGATTGTCAGTGGGCTGGGCTGCTCAGGTCAGGTTGGTGGGGGCTAGTCAGGTCAGGTTGGAGGTGGTCAGGTGGTCGGGAGAGCATTGGGGTGCGGGTTTGGGGTCAGTTGAATCAGGTGGGGAAGGTAGTTGGGTGGTTGGGGTGTAATCAAGTTAGGTTGGGGGGCTGTCAGGGAATAGGCTGAGATTTAGTGGGGGGGCCATGCCCTGACACTGCCTGGGTGTCCCTCTCCTCCCTGGGGGTGTAGATACCTGTGTACCCCCAGCCGGATCTCTGCGCCATCTTCCCATTGGTCCAGACCTGTTCAGGTAAATCCAAATGTGGTTGGAATGATACAGCAGGGAAGCACATTAATGATATGAAAATATATTTAAATGGCGTTCCCATCATTGCATCACATCACTGGTGGGGAGTGGAGACAATCGAGCGGGGAAATCCCACCACCATAAAGCTATTTTAGGACTCCCCCTCAATTCTCTGCCCCTGTCACCATTCCCACCCAGTGAAAACAGGGGCAGACAATTCAGTCCATTATGTTGCACACTCATTTACATGATGTATTTCCATTAATAAATAGCTTTTGTGACATTTCTAAAATTAAAACTATGATCACAACACCAGCTACAAGCATAGGCTTCTTGACAGAAGCCAGAGGGTGGTTGTAGAGAGTGGTTTTTCAAACTGGAGGCCTGTGACCAGCGGTGTGCCTCAGGGATCAGTGCTGGGCCCACTGTTATTTGTCATTTATATTAATGATTTGGATGAGAATATAGGGGGCATGGTTAGTATGTTTGCAGATGACACCAAGATTGGTGGCATGGTGGACAGTGAGGAAGGTTATCTCCAATTGCAGCGGGATCTTGATCAATTGGGCCTGTGGGCTGACGAATGGCAGATGGAGTTTAATTTAGACAAATGCGAGGTAATGCATTTTGGTAGATTGAACCAGGGCAGGACTTACTCAGTTAATGGTAGGGCATTGGGGAGAGTTACAGAACAAAGAGATCTAAGGGTACATGTTCATAGCTCCTTGAAAGTGGAGTCACAGGTGGACAGAGTGGTGAAGAAAGTATTCGGCATGCCTGGTTTCATCGGTCAGAACATTGAATACAGGAGTTGGGACGTCTTGTTGAAGTTGTACAAGACATTGGTAAGGCCACACTTGGAATACTGTGTGCAATTCAGGTCACCCTATTATAGAAAGGATATTATTAAACTAGAAAGAGTGCAGAAAAGATTTACTAGGATGCTACCGGGACTTGATGGATTGAGTTATAAGGAGAGGCTGAATAGACTGGGACTTTTTTCTCTGGAGCGTAGGAGGCTGAGGGGTGACCTTATAGAGGTCTATAAAATAATGAGGGGCATAGACAAGGTAGATAGTCAATATCTTTTCCCAAAGTTGGGGAGTCTAAAACTAGAGGGCACAGGTTTAAGATGAGAGGGGAGAGATACAAAAGTGTCCAGAGGGGCAATTTTTTCACACAGAGGGTGGTGAGTGTCTGGAACAAGCTGCCAGAGGTAGTAGTAGATTTTATCTTTTAAAAAGCATTTAGATAGTTACATGGGTACGATGGGTATAGAGGGATATGGGCCAAATGCGGGCAATTGGGATTAGTTTAAGGGTTTTTAAAAAATAGGGCGGCATGGACAAGTTGGGCCGAAGGGCCTGTTTCCATGCTGTAAACCGCTATGACCTTTATAGGTGCTGCAGGTCTAGCAGTGAGTTTTCAATGAACATGAAAAATCTGCTAATGCCCAAGAGCGGATGCAGGGATTCTGATGTGCAATTAACTTGTCCTCTTGATGCAGGTAGCAAGTAAACATCATGTTGCAAGCGCATAAATGATTTTTGCTTGCAGTCAGCATCACTTGCGTTACTGAGTGGCTGCCCACTCAAGAGGCTTAACCCACTTCAAACTAGGCTGCATTACTGAGAGTAAAGTATATTGAGGCTGATGCTCCAACTTGTTGCAGAATTAAGAGGGTGTAAGTTAGAAGAACACTGAGTGACACAACATAACAGAGACCGAGCTCTAAAATTCTTTGCAGGTCTTTGTTGAATAAGTGCAGAGGTGCAGTGATTCAGAGAGGCATAGGAGATCCTCCAGCAAACTTTCAATTAGCAGTCGCTATAGCAGAAAGCTGCAGCAGTTATTACTGCCTTGAGTGAAGCCCTATCTGGATGCAGTGCCATAAAAAGTTCAATGACCTCACCTCAGTGGTCAAGGTCAGTAAAATGCATTTTCAAATGCTATATCCCAACAACTACACCACAGCCACACTGCTCAATGCACTATCCCCTCATCATTCATCTACTAACAATCTCTATGGAGCGTGACTCATATCTAACATATATGCTTCACCTCACTTGCACACATTTTGCACTGTTGCAAGACTCACAACATTGCTCAGAACTTGCACATGCTTCCAGCTATTCACCATGACAACCATATTATGCAAATGCATTGCACCATACTCAATTCTCTCTTGCAGGACAGGATGGTGCATAGCCAGCAGATAACCAGCGAGGTATAAAAGTGCCTGAATGTTTTTAAACCAATGGAGGAAATAGTGCTTACCATCATCGCAGCAGCATTTACTGAGCTGTGTGTGGACTGTGGTGCTGCTGGAAGCACTAAAGATGATAATGTGCTCACACCTAATTGTCCTTCACACATTTTACTTCTCCCATATTCCAAAGCTCCTCCAGTGTACAAATTGCAGATGTTGTAAGATGCAATGCTTGCTTCCTCCTCTTCAATATAATTCTACCCTTGTGACTTATTCTTTTCACATAATTAGTCAGCATGGCTTTGTCAGAGAGAAGTCATGCCTTACAAATTTGACTGAATTTTTCGAGGAGGTGAATTTGATATAATTTTTCGAGGAGGTGACTGGGGGTGTAGATAAGGGTCATGCAGTTGATGTAGTTTAGATGGATTTTCACAAAGCTTTTGACAAGATCCCACATGGGAGACTGATAAAGAAGGTAAAAACACATGGGACCAAGGGTAACTTGGCCAGATGGATCCAAAGCTGGCTTAGTGGTAGGTACAGTAAGGAGTCTAACAACACCAAGTTAAAGTCCAACAGGTTTATTTGAAAGCAAACGCCACTAGCTTTGTTTACCCCAGTCCTACTGTGTTTACCCCAGTCCAACGCCGGCATTTCCACATTAGTGGAAGGTGACAGAGTGTGTGGCAGAAGGCTATTTATGTGACAGGAGGCTGGTGTCCAGTGGTGTACCACAGGGATCAGTGAAGGTCCTTTATTGTTTGTGATATATATAAGCGATATAGATGAGAATTGATGCGCGATAAATCACATGGGAGGCAGGATGTACCCGGGAAATAAAGGCTTTTATTGCCAACAATAACAGAGCTACTATATACAATATACAATCCCAGACTAAAGGGTCACCAGGCAGAGCAGTGACCTTTATACCTCTCCCAGGAGGCGGAGCCAACTGGGGTGTACCATAGGACTATATTAACAGGTAGAACAGCCCAACCCTAACCCCAACAGTAACATATCTACAGACTCATAGTCCTGGCCAAACCATGGCTCAGCACTCCTGGTGGTAACCAACAATGGTTCACCACATTCACCCCTCCTTTTAAAACAAAGGCCGGCGGGGCACAAAAAAACAGAACAACTGTTCATCTGTCTATAAGTTCAAATGGTTTGGGGGACCGCACCGTCGCAGCGACCTCCTCAACACCGGCGATGACGCCGGTTCAGGCAATCGCGGTGACCTTCTCTCCAAGGCGGTGTCCAGTGACTCCTCCAGTTCCTCACGGGCGGTAGACCACGAGGTGGTGACAATCTGCTGGACTCGAGCACGCCTCGAGGTGGCGACAATCTCCTGGACTCAGGCAAGCTGTATGTCCATCATGGACTTGTTGAGTCTGTGAGGCTTGGCCTGGTCCAGGATAATTGACGCCACCGTTGGATCGTGGGTGCAGCTGCAGGCAGCTGAGATGGTTGATGGCGGCCCCTGCTGGTCATTTGCGGTTGGTGCCGACCAAAATGGCTGCCCCCATACGTCGCACGTGGTCGATGGCGCCAAAACCGGCGGCCCCTGCAGGTCGCACGTGTCTTGCGACTCCGTCATTAGGAATGGCGACGCCCTGGAATCGCACGTGGTGGAAGACCTCGAAGACGCAGAAGACAAGGAGGCCGGCTCCGGGGAGTCACACGCCGCACTGCTGTGTTTGGAGGGTGGTTTGGTCCGGCATACTTTGGAATAATGTCCCTTCTTGCCACAGGCGGAGCACAATACCGCTTTAGCTGGCCATCGCTGCCGAGGGTGTTTCACCCCCCCACAGAAGTAACACCGCGGGCCACCTGGAGCTGCTGCCGTCGTCAGGTCTGAGGCTGGAAACGCAATTGCGCAGTTTTTCGAACCCGCTGAATAAAGTGGAGCCTGCGGCTGCTCTTGCCACAATGTCCCCACGCGGTCGTCGGGGTACATCTCCAGACTTTTGGAGGCCGTTTCTAGAGCGTCAGCTAACTCTACGGTTTTAGTGAGGTCGAGGTTACCTTGCTCCAGCAGTCGAAGGCGGATGTACGACGAGCCGATTCCCGCCACGAACGCATCTCGAACTAGGTCGCTCATGTACTGGGCCGCCGACACTGGCTTGCAGTTGCAGGCTCTGGCTAGCTGCTGAAGTTCACACAGGTACTATTCCGTCGTTTCGCCGGGCTGCCGCCGTCGAGTGGCTAGAAGGTGTCGAGCATGGATCTCATTCGGTGGTTTGTTGTATCGCTTTTTGAGAAGCTCGAGGGACCCTTTGTAGTCTTGGGCCTCACGGATCGCTAAGTATACAGCGTCGCTTACCCTCGCGTGGAAGACCCAGAGTCTGTCGGCGTCGTTGTTGACCGCTGTGGAGGCGTCGAGGTAATCTTGGAAACACTTCAACCAGTGGTCAAAAGTGTTCGATGCTCCCGCCGCACGTGGATCCAACGTAAGCCGTTTGGGTTTCAGCATTTGCTCCATGGTTTTCTTTTGGTTTTTTTTCAAAAAAAAAGTTTACTTGTTGGCAATAAAATTGATGCGCGATAAATCACACGGGAGGCAGGATGTACCCGGGAAATAAAGGCTTTTATTGCCAACAATAACAGAGCTACTATATACAATATACAATCCCAGATTAAAGGGTCAGCAGGCAGAGCAGTGACCTTTATACCTCTCCCAGGAGGCGGAGCCAACTGGGGTGTACCATAGGACTATATTAACAGGTAGAACAGCCCAACCCTAACCCCAACAGTAACATATCTACAGACTCATAGTCCTGGCCAAACCATGGCTCAGCACTCCTGGTGGTAACCAACAATGGTTCACCACAAGAATGTAGGGGGAATGATAAGTACGTTTGCAGATGACACAAAGATTAGAAAGGTGGTTAATAGTGAGGAGATGGTCTTGGGATGGAGGAAAATATAGATGAATTAGTCATTTGGGCAGATCGGTGGCAGATGGAATTAAACACTGAAAAGTGTAAGGCGATGTACTTTGGAAGGAATAACAAAACAAGGAAGTACTTAATGAATGGCAGGATACTAGGAAACTCAGGGGAACAGAAGTGCTTGTCTATAGATCTCTAAAGGCAGCAGGACAGGTTAAGAGAGTAGTTAAGAGGGCATACAAGACACTGGGCATTAAATATAAGAGCAGGGAAGCTATGTTGTAGTTGTACAAAACTTTGGTTAGGCCCAGCTGTAGTACATTGTGCAGTTATGGTCGCTTCACTATAGGAAGGATGCGATTGCACTGGAAAGGGTGCAGAGGAGATTCACCAGGATGTTGCCTGGGATGGGTCATTTGAGCTATGAGGACAGGCTGGGTAGGCTCAGGTTATTTTCTTTAGAGCAGAGAAGGCTGAGTGGGGAACCCTGATTGAGGTGTATACGATTATGAGGGGTATGGATGAGGTGGATAGGAAGCAACTGTTCCCTTTAGTTGAAGGGTAAATAATGAGGGGGCATAATTTTAAGGTGAAGGGCAGGAGGTTCAGAGGAGATCTGAAGAAACATGTTTTCACCTGGAGAGTGGTGGGAGTCTGGAATTCTCTGCGTGGGAGAGTAGTAGAGACAGGAAACCTTTGAAAAGTACAGGGATGAGCATTTGAAATGTCATAACATTCAAGGCTATAGGCCAAGTGCTGGAAAGTGGGATTAGTCTGGATTTGGTTTAGTATTGTGGGTGCAGACTCGATGGGCCAAAGGGCCTCTATGATTCTATGACTCTATGAATTAGAACTGCAACCTTATCGGGTAGTTCTGGCATAAGTGGAGTTATAAATTTGACTTAGTCCTATGCGTTTTGTGGTGGCTTTTATTTTTGCAATGTGAATGATATGCTATGCCGGCATCTCCACATCAATGCTATGAGAGCCAGACAGAAGGGAAGGTGTGGGACTGTTGGTAAATGGGGAATTGGGGTTTTGTTTACTGATACTGCAGTTGATGAACCCATCATGGACAGCTTGGCCAGAAAGGAGCTATGTTAGTTGCCTCCTCCCTTACTCCTCCTCCTCTCCATTCTTCTCATTGCTGACTGTATACCTGGTGGCAAAGGCTATGTTCTCATGATGGCAAGCCGAGGCTGTGGAAGTACTGTATAAGAATCATAATGGTCTGCTCAATGACATTTGATGTCATGGCTTTCATTATATAGATGCTGGGCACACGTTCATGAGTTGAGGTGATAGGCAAGGTGGCATTGAGGCGATATGCCAGGTGGCCAGCAACTTGAGTCCTTCTCACCCAACAGGAATCCCCTGGTTTCTTGTGATGGCTCAAAGCATAGAAGAACATAAGAAATAGGAGCAAGAGTAGGCCAATTTTCCCCTCGTGCCTGTTTCTCTATTCAATAAGATCATGGCTGATCGGATCATGGCCTCAGCCTACTTTCCAACCTGGCCCCCACAACCCTTGATTACCTAGTAGATCAAATACCCTGTTCAACTCAGCATTTAGTATTTTAAATGATTCAGCCCCACTGCTCTCTGGGGAAGAGAATTCCAAAAAATAATGACCCTCTTGGAGAATAAATTATTTTTCCTCTCTGTCTTAAATGGGAGACTATTTATTCTGAAACTGGTCCCCCTAGTTCTAGATTCTCACACAAGGAGAAACATCCTCTCAGCATCTACCCTGTCAAGCCTCCTCAGAACCGTATATTTTCAATAAGGTCACCTCTCTTAAACTCCAACCTATCTAATCTTTCCTCATAAGGCAACTCTTTCATCACAGGAATCAGCCTAGTGAATCTTCTTTGAATTTCCTCCAATGCAAGTATATCCCTTCTCAACTAAATAGGCCTAAACTGTATGCAGTACTCCAGTTGTGGCCTCACCAAAACTTTGTACAATTGTACAAAGACGTCTCTACTTTTATATTCCACTTGCCTTGCAATAAAGGTCAACATTCCATTTGCCTTCCTAATTACTCGATGTACTTGATGCATGATAACATTTTTATGATTCATGTACAAGGTTGTGTGAGAATGACACAAGAAAAACAAATGTGACATACCATCCCAGCAGATTTCCTGATAGGAGCTACAAGCAGCAGCAATAACAATTCAAGGACACCCCAGTCTCTCCATATTGTAGCATTCTGTAGTATCTCTCTCCTTTTTAATAATTTTCTACCTTTTCTAAAATTTTCTATTTAATAATTTTCAGATAAAGCTCGGCACAACATCGTGGGCCGAAGGGCCTGTTCTGTGCTGTACTGTTCTATGTTCTACCTTTCTACTCTTCCTACCAAAGCAGACAATCTCATATTTTCCCACATTATACTCCATCTGCCAAATTTGTGACCAGTGACTTAACCTGTATATATCGCTTTGCGGACCTTTTGGCCAGAATCTTACCACCATTCACGCCGGCGGGATTTTCCCAAATTCTCTGACTTTGCTGCAGCGGGAGCATGGCGTGAATGGTCAGTAAGATCGTATCTTTTGAGTTCGATTTTCATTTGCTGGTGGGAGCAGGAATGGTTGGGGGTGCAATTTGAAAATTGTGTTCCTGGTGGGCAACACTGAATTCTGTCACATCCAGAGCACATCTCTTTTTATTCATTCGTGGGACATGGGCAACGCTGGCTGGCCAGCATTTACTGCCCATCCCTAGTTGCCCTTGACAAGATGGTGGTGAGCTGCCTTCTTGAATTGCTGCAGTCCACGTGCTATGGGTTGACCTACAATGCCGTTAGGGATGGAATTCCAGGATTTTGACCCAGCAACTGTGAAGGAACGGCAATATATTTCCAAGTTAGGATTGTGAGTGGTTTGGAGGGGAATTTGCGGGTGGTAGTGTTCCCATGTATCTGCTGCTCTTATCCTTCTAGGTGGAAGTGGTCATGATCTTGGAAGGTGCTGTCTCAGGATCTTTGGTGAATTGCTGCAGTACATCATGTAGATAGTACACACTGCTGCTACTGAGTGTCAGTGGTGGAGGGAATGGATGTTTCTAGATGTGATGCCAGTCAAGCGGGTTGCTTTGTCCTGGATAGTGTCAAGCTTTTTTGGATGTTGTTGGAGCAGCACCCATCCAGGCAAGTGGAGCGTATTCCATCACACTCCTGACTTGTGCCTTGCAGATGGTGCATAGGCTTTGGGGAGTCAGGAGGTGAGTTACTCGCCGCAGTATTCCTAGCTTCTGACCCGTTATTATAGCCACTGTTTTTATGTGGCGATTCCAATTGAGTTTCTGGTCAATGGTAACCCCAAGGATGTTGACAGTGGGGGACTCAGTGATGGTTACACCATTGAATGTCAAGGGGCGGTGGTTAGAGTGTCTCTTATTGGTGATGGTCATTACCTGGCATTTGTGTGGCGTGGTGCAATGTCAATACCTTTTCCAAAAAATCAATAACCTTTTGCAATTTTGAACACCTTTATCAGATTTCCTTTTAATCATGTTGTTCTAATGAAAACAGTTACAACCTTTCTGTTCTAAAAACTCTCAATTCTGCTATCAACTCAGTGAATTACTTTCTTCACCTTTTCCATGGCTTTGAATCCTTTCTAAAGTGATGCACACATAGCTGAAAGTGATATCTGGAAGCAAGTCACAATCACCCGATATACATGAAAAGACTAAACTTTGGAATGCACAGCATGTACAGTGCTTGAGTTTTGTTCACATGCTTTTCAGAAGTTGTTTTGATATATTCTGCGTTCTGCTTCATTAAAGTTGCTTCGCTCATGCTACTTTTTTTTCCCTGAGTAAAACTGAAAGACTTTTAATTGAGAGCTGCATCTTTTGGGGGCTTTCAGCATCCAAGCTGTTTATACAAGAAGCCCCATGTAGCAGGGCTGTCATTTTTGAGGGCTCAGAAGAATACTTTTCCAGCTGAAGCCACCTGTTTAATCTGAGCTGGTGTTTGACTGAATATAAAGTAGTCAGGTTGAACTTATCCGTACAACCAAACACTGGTTGGCAAACTCCGCACTGCAATTGCATGTTACAGTGGGAATTACTTTATTGTTCATTCCGCCTTCTCCTGATTTTCTGGGTAGACCAGAGTGAGTTAGAGATGGAAAAATTGCTCAGAGCCATGCTCCACAAAGACATGTTGACACTCATCCCCTCATGTTTTTTTTATAGGCTTTATATCAATTGGGAATATCTTTCAGACACTCACCTTTCATCTAATCACTGAGGGATGTCTGATTCTGAATTTAAACACTGCTAGTTCAAATCCTTAGGTTGGTGACATACTTTTAAACTTCTGCTCCAAGAGTGAAAGTGTTTCTAGCTGAGGCAGAAAAGAGTTATGGCCATTTTTGGACAAGTTAACCAAAGACGCACAGGCAATATGTTTGAATCAGAGGACTTGGGGCTTACCCAATGTTGGCGTGTGGGCCTGATTTCAATCATGCCAGTGAGTAGCTGATATCTGCCGTGTCCTAGTGGCAGCTTGTCTCTTGCTAATAGGTCAGTTGTTTGCCTCGCTAAAAAGGGGAAAATACAACAGGAAAAGGCAGGGTTAATACTGGGCCAGCAGTGTACTGTGGAGCCAGGGAGAGTAGGTTCTCCGCCTGCCTTCAAATAAATTTAAATTAAATGAAGACAGCAATTAATTTTTAATAAAGTAATAATCCACAAATATGTGTAATTTTCCAATTTTGTGTACACATTAGCGAGCCTATCCCACAAGGGGTGTCAATTGCAATATTAACCCTCATTCCCTGAGATGTAGTGCTGCAGTTATGAGGTTTAGAAGATTATTATATTTTGTAACTGTGTCTTTGAATTTCGGGTAAGATGAAGGTCTGCAACCTGTGCTGAAGTCTGCCTGACAACAGGTCCGGGTGATGAGGCTGCTAAAGAGTAAAGGAAGGCCTAGCTTGTGTTGCTAGGAAAAACAGCACAGTGTATTCACACTTTGGACAATGACGAAGCCAGTTGTGATGTCAATGCACACCCTGTGAGAGTTGAATTTTCCGAAGCACCGGTTTGTTCAATGGTGGATTTGGGGAGAGAACATGGTGGGAGGTCCAGAAATAGGTTTCACACTGGTGTGAATTTACAGCCAGATCTTCCGCCCTGTCATTTCCTGTCGCCAACCTTGGCAAACCCACACACATACACCCGACACTTCATTCTTCTGGAGTGTGAGAATGGCTGTGCTATGTCTTCTCCCACACTGAGGACAGGGTAGAATCATAAAATCCCTACAGTGCAGAAGGAGGCCATTTGGTCCATTGAGCCTGCACTGACAACAATGTGAGTGGAGAGAGGGTTAAGTGCAGGTTAAAGAGATGTGTATTGTCTCCAGCCAGGACAGTTAGTGAGATTTTGCAAGCCCAGGCAAGTCGTGGGGGTTACAGATAGTGTGACATGAACCCAAGATCCCGGTTGAGGCCATCATCATGTGTGCGGAACTTGGCTATCAGTTTCTGCTCAGTGATTCTGCGCTGTTGTGTGCCTTGGAGAACGCTTACCCGAAGATCAGAGGCTGAATGCCCATCAGACATATTGCTGAGGATGAGAGAAGCATCGCTTAGTCTTCGTTGCAAGCCATCATCATTCTTCTGCAGAGTCAGCCCATTGAAAACATGCACCCAAACGGTTACATAATGGTGGCACTACATCATTGGTTTGACCTCACACCCATTGTAGAAAACCTCACACTGCTACTCTGCTCATCCCCAAAATGGGAGGTGATCAAGGCATTCCTTGCTTGACGGCCAATTCTAGCCCTGTTCACTGCCCAGTGTTCTTCCTTCTCCTCCTTGGTATCAACATACCCACCACCCTCAACATCCTTCTCATCCGAGGAGGTGTGGCACTCGACCATCTCCTTCAGGTCTAGCTTGTCCCCCTCTGAAGTGCTATGTTGTGGAGAGCACAGCAGACCATAATAATGCAGGACCTCTAGTGTCTGTATTGTCGGGTCCCCCCCCGATCGGTCCAGGCACCGGAACCACATCTTCAACAGTCTGATCACCTGCTCCACCAACATGTGTGTTGAAGCGTGAACCTGATTGTATTGAGTCTCCGCTGGTGTTTGTGGCCTCTGCATTGGCATCATCAATCATCGCTCTCCCTCAAATACAGCTTGGATTTGCAAGATGTAGCTGTCATGGGCGCTCCCCGGGAAACAGGCACACACCTGCATGAAACGCATTGTGTGGTCGCAGATGAGTTGGACGTTGAGGGAATGGAATCCCTTGTGGTTCCTGAATGTTACCGCATGCCACCATGGTGACTTAAGAGCCACATAAGTGCAGTCTATCTGATAGATGGTTGAAGCCTATGGCCCTGGCATCCTGGCTCGCCTGGTCCAGGTCAAAGTCAATAAACATTTCAGCCCTTGCATTAATGGCACCCATTACCTCCCTAATACATTTGTGAGTGGCAGAATGGGAGATGCCACAGATGTCTTCTGTCCTGCCCTGGGACGAACCGCGGGCATAAAAGTTCAGAGCGACTATAACCTTAAGGGCCACAGGCATTGGGTAACATCCAGTTCATGCAGTATGTAGCAGAGATGGTCCCCTGTCCCCCAGGACAGATATAATCTTCTCCAACACTGCAGCTTGGACAACTGAAGATAGGAACCTCGACCGGAACATTTTCGGCCGCTACGGTCTCTGACATTGCTCCTTCATGTTTGGTCCTGCTCCCTGGCCACACGCAGCAGCATGGCATTGTCTCTGCTGCTGGTCAATGCCAATCAGTAGAAAGGCCAATTCAACAGGGTCCATGCTTCTTAATCATTCACTGAAAGAGCAAGACCACCACCATGAGGGCTCAGGGGTAGTTACAGAGCCCAGACCTTGTATCTGTGATTTCCACCCCAGTCCTTTCTATTGCCTGTGTGAATTTCTGCTCTCCCTCACACCACCCCCTCTCGCACATCCACATCCCCATATAGCTTCCTCTGTATTGAAGCAGGATGGATAGTGTTGAACCTCTATTGTCTCAGAACATCTGTCCTGCACATTCTGCACCCCCTCTCCCCACCCCACTAAAGAACATAAGTCCTGACATTTCATAGCGCTAAAGTGCATTAGAGAGTGCCAACAAGGTCTGTATCTGATGGGGCATGTCATAAATGGTGCCAGACGTGCTATTGAACATGGGGAATGGTGCAAGCCTATCACCATTCTATTTTGCCAGAGAGTTCTCCACAGTATGAGCTCTGTAGTATTCAGGCTTGAATTGAAAGATGCTTCTTGGGGTTTGGTGTTCCAAAGAGTTAACCTTTGTCCCCAGACTGTGCAACTAGATCTAGCTCTGGTTATTAAACTGGCATGATGGACTCCAGTTAGTTGCTCTGACAACAACATTCGTCTTGACAAGACAAAGCTGAATCTTGAGAGGTATGCAATTAACTTTTGAAACAATTCCCTCGAGGACAGTCTCATTCTTCAAGCTCTTCAGTGCTGTGCAGTTAAGCAACCTTGCATGAGAGTAATCATTACACTCTCACTGCTGTACCCCACAGTCCGAGTTTGCAGAGACGTGGATTTAAACTTCCTGTCCAATAAGTCCCTCTGACCTCACACCAATGTGAGTGTTTTAGGTTCCACTGCATTTGCCTCTGTCTTTATGTTCA
Organism: Mustelus asterias; assembly: GCF_964213995.1. NCBI lineage: Eukaryota > Metazoa > Chordata > Chondrichthyes > Carcharhiniformes > Triakidae > Mustelus > Mustelus asterias. The sequence goes on from NC_135817.1 coordinate 39,631,701, forward strand.
TGAGGCAGGGTATTGCCCTATCACTGATGCCCCGTCACTGCCTTTGCAGCCTGGCCTCCCCTAAAGCAGAACTCATGGACCTCATTGTCGCATTCTATGATGACCCCCTGTTGTGTGACCGTGTCCCACTCAGTTTGCAGCTCCCAACAAGCAACCACTCAGCTACTTATTGAACACTTTTGGCAGACTGGTACAGAAGTCGCATAGGATCACAGGTGAGCTGGCAAGATGGATGCAGAACTGGCTCAGTCATAGAAGACAGAGGGTAGCAGTGGAAGGGTGCGTTTCTGAATGGAGGGCTGTGACAAGTGGCATTCCTCAGGGATCAGTGCTGGGACCTTTGCTGTTTGTAATATATATAAATGATTTGGACGAAAATGTAACTGGTTTGATTAGCAAGTTTGCAGATGACACAAAAGTTGGTGGATTTGCGGATAGTGATGAGGACTGTCAGAGGATACAACAGGATATATATTGGTTGCAGACTTGGGCAGAGAGATGGCAGATGGAGTTTAATCCAGACAAATGTGAGATAATGCATTTTGGAAGCTCTAATAAAGATAGGAAATATACAGTAAATGGCAGAACCTTTAAGAGTATTGATAGGCAGAGGGATCTGGGTGTACAGGTACACAGGTCACTGAAAGTGGCAACACAGGTGGAGAAAGTAGTCAAGAAGGCATGCCTTCATCAGCCGGGGCATTGAGTTTAAAAACTGGCAAATGATGTTGCAGATTTATAGAACCTTAGTTAGGCTGCACTTGGAATATAGTGTTCAATTCTGGACGCCACACTACCAGAAGTAATTGGAGGCTTTGGAGAGGGTATGGAAATGATTTACCAGGATGTTGCCTGGTATGGAGGGCATTAGCTATGAGGAGAGGTTGGAGAAACTTGGGTTTGTTCTCACTGGAACGACGGAGGTTGAGGGGAGACTTGATAGAAGTCGACAAGATTATGAGGGGCAAGGACAGAGTGGATAGTCAGAAGCTTTTTCCCAGGGTGGAAGAGTCAATTACCAGGGGGCATAAGTTCAAGGTGCGAGGGGCAAGGTTTAAAGGAGATATATGAGGCAAGTTTTTTACACAGAGGGTGGTGGGTGCCTGGAACTCGCTGCCAGGGGAAGCAGTGGAAGCAGATACGATTGTGAGTTTTAAGGGGCATCTGGACAAACACGTTATTAGGATGGGAATAGAGGGATATAGACCCTGGAAGGGTAGGGGGTTTTAGTTCAGTTGGGCAGCATAATCAGTGCAGGCTTGGAGGGCCGAAGGGCCTGTTCCTGTGCTGTAATTTTCTTTGTTCGTGTACCCCAGCATGGAGGAACCGGGAAGCAATGTCTACTTGGCAGCCAGAACATCCTCTCGGAACAAGGGGCGACCCAATATGAAAAGAAGGTAAGGTCTCTGAGCGACCCACACATGCCCCCAATAACCCCTCACGTCCCCCCACCAATGGCGACAGTGACCCTCAGCCCCAGCCCCAAGCTGCATTTCTGTGCATCCGCATCATTCTCCCTGGTGCTCCTTGCTTGTCAGACTGCCAGTGAAGTAATGGCCGCCTGAGGGTTCACCTCCAATATCCCTCTCCGTCCTCACGGCAGCAGGTTCATGTTTATGCAGGCCTGTTGTAAATGACGCCAATGTAACGTCACTCTGGTGCCAATTTGTAATCTTTTTCAGTCATATTACCGTCAGTCTATAATGTGTTGTTGTGTAATGTTAACAGTGTGTAATGTTGTCAGCATGTAAGATCAGTCTGCAATATTAACAGTGTGTAATATTATAAGTTTGTAACGTTTTAGTTTGTATTGCTGTCAGTTTATAGTGTTATCAGTGTGTAATGTTAGTGTGTAATGTGTCAGCCTGCAATATTGCCAGTCTAATTGCTGTCAGTCTTTAATGTTTTCAGTCTTAATGCTGTCAGGCTGTAATATTGTCAGTTTTTTGGTGCATTTAATATTTGAAGACTGGATTGAAGGTGTTGGAAGTGATATAATGACAGTCCAAGAAAGGAAAACATTCTGAAATTTGGATTTTAGAAAGAACATCTGTTTTTCTCTCTAAATAGCAATCTTTTAAACTTCTGGCAGTGCAAACTTGTTAGTGAGCTAGTGATTAAATAAAAAAGATATCACTTAATGTCATTCTTTTATATTTGCATTTAAAGTGCTGCACATGTTCTTATCCTTAATAATGACATGGGTGTACTCATATTCAGCTAATACGTGGCACTGACTATTTTTTCTTTTACTGACATTTTCTTTTCAGCTATTTACTGAATGAAGTTGTTATAGCTGTGATTTGCTGGAATTAGGTGCTGCACTGGAAGCTAAATTCAGGTAACACCGGTGTCAGTGTTGTTACTTTGAGGTGATATTACAATTGCGGTTGAATTGTTAAAAAAAAACGCCCCAAGGGCTGCCCAATGACCCATGTCTTCTATATTCAGTGGTCTTTATTTCAGTTTTATCTAGTTCTGTTTTTTTCCTCAATCAATGGAGTGATGTGCAAGGGCACAATTGAGTTTTGTGGCTAAGAATCATTGAAGCGTGGCCTTCATTCCTGTTTCAATGGTCTTTTCATTCTTACAGTGCAATGCAGCAGAAAATTGTTCATCTTGTACCAGTAAAGAAGTGAATTGTGGGATTAGTAAGGTGAGCAGGAAACTTCTTGTGCGTTATACCCTCAGTCAGAAGTCTTCGAATTGCTTTGATTGCTATTTGATTACTGTGCAGCAGGGTTACTTCATTGTAAGGTAGTGATTATTAATTTATTATAATTAGTTATTGATTGTAAATTACTAATAGTAAAACTATTGTTTTACGGCACTTTATCACATTTCTCAAAAACATCCCAACATACTTCACGAACATTGAATTATTTTGGAGTGCAGTCACTGTTGTTGTGTTAGTGAATTTACTGGACTATATACGCAATGCAACATGCTGCACCGATAGCAGTGGTACCAATCGGGCCAGCAGAGGCGAGTAATTGATTATTTTTTACTGATGGCATGCTGGTGGCTACAATATAAGTTACTAGTTGTAACGCATAAGATCTTAAATAACCCTGGTTTCTCTTTCAATTTATTTGTCATGAGAAGGATCATAGAATCATAGAAATCATAGAAACCCTACAGTGCAGAAGGAGGCCATTCGGCCCATTGAGTCTGCACCGACCACAATCCCACCCAGGCCCTACCCCCACATATTTACCCGCTAATCCCTCTAACCTACACATCCCAGGACTCTAAGGGGCAATTTTTAACCTGGCCAATCAACCTAACCCGCACATCTTTGGACTGTGGGAGGAAACCGGAGCACCCGGAGGAAACCCACTGGGGATGAAGGGAACCTAAGGAAGAATAAGAGGAAGGTTTACATCGCACATTCATTTCCAATACCTTTTATCTACGAGTAGCTAATAGACAAATAATCATTGAATCATACATCAAAGGAGGAGGTCATTTGGTTCATCATGCCTATGCCATCTCTTTGAAAGAGCTGCCCAATTAATTGCGCTCCCCTATCCTTTCCTCACAGCACTGTAAATATTTTCTTTTCAAGTACATAACCAATTTCCTTTTATAAATTATTATTAATTCTATTCTCACCACCCTTTCAGGTAGTGCATTCCAGATTATAATAACACAGAGCATAATTTCTCACTACCCCTTTAGTTCTTCTTGATGTTAAATCAGTGACTTCTGGTGATTCTGTCTGTTTGCACTGTTTGAGAGCAGATTTCCACTCCATCTGACGAAGGAGCAGTGCTCCGAAAGCTTATGGTATTTGCTACCAAATAAACCTGTTGGACTTTAACCTGGTGTTGTGAGACTTCTTACCAATCCTCCTGCCAGTGGAAATAGTTTCTCCGACTCTATCAAAACCCCTCATAAATTTGAAAACCTCTATTAAATTTCTCCTTAACATTTTCTGCTCTGAGGAGAACTAATTCCAGCTTCTTCAGTCTCTCTACATTACTGAACTTCCTCATCCATGGTATCATCCTAGTAAATCTCTTCTGCACCCTCTCTAAGACCTTGACATCCTTCCAAAAGTGTGCTGTTCATAATTGAACACAATACTCCAGCTCAGGCCTACAAAGTGACTGATAAAAGTTTAGCATAATGCCTCTGCTTTTCTCCTCTGTACCTATATTTAAAAAACAATGGACCCCATATGCCCTTTTCACAACCTTATCAACTTGGCCTGCCTCCTTCAAAAATTTGTGTAGTGAAATCCCAGGTTAATCTGTTCTTCATCCCATTTAAAATTGTATCATTTAGTTTGTATTGACTTTCCCCATCCTTCTTACCAAAATACATCACTTCACATTTCCGTACATTGAACTTCATCTACCATGTGACTGCCGTGGGTCTCCCTTATGAAACAAATTTGATGCTATTTTAATACTGGTGCATACTGTCGTTAAACTCCCCAGGAATTGGTTTCAGAAAATAAATGGAAATGGCATCTGATGCTGAGCTGCAAATATTGCTCTTGTTTGAAGTTGATTGGTTCCATTGTATTCACTAAATAGCAGCCTCACAAATGGTTTTCAAAATGAAGTCAAAAGGGACAATTGAATTGTTCAAAGGTACTAAACTAAGCACCCACCCCACCCTTCTGTAATTTCAATTGCACATTTTGATGAAGAGACGATTGCTGCGCTCGTGCCCTGGTAAACATTTTTTTTATGCCTCATCTGCACAATCAGGTTAGTGGGATACAACAAACATTCCTGTTTGTGAAACTTTGCTATCTACTTGTCTATATAACAACACTTCAAACATAGGGGGTGATTCTCCCAAAAAAACTTTAAAGTGCTGAATTGGCAGGAAAAATGGTGTAAATCACTATTGTTTTTTCAGTGGGAGTTCAGGCTCAAATCTCCCATGCTCTGTGCAATGCAGAGGCCATAATCATGACTAGCATTAAAAGCTCGGAGGCCGGCGCCTATTCGCGCCGGAGTCTGACAATTACAGAACTCTGCGCATGCACGGTGACTCCGGTCTGTCAGCCTACACTTTGCTGGCCAGCTCGATCGCTGGCCAGCCCAGGACCCTCGCAGTGCTGCCCCCCCAGCCCCCCAACGGGCATTCCCGGGCCAGCGCCGACCCCCCTTCCTGTCCCGGAGCACCGCACTCTCCAGGCCCCACTCCCCAGTAGTGACGATCTCCCCACCACCACCCCCCCTCCCCCGGCAGACCCCCTCCCCTCCCCCCCTGCAGACCACACCCCCCAGCCCACCCCGATCGCTGGTCTCCCTCCAGCCCCGACCGATCCCAAGTTCCCCAAAAGTTGGGAGCTACTCTAAACCCCCAGGAGTGATATACTCCTAGCGGAGTGGGAGATGCTATCGGGCCCAGAGAATTCACTCCCGGGCCCGATAATCACATTTAATAACATGAAAAATAGCTTAATATGTCTTACCTGGTCTTCCCGCCGGTTTCCAGCGTGATCCTGACCGTGCCTGCTCTCTGGCAGTGGGAGACGTGCATGCGTCCGGAACGCATGCGCGAATCCCGCGAATCAGTGCACGCGCGCGTCTCCCATTCCGACCCACCAAAAAAATTAACGGGTCAGAATGGGAGAATCGCTCCCATAATTTATTGGATATTCTAATGTTGTCAAAGGTGCATCCTTTTCTTTGGACCAAAGGATTTTTTTAGCTTGTTCATAGAATGTGACTGTCGCTGGCTGGGCCTACAATTATTGCCCGTCTCTAATTACCCTGAACTGAGTGGCCATTTAAGAGTCAGCCGCTTTCTCTGGATCTGGAGTCACGTGTAGGCCAGACCAGGTAAGGATGGCAGATTTCCTTCCCTAAAGGACATTAGTGAGCCAGATGGGTTTTACGACAATCAACAATGGTTTCATGGTCATCACTGAACTTTCATTCCAGATTTTTATTGAATTCAATTTTCAATGTCTGCCATGGTGGAATTTGAACCCAGGTCCCCAAAACATTATCCTGGGTCTCTGGATTACTAGTCCAGTGACAATAGCATTTTACCATTACCTCCCCTTTGGGGGATGTGTAGTCAGAAGGTGGTTCTCCCATTCAAATAGTAATGGTGTGCAACTGCACCACGATAGATACACCTCAGATACCCACCAGAAAAATGAGCTTGGGAAATGTAATGCCGAAAAGCTCTGTGTAGGTATGCCACCACTCAAAGTCCCCTACTAGCCTCCTATTTAAGGAAGCCAAAAATCTCCAGGGGACTAAACCAAGTCTCATGCCTGGTCCATTAAATGGTAGGCTGTCTAGTGTACTGCTACGTATTGCCTCGTTGGCAGATACTTAGGCCAGGATCAAGCAAAATCCCAGCTTTGGCATCCATTTTGCCCCAATTACACGACCTCGGACATGGATAATCCTATTTTGAATGGATGAAGGTTCAAATCCCAAACAGGGTAGCGTAGTCATTGGGAACACCATTTGGGCCCTGGAATTTCTTGGATCAAGTACTGCTTTTCAGATCTTTCATTGCTGTCCTCTTTTACTTACAGCAGAAATGCACAGACGGTCTCGGCAATTCAGAGCCTCAATTAGTTTTACTTTTTAAAGTCAGATCAGCACATTTATAGGGGTCAGGATTCTCTGACCCCTCCGTGGCATTCTTATCTGTGGCAGGAGGCTGCCTGTCATTGGCCGGCAGTGGCATATACTTGTCCTACTGCTGTCAATGGGATTTCCCTTTGAATCCACTCCCCACCACCGAAAGACCCGTGGCAGGGGTACGCCATTGGCAGAACTAGAAGATCCTGCCAGCATGAAAGGCAGAAGGTCTTGCCCAGGATAATGTTGGTTATATCAGTATCTTACCTTGTCTTTTGCTTTGGACTATTTAGCTGAGAATAAATCTGACCAAGTGTGCACATTGTCTTAGTGACATGTTTGGTTATAATCTTCCGAAATTGCAGGAGAGTGTGGGAAATATTACATGCATTCTCTAGTGAGCTGTTTAGAACAATTAAACTTTAACCATGGCCACGCTAGCTCACACATGGCAGAAAGTAGAGCTTAAGTTTCAGCCAATGGCCTTAGTCATTATGTGAACTGTAATCATGATGCCCCCGTTTCATTTTCCTGCCCTCCACTTAGTGGAGACTCCAATGATGGTTCAAACAGAGTAAGCGAGCCTTACATCTTGGGTCAACCCTATTCAAATGGAAAGATCTAAGAAGGAGCAGGAAAGAAGCAGACAGGTATAAGAGCAAGAAGGTTATGTTGGAGCTGTACAGAATGTTGGTTAGACCACAGCTGGAATACTGTGTTCAGTTCTGGTCACCTCACCATAAGAAGGATGTGTTTGCTCTAGAGGGAGTACAGAGGAGGTTCACAAGGAAATTTCCTGGGATGGAGCATTTGAGCTATAAGGAGTGACTGGATAAGCTTGGATTGTTTTCTTTACAGCAGACAATGCTGAGGGGGGAACATGATGAAAGTGTGTAAGATTATGAGAGGAATGGATAGGGTGAGTAGGAAGCAGCTGTTCTCCTTGGTTGAGAGGTCACTCATGAGGGGGCTTTCACTTTTAATTTTACACAGTTTTAGGGCAAGGGACAGGAGATTCAGAGGGGATTTGAGAAAAACAATTTCACTCAGACGGTGGTGGGAATCTGGAATGCATTTCCTGGGAAGGTAGTGGAGGTCAGAAACCTTACAACCTTTCAAAAGTATTTGGATGAACACTAGAAACGTCATAACGACTCTATGGGTGGGATTTTACAGTCTCACTGAAGTGATTTGCTTTGATGTATTATTGTCATATGTATTAGCATACAGTGAAAAGTATTGTTTCTTGCATGCTGTACAGACAAAGCATACTGTTCATAGAGAAGGAAACGAGAGAGTGCAGAATGTAGTGTTACAGTCATAGCTAGGGTGTAGAGAAAGATCAGCTCAATGCAAGGTAAGTCCATTCAAAAGTCTGACAGCAGCAGGGAAAAAGCTGTTCTTGAGTCGGTTGGTGCGTGACCTCAGACTTTTGTATCTTTTTCCCAAAGGAAGAAGGTGCAAGAGAGAATGCCCGGGGTGAGTGGGGTCCTTAATTATGCTGGCTGCTTTGTTGAGGCAGCGGGAAGTGTAGACAGAGTCAATGGATGGGAGGCTGGTTTGCATGATGGATTGGGCTACATTCATGAACTTTTGTAGTTTCTTGCAGTCTTCAGCAGAGCAGGAGCTGTACCAAGCTGTAATACAACCAGAAAGAATGCTTTCTATGGTGCATCTGTAAACGTTGGTGAGAATCGTAGCTGACATGCCAAATTTCCTTAGTCTTCTGAGAAAATAGAAGCGTTGGTGGGCTTTCTTAACTATAGTGTCAGCATGGGGGGACCAGGACAGATTGTTGGTGATCTGGACACCTGAAAACTTGAAGTTCTCGACCCTTTCTACTTCATCCCCATTGATGTAGACAGGGGCATGTTCTCCTTTACGCTTCCTGAAGTCGATGACAATCTCCTTCATTTTGTTGACATTGGGGGAGAGATTATTGTTGCCGCACCAGTTCACTAGATTCTCTATTTCATTCCTGTGCTCTGACTCGTCATTGTTTGAGATCCGACCCAGTGCAGTGGTGTCATCAGCAAACTTGAAAATCGAATTGGAGGGGAATTTGGCCGCACGGTCACGTTTGTATGAGGCCGGAAATTAGACCAGAAATTGCTGCCTGAGGTCAACGGACATTTCCGATGTCCACCCCTCGCCCCTCGATTATGTGGCGGGCAGGGCGGTAGAATTCCAGCTTATGATTCTTTGCGATGTCAAAAATGGTGATGCATACGTTTCCTTACTGGTACAGCAAACTCAGGGATGGAGGTTTCCTGGCTTGTTTTTGAGTGTGTTGCTGGGGCTATGGGTAGCTCAAAAGGTGTGTGTGTGTGTATGTGTGCGTGTGTAAGCGTATGTGGGTTTGTGTGTGCGTGCGTCTGTGCATGTGTATGTGTTTGTGTGTCTATGTGTTTGCACATGTGTGCGCCTGTATGTGTCTGCTTGCATGTGTGCACCAGTGTATATATATATCTGTGTGTGTGATAAATACATCTTAGCTCCTTTTCTTATTCACACCATTTTTCAATCATGTGATTCCCGCAGGTCAAGCCGATTGCTAGAAAATGGAAACACTCCATGGGTCAAGAAGCTCATTTAAAAAAGGTGCTCATGAAATCTAATGTTTAAACAATATAAGCCTAGAAAATACAGTGAGTGTTACTATCATAAAATTGAAAACATGTATCAAATTCATCTTTCAATTCAATACTTTGTTAAAAGGAGAGAAATTTATTACACACACGATAAGTTTGTGCCATAACATCAGTCCTAGTAATTTTCAGATTGCTGACATTATTTTCTGATAGTGATCAGGTCTCTTTGAATGGAAAAAAACTCCAGTTAGACTTTTCTTCACTTTCAAAAGATTAAGCAATGAAATTGGGTGCTATAGGATTTGGACAGTGTAGGTACCATTCAGGGAACATACCGTCCAATGCTACGTTGGCAAGGGAATGAGTATGCAGAACAAACAGATCATAGCTTAATTAATACTAGCAGTGCCATTTTGAACTCAATGCTGCAGCCAACACTCCCTTTTCACCTTGCAGAGCTGAACACATGCTCAGCAGCATGAAGGACCCCCATCTAGTCCTCATCAGTGCTATTTAAAGGGATCTTCAACCACATTCAGTTTGGTTGAATGTAGGTTTGTATGGGTTCTTGAAATGATTCTAAAGTACTGGATGCTTTCTCCAGGAGTGGTTTGACAGATGCTAAAGGATATTATGTTAACTTCAAGGCTTCTGCATAAACCACTAGCTTCAAGGCAAGCTTGAACACATACCTCTTGGAAGAGACAGGGGTAGCAAAACTTCAGACATTGAGAGATGCGAGACATGGGCCACGATTCTCCCAATAAAGTTCTAAGTGTCGAATTCGCGGGAAAAATTGTGTAAATTATGTTGGTCTTTTCAGTATGACTTCAGACAGGAATCTCTCCCACTCTGTGCAATGCAGAGGTCACAACTAGGAATATAATTAAAAGCTCGGGGGGGGGGGGGGCGGTGGGGCCTATTCATGCCGGAGGCAAACAGTTGCGAGCCTCTACGCATGTACAACGGCCCTGAACTGACAGCCTGCAGTTTGCTGGTTAGCTCAATAGTTGGCCAGCCCGGAACCCTCGCAGTGCTGCCCTTCCACTCCCACCCCCACGGCCCAATTATGGCCCCCATGACCATTCCCGGGCTAGCCCCCAACCCCCCTCCTGTCCTGGAGGACTCCGATCTCCACTGCCACCCCCCGCACCCCCCAGCAGTGACGATCCCCCCCACCACCACAACCAGGCAGAGCCACCCCCCCCCCCGCCCCCCACCACACACCCTTCCCAGCAGACCTCCCCCCCACCCCCCCGGCAGATCCCCCCGGCTGACCACCTCCCTCCCCAGGCCGCCTTGATCGCTGGCCTCCCTCCTGCACCGACCAATCCCCATGCAGAGTGGCAGCAAGACCCCACACCCACACGGATCACCTCCTATGACCCTCCCCCAGCTGACCCCACAACCAAGGTCCCACCCCCTTGGTGGACCTAGGGGGTGGGGACAACTGAGGGCAGTGACAAGGTGGCCACTGGGCATGGGCACTTTGCCCCTAGGGCCATGCTAGGGGACACAGGCTGGCACTGCCAGGGTGCCCATGCCCAGGGACCACCACCACCCCCCCCACTGTCCGAGCCCCTGAGGGCCAAATTCCCCCCTTCACTCCAGCGGGGTCCTCCCACTAGCTGTCTGAAAGCGGGGAGCTAGTTGGAACCCCGCTGAACTCCTGGCGGGGGTGGGAGACGCTAACGGGCTTGGAGAATTCAGTCCTGGGCCTACATATTATATTTAAATTGTATTTAAAACACTATTTAAATATTAGCCCCGCCTCCCAGCCTATTCCCGGCACCGCGCAGACACTGCCAGAAATCCGGACCTGGGAGGTACAACGCGGCATGAACGCTTGCGGGAATCCCGCGAATCAGCTGAAACGCGATTCTCCTGAAGAGCCGCACTAAAAAATTATCGTGGCAGGAAGGGAGAATCGCCCCCATGGACAACCTGTACAGACAGATTACAGCACAGAAAGAGACCATTCTGCCCACCATGTTTGCACCAGCTAGAAAAATACTAGCCGCCCATTCTAATCCCAACTTCCAGCACCTGATCCATAGCCTTGCAGAGTATAGCACTTCAGGTGCAGATCCAGGTACCTTTTAAATGAGTTGAGGGATTCTACCTCAACCACTAATCCAGGCAGACAATTCCAGTCACCCACCATCCTCTGGGGGAAAACCTGTTTCCTAATATCCTCTCGAATCATTCTACCAATCTACTTAAATCAATGCCTTATTTTAATTGATGTCTCTGCTGGGGGAAACAATCCTTCCCTGTTCACTCTTTATAGGCCCCTCATAATATGAGGACATAGATTTAACAAGTCCAAATAGTATAAAAAGTATACTTTTACGAATAAATATATATTTATTTATCTTTAAATTTCTCTTAATTTTAATAACCATAAAGTGTATATATCACTGTTTCAATATCTGATTTAATTGTTATATTTCACTTCTATTCAAATTCTTAATATGTTTTCATAAATTAAATTTCATCTTCTAAAGCTATTGTATTAGTAATATTCCTTAAGTAAGATAAAGTTATAGTTATTCGGGATAATCGCTTGGTAGAGATGGAAGCCTTTATGAGTTTCCATCCTGGATACCATCCTTGAAAATTCAGCTGATATGTTGTCAAGGTGGTACAAAGGAGCTTCGTCAGCTATTGATTTGAGAAGGTTGTACAATGCTTCAATTTTACGAACTTCATTACAAAGTACAGCAAATGCTGTGCCTGAAATTGAATAAAGTTACAAATCTCCTTGAGTTGAGGCTACTTCACTTCTCGCACTTGCTTCCAGACTCTATTGTATATTGGGATTTACGCATCTTCTTTAAACCATTGTCCTCCTATAATTCCAACAGTTGAATTTCGACGGTAGATGGTTCTGTAACCAAGATTTTCAGAACTGGACAACCATTGTTGATCACATCAATCATGAACAGGTTTACAAGAAAGGCAATACAGGATCTCAGCTTCTGCAAGTCATCAAACCCAGACTGAATGTCATCAAGTAGTCCTAGCAATTTAGTTTTGTATTCCTCCAGCTTGTAATCATTTACTTCAATTTCAGGAAATGTGTTTGCACATCTCTTGAGTGGGGGAAAGTGCCTGAAACTTCTTGACAGTGATCCTTGCAGAAGCTTTTACTTATTCTGAAAGTTGAAAGTGCCTGAGTAAGGTCAGAAATCTTATCCCTCCCCTGAAGTACCAAGTTAAGAATTTGCAGGTATTGCATCAGTAACAAACCTTAGGGCCAGACATTTTATGATGGCGAGGTTCTTCTTCCTGCCATCTGAGGAGTTGGCAGCAAGCCCATATAATAATCCAACAAGTGCGCATTGTCTCGAGACAGGACTGTTGCTCTTCGTTCAAGAGTAAATTCCGCCTCAGAGAGCTGCCAGGCCATCTGATTGGCCAGCAGCTCTCTAGTTCCAGCAGTGTCAGAGGCTGCAGCAGACAGGATTAGGACTTCAAGCAGTCCCAAAATCCTAATTCCTGGGAGTCCGGGACTAAGTGTGTAGATCTCAGGTGGGCAGGGGAGTGGAGTGCCTGGGTGGTGGACAGAGGAAGGGGTGGGGTGTTGGTTGAGAGACTGGGGGGGGGTGCAGGTGCACCCACAAGGGTCAGACTTTGTTAAGGGATGTTGAAAGGAGACAGTTGATGGAGACCTTCACCCTCGCCCGCCAACCTTCCCACCCAAAACCTGAGCAGGGTGACCTTTTGTTAACATTAAAGTTTATTTATTCATCACAAGTAGGCTTACATCAACACTGCAATGAAGTTACTATGAAAATCCCCTAGTCGCCACACTCAGGCGCCTGTTTGGGTACACTGAGGGAGAATTTAGCATGGCCAATTCACCTAACCGGCACTTCTTTCGGACTGTGGGAGGAAACCAGAGCATCCGGAGGAAACCCACACAGACACGGGGAGAACATGCAGACGCCACACAGACAGTGACCCAAGCCGGGAATCATACCCTGGTCCCTCGTGCTGTGAGATAGCAATGCTAACTACTGTGCCACTGTGTCACTTTTGTCTTCGTCTCTGCTCCTGGACTCATCCCACCAGTCTGAAAATTGAGGTAACAACTCTCAAGCGGTTTAATTGGCTATTTAAGAGCCTCATCTGGGGCAAGAGCTGGCCTCACCTGTCCTACTTTAAATTGCAGAGAAGTCAGTTTGGGTGGGAGTCTGTTGGGAAGACCATCTGAGGAAATTTACTGCCCCCCCCCCACCTGCTTGCACACCCACCGGCAAGGGGAAACAAAATTCTGTTCCAAATCCTGTACCCATTCATCATCTTGCAGTGTGGATATGGTCATTCCTTTCCTTTCACAAAAGCAATGATAAGCTCCAATAGTTCAACAAACTATTTCAGGCATTGCTATTCGATAACCACCTCACAATGCAGTGGAAAGAAACATCATTAGGCTTGTCTTCAAGATCCAGCTCTTTAATGAAGTTTCTGAACTGTCAGTGTGTTTTCCCATTTGAAAGGATGAAATTGACAATTTCTAAGATGGTTTTCATTTAATTTTTGTCCTTGAACTACTTGCTTGCTAAATTATTATGGTGAATGATGCACTGTCTAGGAAGAAACTCTGGAATTTTGGGGTCATTTTTCAAGATTCCAATCCTAACTTTTTTCTCCACCAGAGCAGGTGCTCCAATCGTACATTAACAAGTTTATTCGGCATCTATCAATATTTTGTCAAGTGTGTACTTTATGTCAATATCATGGGTGTTTATTTTTGTGGTACAAGTCCAACATTTCTTCTTTAACATTTACATTCGTGGAAACACAATGAACAAATACCACTGGTTGTGGGTTATCTGGCATATCTGTGGATGTATGAAGAGCTAAATTCTTCAGATCATGTTACATTGTGTTTGCAAGATCAGCATTGATCTGGGTAATGCGTCTCTTCATGATGTGGGATGAAATTGGAATATTTACCGTTAGTCGCTGAAGTTTTGTGTTATTTGGATCTAAAATTGTAAATAATTCAGCAATATTCTTCTTCATAAATTTTCTTTCAGTGTATGAATACTCAGCATGAGTTATGCGCCATATCATAGTCAAACTAGCTTTAGACACTGAGTCAGCCTTCTTACTGAAAATTGAGGGTCGTCTGCTGATTATTAGGGCAAGATTTTAACCATAGATACCTTGTTTCTCTGCAATTCCGATTTGGGAGGATATTCAGAAGAAGCATCTTTGTGGTTTGTTTTATAGTGATGTTTCAAGGTACTAGCTTTGCAGTGAGTGACAAAACATTGCAGATATGTCACATTGGTTTCTGGCCTTTAACAGTAAATGCAAAAGCTTGCTCTCATTCTTTTTCTTTTTCATACTTCCATTTCCTACAATTTGATATTGCCACTTCTGTCCATGAAGTTCACAAAGGGTTTATGTTCAACTTGTACTTTGATCACAAATTCCTTTTCCACCGCCACTCTGGTTTGAAAACTAGAAATGGAGCAAGCAAGGTCGCTGCCCCATTGATTTTACCATGATGGAGAGGAGACATGTCCTGGCCCGGTTGAGTCTATTGTCTCATTGCTGCAATCAGGGATCGGTTACTGAAGACGGGAATGGGTTAATGAACTTTGTAACACTTAAGCATTGAGACCCGAACTCTGTAATACTTAGAGATTTGTGAGAAGCACTGTAGAGCTCATTGTTTTCGTTAGAGCTCATTGTTTTTGTGTCTGTAGAACTTGTTTTCGTGTATCCACCCGGATAAGAGAAGCAGCTGCTGTGTACAAGTTCATGATTTTTCCCAGCTAATTGTATATCAGGAATGTGGCTAACCCAGCTGGTATAAGCTAAGCTCGACTCCATTTTATGTTCTTTTGTATTATGTACCTTTGTTTAACACGGTGGAGCTGACATGTATGCCTTCTGTGATCGTATAATCATAGATTCATATATATTCATTATATACTATTCATCCTCACCGATATAAAGTGTTATCTAGGCCCCTGTACGTCAGTTAACTTGTTTGTGCAAACTTATAATCTAAACAACCCACAGGAGTCCACATAGAGGCGACAAAACAGACAGCCTTGAGATGGCCACGATTACGCGGACTCGCGAAGGATGGAATCGCTGAGGCAGCAATAATCATGAGAAAGTGTGGACGTGACCAGGGACGAAAATATATGTATGAATATTTGATCTTAACCTGTATTCGGCGAGAAGTCTGGAGACCGTGTTAGGAATTGGACTTCTCCCACAAGCTTGCGAAAAGAAACCACTGTACTTTGACTCACGACTAGTCTTCGAGGTATTATTTACCTACAACAGTTACCAAGAGATTTCTGATCAGAAAGGGGTAGAGTTGATCACAAACCCCACTTGAAGAGAGCACAACCTCCTGCAAGTTGCACCTCGTGCCTCTTACTGCTCATTTCCAGAGCTCTTGCTCATAGCAGGGGCTCAGGAATGGCAATAGCAAGCAGGACAGTCAAAGAGGTTCAGCAAAATGAAAGATCGGTGAGAGGGCGAGTCTGGGAGCGGCAGAGGCCACAAGTCAAAGGGCTGGCAGTGAGAGGGTGGGCTCGGGAGCCAGAGGGCTACTCTAAAATGGTGCTGATTGAACCACCCAGCCCTACATCAGACCGGTGGGAAATGACATTAACAGGAATATTGCAACGCTAAATAGGAATACAGGGCTAATTAGTTGACAACATTTCTTAATTATTCTCACCTTAACACTAGACGTGGGTGCAGCTCTGACATCCTGAGCAGAGGTACAGGCAGCCTGCTGACTGCTACATTCTGATGTCTGAGATGACTTTGGGGGATGTCCTCTGGTGGTCCGAGGTCTGGAGGGCTACAGCCTTATAAAGATCGTATACTCAGGGGCACACGCTCCCTCCTCAGCCTGAGCAGCTGGAGTGAATGAGATCACAGCCAGAGTCAACTCTGAATGGCTGGACATCCTTGAATTGTCTGGAGAATTGTCCCTCAAGGTGTCTGGCTAATTCTTATCCTGTCTATGGATGTCAAGGGCTCTGCCCTGACTCATTGGGGAAAAAAGTGCATCTGGAAGGAGGTCAAGGTGCTTTGCCTCTCTATCACCGTGATGGTGCCCACCAGGGTGTGTGGTCATGGAATTCAGGGCTGAGCGCAAATGTGGTAAAAGCTAGGGACCAATGTGTCCATGGTAGTTACCAACCCACCATGGTGACCTCAAGGCACTGGCATGTTGGAGCCATGGCATCGGACAGAATGCAGAAGGACTCCTCCATTGGTTGCTAAAGTCTGTTGGGTGACTGTCGAATCACTGCCTGATGTTCTTTCACCTGTTGTGGCATCGCGAGCATTGGGCTGTAGGCCATTCGCAGAGGTTCACCATCTGACTTGGACTGAGCAGGTGGTTGGTCTGCGGCAGCTCTCCAAGTGCTTGAAATCTGGGCTGTCTCTGCCTCTGACTGCTGGCCCCTGTGTGTGATGAGCCCTCCCCAGCATGATAGATAGGATGGTGATGATGTGAAAGGTTCCATTAGCCAATCAGTAATAGTATGTGTTATATATGTTGGGGCATAGCCCTCTAAGGGAACAGATCATGTGACCTCGGATGTGGGGTGAACTGCTGGGATCCGCCCAGAGTGGGCAGTCTATGTTCGGAATGTGATGTGACAAGACCTGAATAAAGAGTTGTGTGCCCTAACGCCTGTTTGGGGGTAATTATTGAGAGCAGCCTTAGGACTACAAGGTTTAACAATATGGGGGGAATTTTACCATTTTGAGCCTAAGTGCCAAATCTGGGCGTTAGATAGATCTGCGCCTGGAATCCTCTTTCCAGTGCGCCCATACGCGTTTTGCCGGCTCTGGCCTGATCCGCGCCGTGGCCGGGGCTTAGCGCTGGCGGACCGATCGGAGCTCTGAACTACGCATGCGCAGTTTGAAAGATATCTGACAGAGCGTGCCCGGGCACGAAAAAAAAAGCAGAAAGCAGAGAGAGCGGCTCTCTGACGTTCATCCTCTGGTCGAGGGGTGGGGGGGGTGGGGGGGGGGGGGTGGTGGTGGGAGGGGAGGGTGGTGGTGGGAGGGGAGGGGTTGTGACCGATCATCCCCTGGTGGGGGGGGGGGGGGGGGGGGAGGAGAGGGGTGTGGGGGGTGTGACCGATCATCCCCTGGTGTGGGGGGGGAGGAGAGGGGATGTGGGGAGTGTGACCGATCATCCCCTGGTGGGGGGGGGAGGAGAGGGGGTGTGGGGGGTGTGACGTATCATCCCCTGGGAGGTGGGGGAGAGGGGGTGTGACGTATCATCCCCTGGGGGGGGGGGGGGGGAGCGGTGGAGGAGAGGGGATGTGACGTCTCATCCTCTGGGGGGGGGGGTGTGTGTGAGACGTCTTGTCCTCTGGTCGGGGCGGGGGGGGTGGGGGGCGGCTGCCAGTCTGCGGCCGATGCCTCCTACCGGAGTGGACGTGCGGCCATGCCATCCCACGAAACCTTCAGGATGAAGTGATTCCTCGCTAAGAAGATGAAGCAGAACCGACCGATTCCACAGTGGCCGATTCCACAGTGGCCGATTCCGCAGTGTAAAGGGATACACCATCACTGTTACACTACCAGCCACAGATTACTCTTCCCTGCAGGTGCGAGAGAGCGGGAGAGAGGGTCCGGCCCGCGCCCGAATCGGGTGTCGGTAAAGGCGCGATCTGCTCGGATTCGGGTGCAGATCGCGTTAAAGGCCCGACGCCCAACTTTACTGCGATTTCACGCCCGAAAACGGGCGTGAAGTTTTGGTAAAATCAGGCCCTATATGTCCCTGTTAATGGTTGTGAGAGATCCCTGAAGAGAGCAGCCCTTTGAGTACATGTTGCCATGATGAGGGTTTGATACTGGAATACTGGGAGGAGTTGAAGGATGACTTCCCCAGAGGAGCAGGTGAGATCATTCATCCTCTTCCTGTGCTGGATCTCATTTTAGGCCCTGTTGCTAGCCAGGCTGACCTCCTTTGCGATGGCCTTCCAGACTGGAGAGGTGAAACTGGTGTGCTTCTTGGAACCATCCTTGGATCATCTTCTTTTGGCTCGATGACACAGCTCGCGGTGTCTTGGATTGGGCTAGAGAAAGTGAGATATGTGTATGTCAGAGGCTTTTAAATATGGTGTCTGGACCTTTGACCCCGTCAGTTAATGGTGGGGTGGACAAATCAGCTCCTGATCTGCCAGGTGATTCAGAACAATACGTGCCACAAAACCCACATCCCACCCAACTTAGATTCAAGAACAGAGAATTCCATCCAAACTTTCTACCGACTGGACAGTTCTGGGAGTGCCCTATGCACAATTTTGCCATCAGAAAGGGAGTCACCATGCAATAAATGAAATACAAAAGGTCAGGCCAATCTGAGATTGAAGATCATCAGTTGTACTGGAGCTACAGCGAGGAAGAGAGCTGAATCAAATATATTGATGTTAAATGTCAAAGGCACCCAATTCAAGCATTGTTGAAACATTTATCCCATTGTGTTGGCCCTGCAAGTACCATGCCCACTGTTATTCCCTATTTGACCTTATCATCCATTCATCTCCTGTCAAAAAATCTGCCCTATTGAAAATTAGATGTCAAAACAGAATAGAAATGTAGATCAGAAACTACAGTGATCTCTGTTCTGTGAATCATTCTGCTTTGTGGTTGTGCTGGGACATTGACGTAAGGTCACCAGTTGATGGACTTCAGTCAGCAACCTCTGGTTAGAAGTGGTGCATCAACCTTTTCTCTGGAGTCAAGAGATGGTTCTTGCAAATATTATTGCCAGATCTGGAATGGGATTTTCCGCTCCTGCTTTCATCGGGCGGATCGGTGACAGAATCGGAAAAGCCCGCAGGAGGCCCAAATCGTGCTTCATGCCGATGTAAAGTATGGTGCAATTGTCCCCGCTCCCCACCAGTGACGTATTGAGAATCCCACCATTCATTATCAGTAATCCTATTATAATAAATTTGCATCTGATCATCAGGCTTCTAAGCTTGATAATTCCCTTCCTTTACATTATCCATTCCCTCACACCGACGTGAATTGTGACAGGTCTCCCACGGTTTACACCTGGCAAGCAGAACCCACCAGAGGAGCTCAGGTAAGTGAATCGCTCGGGGGAGGCGGAGAGGGTCATGCCCAGGCACTGCTCCCTGGCACTGTCCAGGCACTGACCTTGGCACTGCTAAGGGGTAATGCCAAGGAGCAGTGCTGGGGAGGTATTGTGTGTGGCGGGGAGTATTCTATTTTTTCCTGTACCAGGGTGGCCTTTTAAAATTGCACCCTGATTCTTTAAAAAATAAAGTGGCTGGCGGGGTGAGCTCAATCAGAGCCTGCCCTGCCAGCGTGAGGTTATGGGACCTGTGCCTTGTAGTTCTTTTCCAAGCAGCTAAATGATACTGTGGAGAAAGCCACTGTTGAGACCCGGCGGCTTCAACGACACTTTCCTGCCCACTGTCACAGGAAATTTCTGTTTCTGACTTGCAACACTTCAGGTAATGAAGCAATCTGTGCCCACATGCAGCAAGACCAGGGCAAAATTGAGGCTTGGGCTGATAAATGGCAAGTAACATCTTCACTATACAAGTGCCAGACAATGATCATCTCCAACATGAAAGAGTCTAACCACCTCCCTTTAACATTCAACTGCATAAGTATTGCCAAATCACCTATCACTAACATTCCAGATGTTCATTACTTATGCAGCTGGTCCAGTTGAGTTTCTGATAAGTACAAGGACAGGAGAATTCTGTAGTGTGTAACTCACTGCTGCAGTGTCAAAATCCTGGAACTCATTCACCAACAGCTCTCTGGGTTTGCCTTCAACACATGGAATGCAGTCAATTCACCACCACATCACAGGGTAATTAGTAATGGTACCAAATGCCTGTCTTGTGAATGATGCCCTTATCCTGTGAATGAATTTTTTAAAATAATGCCGTGTTAGCCATGAAAAGCCTACTGTGAGTCACTTTGAACAATGCAAATGACTATTCAGTTGCATTCAACACAGCTGTTTGCCATGACTCTGCTTCTGAGTAATGACTGAGACTAGTGGGAGTTGGGAGGATATGGCATTTGAAAATTCATTCGCTGATCATGATGACTTGAGTGAGCTCATTAAGATCTCCTGGTACTGCATCCAGGTTCTTGCCAATTAGTATTCACTCCCATAGCTATCTGTTCCCACTGCATTCTGCTTCTGCACACCCTCTGACGATACTGGACATCCACCTCCAGCAACAAGACCTCCAGTGCAGCATTTGAAAATCTTGGAGCCAGCTCTGTCCTACGTTGTGCCACTTTTGATTGTTTCCAGGAAAAATTCTCTTCATGCAAGAGTTCCAGCATCTACTCCTGCTTCAGTGAACCTTCATTTAAGAGATGCAGGCTAGCTTTAAGCAGTGCAAGCTACCTGCAACTGGTGCCAGTGAGTTATGGCTTTGGGTACCCTGCTGATACATGGAGCCAATGGATGGTACAGTTACTTTGTGCCATGGTGCCTGGATTTCAATCAACAGGCAGGGTTCATATGAGCAATACGATCCCAGCAGCCGTTTTCAGAAGCAAATTAATGTACCCACTTAATGACATCTAAGTGCATGAGTGCAAAAAAAAGCCAAACAAAATGCAAAATAATTAAACTGTAAATCAGATTTTGCAAATGGAGCTAAAATAAAACGGTACAGTGCAAAATGAACATATGATCAAATGGTTCTTGAAAAACTAATCACTGATTCCGAGGTCTGTTCAACAAACACTGTCAGTGACAACGACAAATCGAAAACATGCTACTTCAAAAATATTGAATAGAACAACAAAATTAAATTCTAAGAAAAAAAGCAAATTACTGTGGATGCTGGAATCTGAAAACAAAACAGATAATGCTGGAACATCTGTGGAGAGAGAGTTAAAGTTTCAAGGATGACTCTTCGCCAGAGCTGAAGACAATTGAAAATAGGATGATATTTATACTGTTGGGGCAGGGGGTTGGGGGAGGTGTGTGTGTGGGGGGTGGAGGAGGGGGAGGAGGAGGGGGGGAGGTGGCGCTGTATAGAGGGCCAGCAACAAGTGCAGGCAAGGGAGAGATTGACAAAAGTGTCATGGGCAAAAAGACAGAGGGAATGTAAATGATGGTGATCATGGCTAAGAAGGATGCTATTAGCAGTCATTAAATGATCAGACTGGATAAATGGCAGAACAAAAGTAAGCAGAGTGTCAAAGGACAACCTGAGACATGTAACAGATGGCCCTAATGAAGTGGGGCGGGGGAGGGGAGACAGTGGTAAAGGAAGGAAGATGGAAAGCGGGATAAAAAAGGGGGAATTGAAAAATGAATCAATGAAAGAAATAAAAATAAATACAAAGAAAAATAATAAACAATTTTTAAAAAAAATGATAATGTGGTGAAGCTGGAGGAGAGTTTATGGTCTTAAGTTGTTGAACTTAATGTTAAGTCCGAAAGGCTGTAAAGTGCCTAATCAGAAGATGCTGTTCCTTCAGTTTGGGCTTCACTTGAACATTTCAAAAGGCCATGCTATCACCATGCTATGGTGTGTTGAAATGGCATGTGACAGGAAGGTCTGGGTCATGCTTGCGATGGACCGAAAATGTTCTGCAAAGCAGTCACACTGTCTGCATTTAGTCTTTGCCATATAGAGTAGATCATATTGGGAGCAGTGACTACAATAAACCAGATTAAAGGAGCTGCATGTGAAGCACTGCTTCATCTGAAACAAGTGTTTTGGCCCTTGGATGGTATGCAGGGAGGAGGAAAAGGGGCAGGTGTTGCACCTTCTGTCATTGCATGGAAAGGTGCCATGGGAAAGGGAAAATTTAATTCCATCTCTGGAAGGGGATTCCTAACCAGCTAATTTATAGGCAGAATGCAGTCTTTCAGAGGACAAGAAATCAGTAAGGAGTTAAATGTACTTAGGTAGCTAACACAAACAGTTTTACACATATGCGAATACAGTTAGACAATCAAAACAGCAGTTATGATTTCAAAACATTTTTGCTGATATTTTATGATATTCTATGATATTTTAAAAGTAATGTTCACTTTAGCCAAGCTAAGTTACCAAAAGGCATGATGATAAAAATCATTAGTTTCAAGCCAAAGTCTAGCAACTTATTAGTCAGCAGCTCTTATCGGGAGGATTCCAGAAGGGAAAGAATGTTGCAACGAATGAATACATGCATTCATTGCCCAGATACTAGGATAGATATGTCCCTGGATGCAGAAACACATGTTTATTCAACTTGGCAGTGAACCGGTTGGAACGTCCATTTTGACCTGATGGTAGCGTCTGCGATTACCAAGGAACAGGGATGAGTTAGTGCCAAGAGGAGTCATTACATATGGACTTAGAAAGACGAATAAAATATCACCATGCTATTAAGTATGATATGGTTGGCTGAGGTACTTGGCAGAAATTTATATTGATGTATCGCTGTTAAATGAAATTAATTTTAAGCTAATGAAAGGCGGAATTATTGATTAGAAAAAACTATAATTGATCTGTCTTTGACTATGTACATCAGATGTTTCGGAGAGGTTCTGTCACTCTGTTCAAGAGCTATTAAACCCTTTGTGAGACTCTGGTCAGCTGTACTTTTGCATTGTCTTGTTCTATGTTTTATGTTTAATAAACTTTGTTACGTCTTTGCACAGAGAGTTTTTGAATTGTCTTAGTTTAAGACACAATTGGCCATCTTTTAAAATTTCCCCACAACACTATCCTTGTGTTATGTCAAACTATTTCAATTTAAATAATTTGAAGATGACTATGAAAGCTTTCAAAATAACAATGATATTTTCTTCCTCATAACTATTCCTAAAAGAATGGGACACAAAGTACTAACATCAACAGGTTTTATGTAACAATCTGGTTTTATCTTTTGTTTTACAAAATGTATGTTGTGTTTCTGTCACAAATTTTTGCATAGAGCCTAGTTTCACCATGAGATCTGAGTTTTGTATGTCTTTTAGCGATGTCACAGTGTGTGCTTCTTTTGATTAACCAAATAAAATAAATCAACAGACTGTGGGAGAAATTAAAATACAGTTGCTTAAAGGAATGCTGCATCAAAGTATATGGAAACTCAAGGGAAAGTTAAAAAAATGAAACAAATGTGAATAAAGGGATTGATAACGCACCCCACAGACCATTGAGTATGGAAAGCCTTGATGGTACCATCAGACACTGCAAGCTCCCTTTCCTGGGACACCTGGCAATACGCATAGCACATAGCCATGGAAGAGGGGAAAATAGTTGGGAAAGACAAGCCCCTCAACTGCCTGACAAATGGGAGATGTGGGATTTGACAATAAGCTCCACTATTACAGCAATTCAGTTGTGGTAACTTTTGATGAGGTCGAAGGAATCATTGCTCATAGGCCAGGTGTTTGTCTTGACAAGTTGTCAGTTGGTTCAGATCTTAAATGCAGAAGGGCTTTGTTAGGGACCAGATCAGAAGCTCCAAGGTATATTATGAAGTTAACCTAGATCCCAACTTTTATTGATTTTAGCATTAGGGCAAGTATAAGGTGTTTTGCTCAAGGTGTGATTCTATTGATACACTAGGTAGCTTTTATTTAAATCAAACTTTATTTAAGAACACAGTTTGAATGTAACAAAAATATTTAACATAACTTTTACCAATTTAAGTATTTAAACATGACAAGTCATAATTCTTAACAGCTAGCTATCTTTATAGTTCCAACTTAAGCAATATCCCCGTAGACATACATCCTTCTTCAGAACCAGTTAACACCAAAACCAGATGTACTCATGTGGATGCTAGATTTCAAGCCTTTTAACACCCCTGGACAGAGATCCAGAAAGACACCTGCCTTCTGACTCCCATACAGCAGTCCCCAGAGAAACATCTAACTTCAAACAGCAGAAATTCAGAGAAAGAGACCTATTTTCTGGCAGATCCCAGTCTCCAATCTTCAGAGAGAGAAAGGGCTACTTCTCTCTGCAGCTCTCAAGCAACATTTGAACTGGGTTTCACTCTGGGCCTAGCCCTGTCCAGTCACATGATTTTTTCTGTCAAAACCCTAATCAAACCCCATTTTGAAAAATCCCATGCAAGAACAGTAAAATAACAACCCTGCATTAGTCCAGATTAAAACAAACATTTTAGTAGTTAAGATCAATTATGCCTCTACAGCATCATCATGTAGGCTGCCAGTTATAGACAAAGTGGCACCAATACACAGAACTGACAGCTAAAAAAAAGACACTGCATGAGAAACATGACAAAAATACATCTCTTAAAGGCACAGTATCATCACAGTTTGATTATGGTGGTGCGAATGCTGTAGATGATGACACAGAACAGGCATGTGATCAGTGAACCATCACTTTAGTGAGGGGCAGTGGGCAGGGGGAGTGGGAAAATGAAAGTAAAATGGAGAGAAGGTTTTTCAGGTTTCGAGTATTGAGCTATGTCGAAGCAGGAGATTGTAGGAGAACAAGTTGCTGTAATGGTTGCAGCAGGGAATACCAAGATTGAAGCAGAATGAGGTCATGACTCTCTGGGCTGTGAAGGCAAAAGGAGAAGAGGTTGCCTGGATTGTCTGGGATGTAGAATTGGAAGGGGCAAGGGGTCAAGAGTGGTGGTCTGTTGAAAAATAATGATGCATAAAGAGAATAACAGGAGGTATAGGCGCAAACAGGTAAGAAATTAAGAGTGGAGCTGGAGTATTGGAGAGGTTGATATTTAATTTGTTCCCAGTTTGATTTCCCTTTTCTGTCAGAGATTTTCCTGCAGCCCTAGAACTGCCATCCAGAGGGAAACACTACTATGGAATTGCACAGATTGTTCTGCAATAAAATACACTGATCTCTTCCTCTGGTCGGTGCAGGCTTGGAGGGCCGAAGGGCCTGTTCCTGTGCTGTCATTTTCTTCGTTCTTTGTTCTTTATTGTTTCAGAGATACTCTCACATTGATTTCAGAATAAGCAGGGGGGAACTGCACTTAGCATTCACCATGCACATCCTTCAAACTATACAGTTTCCAATGGCAGTATCTTTCTGAAAGGAGTTGTGAACACTCCAGTAGGGTGACATTCAAGCAGATGCATTTTTTCTTTAGTTTCCTCTCCTCTAATTGCAGGAGATTTCACAGTGATTTTAATTTCAGCACAATTAGTTGCTATCAGTTTTCTAATCAATCAGGATTGACTGCAACCAATATGGTGGATATGTTGATGTTAATGAGTTTAAGATGGGATATAACATTTTAGTTAAACAGCAAAAAACGTATGACCCTGAGAAATAGGAAGGACTGGTGCAGAACAGACAGGACAGTTGGCATATGGGCAAACAGCTCTTTCCTCTTCTTTCTCTTTCCTTCTCAGCCCATCTCAGCATCCTGACTTCTGAAACTACCCAAGAGTGTTAGCACAAATCTGCAAATAGGAATTTTTCCCAATTGCATACTACAATGGCTTCCTTCACCAAAGCGTGGATCTGGGTGGGATATTGTTATTGTCTCTAAAGGTTCCTTTTAATATAAAATGCTCTATAGCATGTCAAGTTCTTTGTTTAAGTCATGGGGTAAAAATCACCCTTATGTTATACCCCTGCCATGAGATTCTGGAGCCTTTCTGGGTACAGTGGTTAGCACTGCTTCCTAACAGGGCAGGAACCTGGGTTCAGTTCCAGCCTTGGGTAACTGTCTGTGTGGAGTTTGCACATTCTCCCTGTGTCTGCATAGGTTTCCTCCAGGTGCTCCAGTTTCCTCCCACTGTCTAAATATGTGCAGGTTAGGTGTGTTGGCCATGTTAAATTGCCCCTTAGTGTCCAAAGATGTGTAGGTTGCGTGGATTAGCCATGGTAAATGCATACGGTTAAGGGGATAGAGCAGAGGTGGGGTGGACCTGGGTGAGATGCTCTTTTGGGGAGTCAGTGCAGATTTGATGGGCTGAATGGCCTCCTTCCACACTGTAGGGACTTTACTTTGTACATACTGTCCTGATTAGCCAGATTTACATAATCTCCCCACATCTCATTCTAGGCTGTCCCTCATGATTCATCCCACAGATACCTCAAAATATTCCATCTGCAGTCTTCAAACTAAATTTCAAGTCCTTAATTTTTGATATGCCAGAGCTGTTCATAACACCTGTTAATAAGCTGTTCATAAGGGCTACAATTCTTATTTCTCATCATAGAAGGAACCATAGCAATTCACTAAAGTAGTTCCTATTCTATTCCTACATGTTAACTAACTTTCACATTCCAGCAAGGCTAACTCAAAATCCTAATTTGAACTATCTGTCCAGTTATTCTCCCACTGTTACATTGGCCTCATCTGAACATGCATGGGCCTTTTCTGGGCTGGATACAGCTATCATCACCTAAGAATTTCATTAGCATTGGCTTCCAGTGAATCAAAACTCTAAGCAGTTTCTAGTAAAAATAAAACTTGCTGACTATTAAATATATATGCTAGTATTTCCAGTTTCCAACAATTCACGGAGAGTTATTAAACATTGTTATATATGTGGTTGCAGATTTAAGAATCGGCCTCCCACTAGATGCAATCTGAAACCATAGTTGTACAAAGCAAGCAGCTGGAACGACAATTCACCTGAGGTGCTAATGATAATCATGAAAAATCTGGTAATTTGTCTGACCTGAATATCTACCTCAGTTCATCTAGCAAATTTCAATGATTTGTGAGAAAACACAACTATTGTTTGTATGGGATATATAAACACTAGATAAATACGTACTAGCTTTTAAATGTGGTTAATGATGGTAACAGTGGTAATTGCAAGGTATTGGTGATACAAATCACAGCGACTGATAGTACTTTTGAAGATTAACTGTATGTTCCCTTCAGAGTGACAGTTGGACCACGATATGTCACACAAGGTCAACTCATTTTTATAATAAAGAGAGATAAAGCTAGAAAACGCCCAGCAGTTCAGGCACAATCTGTGGAGAAACATGTTCTGCAGAAAGCAGCTCATTTCTATATTTAGTTTATACTCCCTGTACACATTTGCCCAAGCAAGAATATTTAATGCGTGGACAGCATATTCATACCACAAAGGGCTTCTAGGAAAATTTAACAGGATGTTGTTAAAAATTATTCCTGTCTTTCCCAAGATTTAAAAAAAATCATTTTCCAGTCTTAGAATCACAAAATTATTACAATGCAGAAAGAGACCATTTGGCTCATTGTGTCTGCATTGGCTCTCTGAATGAGAACTTCACCCAGTGTTATTCTCCTGCCTTCTCCCCTTCACCATGAACTTTGTTTCTTTTCAAATAATCAACCATTTCCCTCTTTAATACCTTGATCGAACCTACCTCCACACACTCACAGGCAGTGCATTCCAGACCCTAACAACTTTGCTTCATTTAAAAGTTGACTTAAAAATGTGCCCTCTTGTTTGCGAACCTTCTGCCAATGGGATCAGTTTCTCACTATCTGCCCTGTCCAATCCCCTTACAATTTTCTATAAAATCTCCTTTCAGTCTTCTGTTCACCAAAGAAAAGAATCCCAACTTCTTTAATCTATCTTCAGAACTGAAGTTTTGCATCCATTGAATAATTTTCGTACACATTTTATGCACTCTCTCCAATGACTTTGCAAGCTACCTAAAATGCAGTGCCGAGAATGGGATGCAGTACTCTAGCTGAGGTCTAATGAGGTCTTCTCCAAATTCAACATAACATCCTTGCTCTTTTACTTGTACTCTTTACTCTATTAATATAGTCTTGGATACTGTTTGCTTTATTAACTGATTTCCCAACCTGTTTTTCCAAAGGTCAATGAAAGGGGGAATAAATGATAGGGAAAAAGCAAGGGAAGGATAAACCAATGCTGAGGCATAAAATAGAGTTCTGGAAAAGTGATGGAGTGATGTGGGACTTAACCATTTGACCATTCGCTTTCAAAATGGATGCGTACTACACTGGGTGGATGTTACAATGATTGCATTATTTAGCACTTCTTGAACAGTAAGTACATGACCTGGAAACAGATGTGTGAGAAGAAAGCAAAATTTATAGATCCTGAGAGTGTTAGAAGACCCAACACTAGATGGAACCAGGGTAAATGGTTTGCCACCTCTTGAACTGCTCCAATTTGTTTATTCTTTATGTTGAGATCTCATATAAACTTTCAGCTCTTTCACCGCATTAACTATTTCAGCAGAGCATACAGTCCCCGGCAGCACGGTGGCACAGTGGTTACCACTGCTGCCTCACAGCGCCAGGGATCTGGGTTTGAATCCCGGCTGGGTGACTGTCTGTGCAGTTTGCACGTTCTCCCCATGTCTGTGCGGGTTTCCTCCGGGTGTCCCGGTTTTCTCCCACAGTCCGAAAGACGAGCTGGTTAGGTGCATTGGCCGTGCGAAAATCTCCCTCAGTGTTCCCGAACAGGTGCCGGAGTGTGGCGACTAGAGGATTTTCAGTAACTTCATTGCAGTGTTAATGTAAGCCTACTTGTGACACTAATAACTTTTTTTAAAAAGTCAAGTTGCAAAATACAGCATTAAAACAATGCCTTGCCTATGTTGCATTTAACCATATTAAAACAATTCCATTTTCTTCTGTTATGCATAGCTTCTGGTTTCCAATTTTGCCTTCAAACATTTCCCTTCTTGGCTCATCCTGATATTGAATTCAGCTCACACCTTGTACACCTTATGTTGTAGTTCTTTTATCCAAGCATGTCACCAAAACTACCGGACTACTTGTCAAACTGTGTAATATACACAACCCAAAGCCATTCATGCCCTTTACAAACATTACTCCAAAACTCCTCTGATTTTTGAATTCCAAAGTAACAGATTGCAGTGGGACAGCACACACAACAGCTTTCCAGTCTGACAAATGTTCTTTTCCACTAGCCTTTGCTCCCCCAGCCATCTCTCAATCCATTTGGCTATCTTTCTCCTTAATTGCATTTACGCTATCTTTTCTACAAATTTATTTATGTAGTTTCTTATCAAATGCCATTTGGAAATCTAATAAACTACAAACCACTTATCTAACTTCCCTGTTATCCGTACAAATAATTCAACAATATTTTAGAGATTTATGCCAACTGGCCCTGAATAGCTAATATTTCTCTGATTTTTGTTGTAAATTCAGCTGTGTTTTGGATTTGAGGGTTAGGTTTACCACTTCTGTGCTCGCTCCCCAGCGATTTTCATTCCATTTATTTTAATGAAGGCTGGCGACTACAGAGAAAGAAAATCTCAATGTTGGGAATTTAAACAGCAATTAAAGTAAGATTGACTCACGACAATTTCGTGGCTTATCACTGTCTCCCTTTCTGAAGACAGCAAGTTTTTGCCACCTTCCGGACCTTAATGCCGACTGACTCATGGACAGACCTGAGGGTTGTCTGGTAAGTGGGAGTAGGATGTTGTGTGCAATGTGATGGTTGTCTCATTGCATCAATATCAGTTGGGTTTCTTTTGGATGTGTTTCATCGCTTCATGAATTGCCACAACCAGTTGGATTGACTTAGGTCCCATATAAATAAATGCCTAGGCTGCACATAAAAAACATTGCAGTTCTGTGGAAATAGTAACCAGATTTTCGACAATTTTACCAAGTTGATGATTCATCCAATACTGATTGAGGCTTTGAGGGAGGTGGACTGTGGGGGACGGGATTGGGGGGGGAGCCTCTTGCCATTATATCAGTGACCAATACTTCAACTGAATTTTCTATCCTCTTGTCTCTCAATGCAGCCCTTTCCTGAATTTGTTTCATTCCAATTCTCTGTTTTTACTTCCTTTATAGTTCAGCCATGTTTTTTTTTCTCATCCTTTCAGTCTGTTACCCTGCTTATTTAACTATCATTATTCCAATCAGTTTGACTAGCCTGCTGCCAGGATTCAAGGAATCTGCACTTTATCATTTCAGTTCCACAACCTTTCTTTATGGCACTCTGCCACACTACTCTCCAAGGGTCTGAAGCGAACTGCCACACACTAACCCTTTTATAGACCATCTGTGCTTTCATTGCCACAGCCATTACCTAGGATTTTAGTTCCTGTCACCCAGAAGTAAATACTGAGATAATTAAACAGGAGCATCAGGATAGAGCTCCAACAGGATCTAGCACTTTCCGCATTTTGTGCCCTGACAGGAAACTCAAGAAAATGTCCTTCCATCAGACCAGAAATCAAAACCTGGGAGTTTCTTTCACTATTTCAGTGCCAGACAAAGCAATGGATTTACTTGATGACTTGTTGGTGATGTGGCCTTTGTCTTGTGGGATGACTTTTATCCAACCGATCACTTTTTTTAACAGGGAAAATTTCTCTGACCAAGGATGCAATTAAAATGGAATATATTGATTATTTTATAGTTCTGATAGAAAAGTAGTCACTTAAAGAAAAAACAAATGTTGTCTTAAGTTAATAGGTAAGAAAGACTTGCATGTATAAACTGGTTTCACAACCACAGGAAGTTCTTCTGAAGTGTAGTCATTGCTCTAACATAGCAAACACAGGAGCCAATGTATACACAGCGATCTCCCACAAACAACAACGTAATAATGAAGAGATAACCTGTTTATGTAATGTTGATTGAAGGATAAATATTTGCCAGGATGCCATGGATAACTCAACTGCTCTTATTTCAAATAAAAATGGGACATTTTACAGCTGCCTGAGAGGACAAACAGGGCTTCAGCTTAACTTCTTGTGCAGAAAGAAAACAGGCCAGGACTTCTAATGATTGGCAATCAGAATCGGAATACCAATCCACTCCTAGTTTATTATCTCAAATTTTCTTTCAACCCTATCTTGCCTGACTGCCCCGCTTAGGCCAGGCAAGATGCGAGCATTACAGTATACCCTCGGGGCCCCACGTCAAGGGCAGCTCAGTATATGTAAGGAGGCCACGCCCCCATTTTTAAGCCATCAGTTGCTGTTAACCAGGTAAGTTATAGGTCCAGCCAAGTTTGCAGGTCCTTGACAGGCCATGGATAAGCTAAGTATAAGTGGAGGGCGGGGGAGGGGGCGGGGGGGGGGGGGGGGGGGGGCGGGGGAGGGGGGTGTTGGCGGTCAGGTTGGGTTGTGCCTGAGGGAAGGGATTGGTGGTTGGGATAGATCAAGTTGGGCTTTGGTGGGATATCAGGACTTGGGGGGGAGAGAATGAGTTGAATTGGCCCTCAGGTGTTGTATTGGGCTTTTGGGTGGATGGGGTTCAAGCAGATCATGTCAACCCTTAAGCATGGTTAGGCCTGTTCACACTTTGGGAAGCGTTGAAAGTTGGGGGTTAGGACTTGGAAGGCAATTCAGAGACCTGTGGGAAGTCTTAATCAGCGAGTGTGGGGAGTCATGTGGCAGGGGGAATCTCTGAGGGGCATAGTGTAATCCTATGAGGGGAATGCCTATGGGAAGTGTTCGTGAGCGTGTGGAGTCTCAACGGGAGACCTGGGGAGCTTTAGCTGTAGGGGGAGCTCTGTTTGGTTCTGTACAATGGTTACCTAGAAGTTAGATGTGGTTTTAAGTTTTAATCCTTCCAACCTTTTCTCAGTAACTATTGATGTCTCACAGTCAGAACCATCTGAAATTTACGATTTAAATCAAATTTTCAGATGATTCCAAATGCAGGACAATTGACCAAGGGAAGTTTGCACTCCCCATGCAAACCTTACCCACAAACATCCAGCGGGCGTGGTGGGGGGTTTGGGGTGGGGTGATATTTTCCAGCCGATCTTTGGAGTGCCCTCCCAATTGCAGGCCCTGCAACTCAGAAATCATGGCCCGGCATCTTTGACAGTGCAGCACTCTTGTTTAATTCTTTAATGGGATATGAATACTGTTGACAAACCCAACATTTGTTGCCCATCTCTAATTGCCTTTGAGACGCTGCAGTCCATGTGATATAGGTACATCCAAATTGCTGGTTGGAAGGTAGCTGCAGGCTTTCAGGTCAGTGACAGTGTAGGAATAACAATATAGTTGCAAGTCACTCATGTGCTCAAGCACCAGCACAGATTTCTGTGCTCAAATCCTGGAGTGGGAATAGAACCTCCAATCTTGTGACCCAGAGCTGAGAGTGCTACCAACTGACCTTAGGAGTTTACATTATGGAAGCAATTAAGGGAGAATAGAAGGGTCATGAACTCAGGGGACAAAAAGTAAATTTAAGAAATAGGAGTAGGAATAGCCATACAACAATTCGAGCCATTCTAAATGATCATTGTTGACCTTCTGGCCCAACTCCATTTTCCCGCCCACTCCCCGTATCCACTGAGTTGTGATGGAGCTTGAAATCACCAAGGATGCAAGGGGCTGAGAGAGAAAAGCAGTGAAGGTAGCTTGGTGACACAGTTTATATGGTACATTTATGCCACACGTGCCCCCTAATGACCATCTCCAATAAAAGAGAATCCAATCATCGCTCCTTGACATTTAATGACATTACGATCACTGACTCTCCCACTATCAACATCTTGGTCATTACCATTGATCAGAAAATGAACTGGGCCAACCATATAAATGTTGAGGCTACAAGAGCTAGTCAGCGGCTGGGAATTCTGAGGGGAATAACTCACTTCCTGAGTCCCCAAAGCCTCTCTACCATTTACAAGGCACAAATCAGGAGTGTGACGAAATACGTTGCACTTGCCTGGATGAGTGCAGCCCCAACAACACCTAAGAAACTCGATACCATCCAGGACAAAGCAGTTGCTTGATTGACAATTCATCCACCACCTTCAACGTTCATTCCCCCCAGCTGCAACACACAGGGCCTGATTTTACCATTTTGAGTCCAAGTGCCGATTCTGGGCGTCAAATGGATCCAAGCCTGGAATCCTCTTTCCAGTGCGCCCATATGCGTTTTGCCGGCTCCAGTCTGAACCGCGCTGTGGGCGGGGCTTAGCACTGCCGGACCGATCGGAGCTCTGAACTGCGCATGCGCAGTTCGAAAAAAGTCCGAAGCAGCGCACCCGGGCGCGAAAGAAAAAACAGCAGAGAGAGCAGAGAGGGGGGGAGGATGGACTTGGGAGAATCTTGCAAACTGCAAATAATGTAGCATCTTCTTTGTGCTGCCTCATTATCTATGAGAAAGGGAATTAAACTACAGTGTCCGAGTGAGCAATTCGTGACCTGTATAATACATTTGTGATCTGTAATTGGATTGTTGATAGAACAAAGAACAATACAGCACAGGAACAGGCCCTTCAGCCCTCCAAGCCAGCGCCGCTCCCTCGTCCAAACTATACCATTCTTTTGTAGCCCTCCATTCCCACTCCATTCATGTGGCTATCTAGATAAGTCTTAAATGTTCCCAGTGTGTCCGCCTCCACCACCTTGCCCGGCAGCGCATTCCAGCCCCCCACCACCCTCTGTGTAAAATACGTCCTTCTGATATCCATGTTAAACCTCCCCCCACCCCCCTCACCTTGAACCTATGACCCCTCGTGAACGTCACCACCGACCTGGGAAAAAGCTTCCCACCGTTCACCCTATCTATGCCTTTCATAATTTTATACACCTCTATTAGGTCACCCCTCATCCTCCGTCTTTCCAGTGAGAACAACCCCAGTTTACCCAATCTCTCCTCATAACTAAGGCCTTCCATACCAGGCAACATCCTGGTAAACCTCCTCTGCACTCTCTCTAAAGCCTCCACGTCCTTCCGGTCGTGTGGCGAACAGAACTGGGCGCAGTATTCCAAATGCGGCCGAACCAACGTTCTATACAACTGCAACATCAGACCCCAACTTTTATACTCTATGCCCTGTCCTATGAAGGCAAGCATGCCATATGCCTTCTTCACTACCTTCTCCACCTGTGACGTCACCTTCAAGGATCTGTGGACTTGCACACCCAGGTCCCTCTGCATATCTACACCCTTTATGGTTCTGCCATTTATCGTATAGCTCCCCCCTACGTTAGTTCTACCAAAATGAATCACTTTGCATTCATCTGGATTGAACTCCATCTGCCATTTCTTTGCCCAAATTTTCAGCCTATCTATATCCTTCTGTAGCCTCTGACAATGTTCCTCACTAATTGCAAGTCCAGCCATTTTCGTACCGTCCGCAAACTTACTGATCACCCCAGTTACACCTTCTTCCAGATCGTTTATATAAATTACGAACAGCAGAGGTCCCAATACAGAGCCCTGCGGAACACCACTAGTCACAGGCATCCAGCCAGAAAAAGACCCTTCCCCTACCACCCTCTGTCTTCTGTGACCAAGCCAGTTCTCCACCCATCTAGCCACCTCCCCCTTTATCCCATGAGATCCAACCTTTTGCACCAACCTACCATGAGGGACTTTGTCAAACGCTTTACTAAAGTCCATACAGACGACATCCACGGCCCTTCCCTCGTCAACCATTCCAGTCACTTCTTCAAAGGGAAATAATGTAGCATCGTCTTTGTGCTGCCGAATTATCTATGGGAAAGGTAATTAAACTACAGTGTCCTAGTGAGGAAGATAATGTCAAAATTATAATCGCAGGAACTAAAACCTGACAGTCAAAACTTTGGGAATATATTTCAACATATATATCCCCCCATCCATATTTTGAAATATTTTCCCAAATTTTTGACTGTCAGGTTTTAGTTCCTGCGATTATAATTTTGACATTGTCTTCCTCACTAGGACACTGTAGTTTAATTATCTTTCCCATAGATAATTCGGCAGCACAAAGACGATGCTACATTATTTGCAGTTTGCAAGGTTCTCCCAAGTCCATCCTCCCCCCGCAACCAGAGATCCATCTGAGCCCACCCCCCCCCCCCCCCCGCCCCGCCCCCCCCCCCCCCCCCCCCCACCCTCCGGCGGATGCCAACGGAAGGCCAGGAAGGAGCTGCGGGCTCTCGAAGGACTGCAGGTCGGAAGGATGGTGGAGGGAGTCCGGCGATCAAGGTAGGCTGCGGGTGTGCTCTGCCGAAGGGGGCCTGCCTCCCAGGGGGATCCAATCCCGGGGCGGAGGGGGTCTGCTGGGGGGGCCTGCCTCCCAGGAGTGTCCAATCCCGGGGGGGGGGGTCTGTCGGGGTGGTTAGTGGGGGGTCCGCGAAGGATGGTTGTGGAGGATGGGCTTCGGAGATTCCCCTGCAGAATAGAAATCCGCTTCGGACTTTTATTCTGCAGGTCGCTAAAAACACGGATCCGGATTGGGCCGCGCCATGGTAAAGTGGGATTTGGTGGTAGAGTTGGGCATGCGGTTCATTAAGTCGATTTAAATGCACGCGGCCGGACCCGCGCCCGAATCGGGTGTCGGTAAAGCCACGATCTGCTCGGATTCGGATGCAGATTGCGTTAAAGGCCTGACGCCCGACTTTACCGCGATTTCGCACCCGAATCTTTGGTAAAATCAGGCCCACAGTTTCAGCAGTGAGTACCATACATGACACGATGGCTTAGTGGTTAGCACTGCTGCCTCATTACACCAGGGACCTGGGTTTGATTCCAGCCTTGGGTGATTGCCTGTGCAGAGTTTGCACATTCTCCCCGTGTCTGCATGGGTTTCCTCAGGGTGCTCTTGTTCCCTCTCACAGTCCAATGACATACAGGTTAGGTGGATTGGCAATGCCAAATTGTCCCTTAGCATCCCAAGATGTGTAGGTTAGGGGGATAGGGCCTGGGTGGGATGCTCTGTCAGAGAGTCAGTGCAAATTTGATGGCCTCCTGCTGGACTGTAGGTATTCTATTCTTTTTGATGTACAAGATACATTGTGGCAACTCACCAAGCCTCCTACAACAGCACTTACCAAACCCACAACACCTACTATCTCAAATAACAAAGGCAGCAGATATATTGGAACACTACCACCTGCAAATTGCCCTCCAAACCATACATCATTGTGACTTGGAACTATATTGCTATTCCTCACCATTGTTGCATCAAAAACCTGGAACTCCCTCCCCAGCAGCACTGTGAGTGTACCTGCACCTCATGGAGTGCAGCGGTTCAAGAAGGTGGCCACCACCGCCTTCTCTAGGGCAATTAGGAATGTATAACAAAATTTGGTCTCACAGTGATGTCCACATCCCATAGAAGAATGAAACAAAAACTTGGGTGAACAGTAGAGAATCAGGTTTTTAAATGAGAGAAAAGATGGGTGGAAAAAGGTGAAATGCTCAACAAGCAGAAGAAGAGTGGAAGAATCCACAAAGCCAACACTAGGTGGGCAAGTTTGGCAAGGGGGTGACTGGCAAGATTAGACCCCAGGAGGTGCACTGGGAAGGAAGTTAAACAAGAGAGCAGAATGGGGCAGTTAGGGTTATAGCACATAAGGAGGCAGTGATAAATGGATGCTGGCCCCTTCCAAAGAGGCTAATTTTTAATTTATTCATTTTACGGGATGTGGGCATCACTGGCAGATTTCCTTCCCTAAAGGACATTAGTAAACCAGATTTTTTTTACAACAATGGTTTCATGATCAGTATTAGACCTTTGATTCTAGATTTTTACTGAATTCAAACTTCACCATCTGCCATGATGGGATTTGTACCTGGGTCTCTGGATTCTAGTCCAGTGACAATACCACTATGCTACTGCCTCCCCTGAAAGCATAGAGGGAAGCTCTGGGCTTATCTCATAGATGCCCTCCAAACCATACATCATTGTGACTTGGAACTATATTGCTATTCCTCACCATTGTTGCATCAAAAACCTGGAACTCCCTCCCCAGGGGCGGCACGGTAGCACAGTGGTTAGCACTGCTGCTTCACAGCTCCAGGGACCTGGGTTCGATTCTCGGCTTGGGTCACTGTCTGTGTGGAGTTTGCACATTCTCCTCGTGTCTGCGTGGGTTTCCTCCGGGTGCTCCGGTTTCCTCCCACAGTCCAAAGATGTGCGGGTTAGGTTGATTGGCCAGGTTAAAAATTGCCCCTTAGGGTCCTGAGATGCGTAGGTTAGAGGGATTAGCGGGTAAATATGTGGGGGTAGGGCCTGGGTGGGATTGTGGTCGGTGCAGACTCGATGGGCCGAATGGCCTCCTTCTGCACTGTAGGGTTTCTATGATTTCTATGATGCAGCCTGGCAGTGATAGCGGGAGAGTAAGAAGGTTGAGGAGTGCTGAAAGGCTGGGGTAGGTATTTGTCGGGCCAATGTATCCAAGAGGGTTGAAAGGAGACATCACAACAGGAGAGAAGGTTCCAGGAGGGGTAAATCGAAAACAAGTGAAAAATAAAGGAGAACGGGAACAGTTAAAATGATGACCTGAGGTCCGAAACGGTAGCCTAAACACATATATGAATGGACAGTTACATAGTTACAAGTTACACAGGCCTGGTTACCGAACCGAGCAATTATTAGCATTCATGTATTGTGGTAGCAAACAGGGAATAGATAGAAGACGATGAGAGAGCTGCTTAATTTATTCTGTAGATGCAGCAGCAAATCGTACCTCTGTTACTTCACAACACATCAATCCAACCAAGTATAATGTCATGACTCTAAAATTAATCTGTCAAAAATTCTCCCACTATTAACTTGACGCGTATGCCCCCTTTACCCTACAACAGTGTTAATGACAGTCCAACTGCAGTAACATTAGGGTAAACTAAATAATGCAATGCTGTTGCCTCCAGAGGTGCTGACACCTACCAAAAGAGGTGGGCTCAAGTGCCAGTACTGCTCCCAATGGTAATATAAACATCTCTGCTTGAGGCAGAGGCTGGTATTTTCTCCTTGCTGCTATAGAAACACTTTTGTTCTCACTGATCTGTATGCTGTGTGCATAAACAGCCATGAATTACAACTCTTAAACAATCATGTACAAATTGTCCACACCAGTTGCACCTCTGCTATTACAGTGCAGTGCATTCAATTCTGTAATACTTTTCAATGCTGAATAATTAAGAAGTCACAAACTTAAATCTTTCAAAACAATTGCCAATTAATGTTACTGAGTGGTGACGGCAACAGAGTAAATGACTCAGCTACAGTTCTTTATATCCTAAATAAACAATACCACCAGCCAAGGTATTCCATGCCAGCCAGGACCTCGGCCAACACAGAGTCAACCCTGTGACCCCAACTGAGACTTTCCTGCATCAAAGTTGTTACTATACTGGGTGTAAGCTCCCTGTTTTTTTTACTGGGCTGTTATGCCAGACTTCGGGTGGAATCTTGTAGCAAACCTCTGAGAAAGAAGCCAGCTGCTAAGTTGCCTGAAGAATATAAAATTGTTGCTACAGTTATTGGGAGGTGTGTAGGATTCACACTCTTAAAGCCCTTGCTCGGGTCCAATGATGATTTAACTCCTGGGACAGGATTTCTGTCTCCAAATGGAAGCGCAAATCAGGTGGCAAAATGTTGAGCTTCATTTTTTATTGCAGGAGAAAAAATTTTCAATATGCCTTCCAAACCCCACACCATCTTTCTGTAGCCTCTTAGCATATTGGGAAGGCCTTGGTGCAAACCACACAAATAGCTCTTCAGAGGTCAGAGTCTCTCTCTACTGTGAGAGTCACAGGAAAGTGATATTCCCTCCCACACACAACTTTTGGATGCTGGTGTGGCCTGGGTTTTGGAAACCTTAACAAATGTGCCTCACAAGGCTGTGTTCTCAGCCCCCTCCTATACTCCTTATACACCTATGACTGTGTGGCCAAATTCACCTCCAACTCGATTTTCAAGTTTGTTGATGACACCACCGTAGTGGGTCGAATCTCAAACAATGACGAGACAGAGTACAGGAATGAGATAGAGAATCTGGTGAACTGGTGCAGCGACAATAATCTCTCCCTCAATGTCAACAAAACTAAGGAGATTGTCATCGACTTCAGGAAGCGTAAAGGAGAACATGCCCCTGTCTACATCAATGGGGACAAAGTAGAAAGGGTCAAGAGCTTCATTTTTTTAGTGTCCAGATCACCAACAACGTTTCCTGGTCCCCCCATGCCGACATTATAGTTAAGAAAGCCCACCAACGCCTCTACTTTCTCAAAAGACTAAATAAATTTGGCATGTCAGCTAAGACTCTCACCAACCTTTACAGATGCACCACAGAAAGCAGTCTTTCTGGTTGTATCACAATTTGATATGGCTCTTGCTCTGCCCAAGACCGTAAGAAACTACAAAAGGTTGTGGATGTAGCCCAATCCATCACGCAAACCAGCCTCCCTTCCATTGACTCTGTCTACACTTCTCGCTGCCTCAGAAAAGCAGCCAGCATAATTAAGGACCCCACGCATCCCGGACACTCTCTCTTCGACCTTCTTCCGTCGGGAAAAAGATACAAAAGTCTGAGGTCACGTACCAACTAACTCAAGAACAGCTTCTTCCCTGCTGCTGTCAGACTTTTGAATGGGCTTACCTTGCATCAAGTTGATCTTCTCTGCACCCTAGCTATGATTGTAACACTACATTCTGCACTCTCTCGTTTCCTTCTCAATGAACGGTATGCTTCATCTGTATAGCTTGCAAGAAACAATACTTTTCACTTTATGCTAATACATGTGGCAATAATAAATCAAATCAAATCAAAATCAAAATCTTTGTAGAGTTTGTGACTACTGGGGCAATCCTGCTGAGGAGTTAGAACATTCAAGGTAAATGTAAAATGTTTTGACACCTTCAAATGTTACTGTCTGATGCCGTATTGTAATGTAAATGTGTTTTTAACACAATGAATCATGTTTAGAATCAATCTGGCAAAGCTAAATTGACCCTTACATTAACTAGCATTGTGCAATTTTTGTCTTGTAATACGGCAATTTTCCATTGTCAAAAATGACATAATGAATTAAAAAGTAAGAAAAATGTTCTTTCAGCACTTGATGTCATGTTTCGTGCTGTGATTTAAATTAACCAACAGCTCTTAACACTAAAATAAACCTACTTTAGAAAGTTGAAACAGACCCCTGCACCTGATCCTCTCCATTCATTAACAGGCAATCTGCTTTGGAATGGAAATCTGTCAATTTTAGCTGGAAACTTGTTATGACAGAAATAGAATGTGGGATGAATTTTACCGTCCCGCCCACCATGGGAACCAGAGCGGGCGAGGGCGGACTATGGAAAGGTCTATTGACCTCAGGTGGGATTTTCCGGTTTCAGGGTGAGCGAGGCTGGAAAAGCGCACCCATTATGAATGTTTGGCTGTGTTTCAAAAGCTATATGTCTTCAGCTCAGTAGGTGGTCTACTGATCCAAGAGAATTTAAAACTTTAACGAGGCTGTAATAACAGAAGGCGCATTTAACGTATTTTCTTGTTCATTTACAAACCTAATGGGCACTTAAAGGAAATACATTTTTTTGCACTCGAGCAGTTTTTTTTCCAGTATCAGT
Organism: Mustelus asterias; assembly: GCF_964213995.1. Taxonomy (NCBI): domain Eukaryota; kingdom Metazoa; phylum Chordata; class Chondrichthyes; order Carcharhiniformes; family Triakidae; genus Mustelus; species Mustelus asterias. The sequence goes on from NC_135817.1 coordinate 39,672,125, forward strand.
GATAGTGGGGGAGATTTTCCATTCCCATATTCGGCGGGTGGAAATGGCAGAAGAAGGGAGAGTCTCAAAATGGCTTTCATGCCTGTGGGATTTCCCCACTTGATTATCCCTGTGCCTAACCAATGATATAATGAGTTCCCACCATGAAAGATCAGGAACCCTATGAACGTGCACTTAGTGGGCAAGTCCACTGTATTGTTTCACTCCCAGAGGGATTTCTCCTTCCCCTCCCCACCAGTGTGACGTCATGTTAGCAGGGTTAAAATAGTGAACTGACAAACAGAACCCACCGGGGGCATACAACTCCCAGGGAGGAAAATGTACTGGGCAATACCCTGGCAATGCCAAGGGATATTGCTGGGTTGTAGGTGTGAATTCTGTTGGGGAGATTCGGGTTTGTGGGTTGGTTTCTCTTGGGGAAGGGGAGGAGTGGCTTCACTGTGGGTGGACTTGTGTCTGATGGGGGGCCTTGTCCATGGGGGTGGGTTACCACATCCATGAGGGTAGATTCCCTCCTGAGTTGACACTTAGTCAAAAAATGAGAGAATCCCACCTGAAACCGGAAAATACTGCCTGAGGCCAATGGGCCTTTCTATGTTCTGCCCCTCGCCCGCTCCAATTCCGGTGGTGGGCGAGGGTAAAATTCCGCTAAAATTCCAGCCAGTGTATTTAAACTCAGGGTTTTGTTAAATTGTTAGAGGCTTAATTGCTTTCAAATTATTTTGAAACATTTCCCATTGCTATTGCAAGGTGCCTGTTGACTATGTATAGTGCATACTGGGTGACTTGCTTTGGAAGATACATGGAGGCATAGAGGTGGCTTGAGATGGCATGTGGTGGGGGGCATGGGCAATATCAGTGGCATGGAGTAGCATTGGTGATTTGAGAGAATCGGGGTGGTATGGAGGGGATGGGGGGCATCAAGGTGGTGTGGACAATCTGAGAGGACATGGGGGTGGTTTGGGGATGAGGGGGCATTGATATGCCATGGACGATATGAGGGTGGGGGAGTGAGAGGTGAGATTTAGAAGGCCTTTAAATGATTTTGGGAGCTGAACTGGTGTGTCACAGAATCGAGGCAGACCTTCAAACAGGCCTGCTCCATGAAAAACTGCTTACACATTCCACTGAGGCTCCCAAAATGCATTGTGAACCCGACCTCTGTGTGTATAGACACAAAGTGGAGATGTCGGCGTTGGACTGGGGTAAACACAGTAAGAAGTTTAACAACACCAGGTTAAAGTCCAACAGGTTTATTTGGTAGCAAAAGCCACACAGTGTGTTGGACTTTAACCTGGTGTTGTTAAACTTCTTACTGTGTATAGACACAAAGCCAGGGCAAAGTCACAAATTGGTTCAGTGGGCATTTCAGAAGGTGCGAAAGTGCACAGGTAAAGTTTTCCATTTGAACATTAGGCATAATGTTTATGGCACCAGCTTAGTTCAGTAAATGAAGCGATAATTTCTGAGTCAGTAGGTTGTGGGTTGCTTTAGCAGATTATCTGTACTGACACTTCAGTGCAATATAAAAGCAGCACCGCATCCTGAAACATCCTTGAAACATCATACCTCCACACATACCTCAAGCAGGCATTAAGCCCTTTGCATTTTCAAGTAGGGGGTAAACATTGGCTTGAGATATTTTTTAAAGATTGATTTACCTTGAGATAACCTGTACTATCATCGACTACACTCATGGAAACCAGTCCTAAAGAGTTAAACAAAAAATGCTCAGCAGGTCTAGCGGCATCTGTGAAGAGAGAAAGAGTGAATGTTTCAGGTCTGTGACCTTTATCACAATTGGGAAAACATAGAAATTGCTTTGAGAATTTGAAAGGGGCAAGGGGAAAAAGAACAAAAGGGAAAGTCTGCAATACGGCAGAGGGCAGGGGAAATGAAATGAAAAAGTATTTCACGATGCAAGGCGATGGGACAAGTAATGAAAGAAAAGATGTATCTGTGATGTGATGGGTGGGATCCTGAATAGTTGCTGCTCAATGCACAAAAGCTCAAGTGAAATAAGGGACAAACATGTGAGAGAAAAAAAACAAAGAAAAATAAATGAAATAATAGTCTGCTTTTAAAGAGGATGTAATTTGGGTTCCATCAAATTACATTCCCATGATGGGTAAAGCTAGAACAAGCAAGTCCAAAGCTCCTTAAATGACAAAAGAGATGGAAAACAAGTTGAATCGTATGACAGATGTCAGGTGGTGAATGCAATTGAGAACATGGCTAAGTTTAGAATGTTCAGAGGGGAAATGAGAAAACAAATGAGAATCTAAGAGAGAGAATGAAAAAAAGACTGGCAGCTAACAGGAAGGGGAATTCAAAAGTCCTCTAGAGGCATATGGAAAAGATGGTAAAAGGAGTAGATGGGCCAATAAGGGATTTTAAGGGGAGGAGGTAGTTAAGTCATTGAGCTCAAATGAATAAAGAGGAGCTTTCTAAAATTCATTCATGGGATGTAGCGTCTCGTTGGCTGGGCCAGCATTTGTTGTCCATCCCTAATTTCCTGAACTGAATGGCTTGCGAGGCTATTTCAGAGGACATTTAAGCAACAACCACATTGCTGTGGATTTGGAGTTATATGTAGCCCAGACCAACTAAGGGTGGCAAATCTCCTTCCCTAAGGAACATTAGTGAACCAGATGGGTTTTGACGACAATTGACAATGGTTTAATGGTCATAGAATCATAGAATCATAGAATCCCTACAGTGCAGAAGGAGGCCATTTGGCGCATCGAGCCTGCACCGACCACAATCCCACCCTAGCCCTATCCCCATATTTACCCTCTCACTCCTCCTGACACTAAGGGGTAATTTAGAATGGCCAGTCAACCTAACCTGCACATCTTTGGAGTGTGGGAGGAAACCGGAGCACCCGGAGGAAACCCACGCTAACACGGGGAGAACATGCAAACTCCACACAGACAGTGACCCGAGGCCGGAATTGAACCCGGGTCCCTAGAGCTGTGAGACAGCAGTGCTAACCACTGTGCCACCGTGCTGCCCGCACGGTGGCACAGTGGACTTTTAGTTCCAGATTTTTACTGAATGTGGTGGGATTTAAACCCATATCCTCAGAGAATTACCCTGGGTCTCTGCATTATTGGTCTGGTAGTGACCAGATAGTGAATGGTTTTTTTCTCAGACTGGAGGAAGGTAGATAGTGGGTTTCCCCAGGGATTAGAGTTAGTATCCCTACTTTCCCTTTCTTTATTGTGGGACATGGGCATTGCTAGTCAGCCAGCATTTATTGCTCATCCGTAGTTGCCCGTGGAGGGCAGTTGACACTCAACTACATTGCTGTAGCTCTGTCGTCACATGTAGGCCAGTCCAGGTAAGGACAGCAGATTTCCTTCTCTAAAGGACATTAGTGAACCTGACGGGCTTTTCCAACAATCGGCAATGGTTTCATGGTAATTAGTAGATTCTTAATTCTGTATATTTTTTAATTGAGTCTGCCATGGCATTGTTTGAACCCTGATCTCCATTATCTGAAGAGGAAAGATTTGCAGGACTATGGAGAAAAGGCAGGCTAGTGGGACTAGGTGAGTTGCTCTGGCAGAGAGCTAGAATAGACTTGATGAGTCAAATGGCTTCATTTTGTGCTTTATTTATTCCATGATCCTATGATTCTATTTGGGGTAGAGGTTATGATCTAATGCTGTTGAACTCAACTTTGAGTCCAGAATGCTGTAAAGAGTCCATTCAAAAGATGAAGTGCTGTTCCTCAAGCCTGTAGGCTGTAACACGACACAATGAATCTAAGATCGACCTATCCTCTTTTATAATGCAACTACATCAATTGTTAGCCTTCCGGCATCCATCTGGCTGAAATCCCACCCTTTCAAAACTAGTTTGTAGCCAATTCTAACTCATTATTAAGAAAAGGTTGGTCCCATCCCTCAGGAGATAGTGGGAATCAGGATGAAAAAAATGGGTAAGTGAATGTTTGTAAGGGTAGTGGGCTGGAGTCTCCGAACTCACCCACAGCTGGGATTCTCCAGTCCTGCTGCTATGAATGGAGATTGGGCTGAATGCCAAATTCTCCATTCTCGCTGGCAGCGGTAGTGGGGCATGCGAGACTGGAAAATTCCGGCCAGTATTTCAAAGAAGTTAGATGAAACTAGAGAGGTTTTTTTTAAAGGGTTAAACAAATAACAAATAAAAATAGAACTCAGAGAGAATGAGAAGGAATGGGAAAAAAACATCACGTCACAGTGAAAGCAAATTTTTGTTTTTTTTGTTTTGATTTTAATCAAATTCAATTTTGAAGTCAATGCATATCGTCAATGGCTGATACTGCTGTAAAAAAGCTGCAACAGACATTTAAGAAGCTTTATTAGTGTATTTAATGGTTTTCTCAAATCATGGTACAGAAATGGTAAAATAAGCACAGTGCGAATTCCAAAACAATAGAATTGCTTCTGACAATGGGAAACAGTGTGTTCCGAGCCCTGCCAAAGTAAAGGTTAATACTGACTACACAAAGAAAATTTAATGCAGTACTGATACTCTTCCATTAGATGTGACGAGTGGCTCTATAAATATGTGAAGGATACTGGGTGTCTCTCAATGAATTACAGCACAGCAATCAAATGAGAAGTTCAGATAAATCATAAGAGCAAAACGCAAGCAGTTCATAATTCTGATATAAGCTCCTTGATTAGATTACAGTTTATACTACCCTGAGAGGTTTGCCATTATTTCTAATGTGCAATGGAAAGTGAATTTTTAATATAAAATGGATTTCTGTTTGTTTTCCATTGACAGTTAATTTCTTTGTGTTATAAATGTAAAAGAGGAAGGCATGATGTAAAACCTCATGTAATGAGTTTGTGGTATTATTCTGGTATTTTGAACAGAAAAATCAACACAGATGACTATCTGATAAAGTACTTAAAATTCATATCCATGGCGCAAAATAAACGTAACATTCAATCATCTGAACAGGCCAATCCACAGTCATTGACATGAATGGAAATAGTTCTGTAATATGAAAATGAACTTCAGCAGAACTTTATTGTTTGTGAGTTGATAGGAATGGACAACAGGTTGCTGTATAAGCTCAACTGATCAGTTGAAAATTGCTAACTATAAATTTTAAAAGAGAATGCTGGGATTCATTTCAGAATTTCACAAAAATAGAGTACAAAAGCAAAAATGTAATGTTATTACATCTTTCACATGCACCCTATTTATGCTACATCTTACACCTCTAGCAAGTGTAAATGAGCCACATTACAACCTCGACTGATTATCTGAAATTGGTTGTTAGATGTAATGATTGGCACACTCAGGGTTATTCAGCTGCCCAATCGTGGAATCACATCTGACAGTGGACATTGTATTTTGGGTTTTGCAAGCGTGGGATAATTGAATACAGTCTGTGCTCTGCCTATTATGAACAGCTGGAGAAACATATTGTTTGTTTCGATCAGCTAATCATTGGTATGTGTGGCCTATATACCTGGTATTGCCAAAGTTTTTGGGTGGAATTTTCCCATCCACTTGCTGTGGAAATCAGAGCGGGTGGGGTATAAAATTCATAGGACCATGCAGACACGGGGAGAAACACCCAAGGACGAATCAAACACAGGTCCCATAGTGCAAACCACTGTGCCACCGTGCCGCCCATCATATTATGCTCCATCTGCCAATTTTCTCCCCATTCATTTAACCTATCTATATGCCTTTGCAGATATTCTCCTCATAGTTTGCTTTCCTACGTATATTTATATCTTATAAACTTAGCTGTAATACAATTGGTCCCTTCATCCAAATCATTAATACCAATCATAAATAGTTGAGATCCTAGTACTGATCCCTGCATCACTCCATTAGCTAGTCAATCTGAAAATGATCTATTTATCCTGTTAGTTTGCCAGTCGCCTATCCATGCTAATATATTGTTGCCCATATCATGAGCTCTTATATTTGCAATAACCTCTTGTGTAGCACCTTATCGAATGGCTTTAGGAAATCCAAATACATGGCTTCTGCTGCTTCTCCTTTAACGAACATACTTGTTCCATCCTCAAAGAGCTTTAAGAAATTTGTCAAACACAATTCCCCTTTGACAAAACCATGTTGATTCTGCCTGTTGGTAAACAAAAATATCTAAATGCATTTGAAATCATAGGGCTGAATTTTCTGGTGGTTGTTGGAATCCTGCATATGTCCTCGTGCTGCTAACCGGCCTCCTTATTGGCTGCCTCTGGGTTCCTTGTCCAATTATGAATGGTAGACGGGTTCCCAAGGTGGAGATCCAATCAGAGGGCTCAAAGTGTAGGCCAGCCAGCAGCCCCACAGTAAAAGTTAAGTGCTGCTGATGCAATAGGGGAACTCTTTTTTTACTTTGATGCAGTTAGGGGAGTGCAGGGTGCCTCAAGATGGAACATTACAGAGAAGTGAAAAATAAAGAATGTACACAGCTGTCAGGCCATCATTGTGGAGGGGGATTTATTTTACAGGAAAGCTTGTGGCATTGCCCCTCTGATTTCTATGGCCCTGTTTTGGGGGAAGTCAGAGGAAGCACCCATCTGACATCGGGAAGATCCTAGAGACTTCACTAATTTTCCCTGAAGTGAGCATTTACTTGTACTAATTGGCTATCCACAACTGCCTAGCAATTAGCCAATGTTGGTTTGACTCCACCTTCTAACCCAGCTTCATAAGGCCTGGAATAATCAGCGCATATTGCAGATTTGTTGAATGGTTTGTACAGAAAAACGCAGTAAAACCCAGATTATTTTATATATGAATATTTGCAATAACAGAAGACACAACATTGGCAGATGACCATGACAGTAGGTCCTCAGGGGGCAATGAGAAGCTCTGCTTGAATGACAGAACAGGTTGAAAATCTTCTGCTAGTCTCACACTGTCAGGAAAAGTGAGAAGCAAGTCTAGGTCTGTGTAGCAGAATGACAAAAAGAAAATTGCTGCAAAATGTCATCTCTGGGACAGATAACACGAGTTTAGGTTCTTAACTTCTCTTTGTCTCAGTCACTTCTGGCAAACATTTCCACTTTATAATTTTGTAGGAAGCTTGGATCTGCACTTGCCCTCATTGTAATATCTGTAAATAACATCAGCCAGGACTGGATGACCTGTGGGAAGGCCAAAAAGCATGTCTGAATTAGAGAAGACTGAGTTTCCTGGATCATTAGTATACATGGCTTCTGTCTCATTCCCATGCCAAAAAAGCTAACTTTCCCCACTATCCAATGATTTACATTGGAATGTAGGGAATTTCTGAGTCACCATCCGCTCTAGGAGTCAAAACAGCCTCATAGCGCCAGAGACCTGGGTTCAATTCCGGTCTCGGGTGTCTGTGTGGCGTTTGCACATTCTCCCTGTATCTGCGTGGGTTTTCTCCGGGTGCTCCAGGTTTCGTCCCACAGTCCAAAGATGTGTGGGGTTAGATTGATTGGCCATGCTAAATTTCCCCTTAACGCCGGGAGACTAGAGTAAATAAATGCGGTTACGGGGATAGGGCCTGGTTGGGGTTGATATTCTTGAAGGCTCGATGGGCCGAGAGGCCTCTTTCTGCACTGTAGGGATTCTATGATTCAAATGTTGTCTGCCATAGGAACCTGGAGGTGTGCCTGGAGAAGCTGCCACCATGTTTCTGTGACCATGACAAAGAAGAGGGTGGATAAGAAGCACTCATATTGAGTAACTATTTGAATGCACAGCCCATTTTTTGCCTGGCCGCAAAATAAAAATGCATCCCATTTGTTCATTGGATGGACGGAGGTAGGCCTTTATCAGAATTATTGTGGACGAAGCCTTGGAAGTATCTGGGAGGCACTATCCAAACAGTTTAGAGAAGCAGTGGACCCCACTGCTATGTGATTAGTTCTACAAGTTCAACATGTCAAACTGACGCCCCTCAGCTTGAAATTCTTTCAGTACTTTGGTATAGGACCTTGTCATTTTTAAAACTTATGACTTGCAGATTTTAAAGGAACCTGTGAGAGTGTTCTGAATATGTTTTTGCACTGCTTCAGCTGTGAAGTAATCGAGCATTGAATAGTAACCTAAACCAACATGTAGTACAGTTCATAAAGCTCAGAAAATGACCGTTTTGATTTCATATGTAGCCACTGATATCAATTACTTTCTTTAACTGTGAATAGCCTTGCATCTCCAATTAACACCGTACACAAATTTTCCACCACAGATTACACAGAAAGGTAATCAGAAAGCTCAAGGCAAATAAAGCATCTTCCAAATTGTACAGTCGAAATAATTGAATGCTTTAAGATAAATAAAAAGTTCATTTTCCAAATAATATTTTACTCCAATGGATTATTTGATGTAGGAAATTTGATAGCTGATGATTTTTATTATTAAGCAAATTGTCCATTAAAAATAAGTTCATACAATTTATTATTAAAAGTAAAGACCGATTAAGAAATTGTTAAAAAGGTAAAGTGAAAAAATTGCATAAGGCCCAAAAATGGGAGCAGAGGCCACAATGCTTAATTAATCTTCATCCATTCCTTCTGCTGCAGTGCTGCCTGCTAATTTAAATGATAGTAGCACACTGATGAATAGATGCTAATTTGAATGATAGTAGCATGCTGATGAATAGATGCCTCAGCAGGGACCCAGGTTAATGCAAAGTTAGCACCACTTAAAACTAAGCTGCACCTCTTAAGGGGGAGGTGCACTCTTACTGCAGCAGAAGGACTCAGGAGAGTGTCCATGTAGAAAGAACTCAGCATAATCACTCAATGGGACAGCTGACGTTCTCTGTTTACAATGTGCAGGGACATGGGGAAAAAGCAGGAGAACAGCAGCAGGTCATAATGTTCATTTGGAGAATGGGCATGATGGGCCAAATGGCCTTCTTCTGCACCGTAACCATTTTGTGATCCAAGGTTCATGGATACAGCACTGGATGCTTTAATGCAGGGGGTGGACAGAAGCAGGGTGAACGTTTATCCATGGGGACCAGAAGTCCCCCAGACAGACAGTGCAAAGCCAGACACTGAGAGTAGTTGGGTGCTGTGGTCAATCTCAGCAGTGTGACCTTGAGGGTCACTGGATGCAGCACCAATATCAATTCAATGAACTCACATGAATAGTCAAGATCAGTGAATGCATCTTCAAGTGCAATATGCCACCCAATTCCAGCACTAGCCTCAGACACTGCTCAATTCACTATCCCTGCTTCACTCATCTATCAATATCTCTATCAAGTATGGCTCATACTTCACATTCATAGCCATATCTCACCCTCAAACAGCACTGTTGCAAATCTCTCATCTGACACCGTTGTCGTAGCGTCTCTTGTACACAGTCAGCAATTTAACCATGACAGACATATAATCCAAGCACATTGGACTATACTCACTGACACTCCATCGTCTGTCTTGCAGGAGCTGGTGATATATACCCGAGGATTGGAGCGCCTATCAGGTGGGGTTAGGTACCATTATTTATTCTCATCCCAATGGAGGAGACAATGTTGCCCATCTCTCAGCTGAAAATTTTAACATCATTTCTGTTTCAAGTCTACTCAATTACAATTAGACATCAAAACTACTAATATGGAATTAATTTGATATTAAATTTGGTACCACACTGAAACCTTTATCCAGTACACTCAAACCTATATCAGTACAATGAAACCTGGGGGAGAGGGAAAGGAAGGAGGGGAAAGTTTTGGGGGAAAAGAAAAGGAATGGGAAGTAGGGACATGGAAGGAGAGGAGGGGAGGAGAAAATGAAGGAAGGGGAAAGGAGGGACAGGGAAGGAGGGAAAGGGAAGAGTAGAGAGGGGGAAAGAAGAAGGAGGGAGCAATGAAAGAAAGGGGAGAAAGAGATGATTCCGGAGGAGAATAAGGGGTGTGGTGGGAGGGAGGGGGAGAGGGGAGTGAAGGAAAGAGGGTAGGTGGGGTATGGGGCATGTGTGACCCGACACATTGCATAAATAATAAGCTGGGACCTCGGAGAATTTTGGCTGGATATGGTCACATTTTGTTGTGACCGCTGCAGGACAGCAATTGAGGACAATGGTGTCAGTATGTTCACTATCATTTGACATTGAAATTATGGTGCTGAGTGAAAATGAAATAAAATTGATAGCCAGATCACTGCTTCTGGGTGGAAGTGATATCAAATGATGGCAAAATAATTGCAATTGAGTGCAGTTCACATCAAATGAAAGCTGGTAAAAGCAAATTATGTCAAATGATATAAAAATCATCAGGTAGTGTCATTGGGGTGATTACAACCCAGGCCTGAGCAGTGGTGATGAAACCATTGAAGGTGATAATCTGAATCTGTTCTGATGAATTCTCCTCTTCCCTTTTAGCCTATAATCTCTCCTGACAAGCCGGTCAATGGCACCCAGCATCTTGGAATGCATACCCATCAATGCTCTCCTGCATGCAGTACCATTGAAGACTCATCTGAGTTCCCTGCAGTAGAACTCAGGGAGCTGGAAAACAAACCATCCTTTGTTCTGGCATGGCTGTGCACTCGGTGACTCACTATATGCTGATCCCAGCTCTATACTAGCCTCCAAGGTAATGCAGTGCCAGTATCCGAGCTTGAGTGTCAGATTTAGGTGATGGGGGTCACTTGATCAGTACTGTGCTATTGCTGTCTCTTCCTCTTTGGGCTACTGTAGTGGACGTTCTTGGGTATCTAAAAACGTAAAATCAGAAGGAACAGCTAGTGGGAAATGGAGTGCTGTGGGAAGTAAGTAGTCTGTGGTCACACCATCAGCAGTTTGCTCAGGTCAGATCTCAGGATAAGATGATGAGCTCTAAGAGTTGAGGAAGAGCTTCTTTGGCGAGCTGCTCCAGTTTGGAGAGCTGGTGGAAGCCCTACATCGCCCCCTTTAGGGAAAATCCACTCTATTACGTACCAGCAATGAGCCTGCCTTGGAATCAAGGACCCTGGGGGCTGGCAGCCAGGAAGAGGTTGAAAGCTGTCTCTTTCAGTGAAGCAGCAGCTGCCAGCAGCAATGCATCAGAGGCGCAAGATCAACGAGGGACCTAGGCAATAGGTGAGTACAGGATAGGTTTAATGGGGTAAGGGTCACAGGAGAAGGCTTGGCATTTAGGTGGCTCTCATTGGCCTCCACTTTCCAATGGTGGGTATCTCAATTAGGAATTGAGGACTTAACAATGAGGGAACCCCAAGAAAATGAACACAATTGGAAGCTGCAAGCAAATCCATACGTTATGCTTTTCAGGCCTCTTGCATGGTAAGTCCTCCACCCGCCATGGGTTGAATACTGTAGGATGAGGCTCTTAAGTACGTAATAATTGCTTACTTAAGGACATCAATTGGCCACAAGGTAGGAAAGTCATCCACAAGCCTGTTCATCCCGAAGTTCATCAGGACAGAAGCTGGATCCCCACCCGACATCTTCTTGCCCAATTAAATTTCCTACCTCCAAACTCAACTCAGGGGAGGGCATTAAATTCCACCCAACATGTACCGTAGCAAAAACAAAAAATGCTGGAAAATCTCAGCAGGTCTGACTGCATCTGTCGAGAGAGAATAGAGCCAACCTTTCAAGTCTGGATGACCCTTCGTCAGCTCTGACAAAGGGTCAGCCAGACTCGAAACATTGACTCAATTCTCTCTCCGCATGTACTGTCGCCCTGTTTTTCCAAAGTGAGCTAATGGTTCAGGCTTTTGTCCAAACCCATTGGCATAATCGCACACACATTCCATCTTCCCTGAACCAGTGCAATCTGTCAGTAAACTTACTGGTTATTTTCCCGTTTGGTGGAGGAATACTCAATGATGTATCTAAAAGTGGTAACTTGGTGAAGTTCTAGTAATATAGATAAAAAAATAAGCATTTTTAACCTGACTTAAAATCACTGAAAATGACTTCAAAAACCAATACTGTAACCAGTCACTAATTTTTATTGGTGTACATTATTAAATTTCATAGTAAATTAAATAAATAATATGTAAAAACTTTTTAACATGCCTAAGAAAATGAGCATGATTGGAGCTGCACAATCAATAGAATCTCAGCATCGTCATTATTACAACATGGCCAATTGTGTGGGAAGGCTGACTTTGTTTAAATTATTTTTAAAGCAGCCTTGAAGGTAGTGAAAACTCCATTTACACATATTGTAACCTACATTTGAAAAGCAAAAAAAAAGACTTCCATTCATATGGTGCTTTACATGGCCACATGACACAAAGCACTTTCCATTCATTTAAGTACTTTTGAAGCATAGTTACTGCTGTAATGTTGGCAATGCAGCAGCCAATTTGTGTTCAGCAAATTTCCACAAACCATTATGTGATAATGCACAGACAATCTGTGAAGTTGACTGAGGGTTAAACATTGGCCAGGACAATAGTGATATTGACTATAGACCATCGGGTCCGTGATATGCATCTGAGCCAGATGGGGCCCAGAAACATGGCACCTCTGACAGTGCAGTATTCCCTATGCACAGCACTGCAGGATTTTTGTGCTCAAAAAATCTGAAGTGGAACTTGAACCTGGGGGCTCGGAGGCAAGAGAGTTACCAGCTAAGGCACAGCTGACACTTCAGTAATGCTTTGCACTGGTTTGGCTGATTCCAACTATTTTACTCTGATAATACTGCGGCAAATGAATGTAAAAACTATCCCATCACCTCAAACTTCTATTATTATATTTCGATCGTGAGGTATGCAATGAATGCTAACCTTTATGTCCCCAATGATTTGGATACCATCTCCTTCCTTGAACATAAATTAAATTTCTAGGTTTTTGAGGGCCATGAAGTCGCATCCATAGTACAAAGGAGTGAAAAGACCAGAAATCATTCAAAAGAAAATATCGACCATTTTCCAGCAAAATCATTGATCTCAACAGTCCTATGACACATGCAATAAATGGTTCTACATTTGGACTGCTGGGCTTAAATTCCCACAGAATTATCCGTATGCACACTAAGGGGGCAATTTTACCAGTTTGATTCTCAGTGCTGAATCTGGGCGTAATTCAGATCCAACTTGGAAACCTATTCTCCGGCGCCCCCATACGCACTCAGCCTGAAAAAAAAATTGTGAGTCTGAATTGCGCTGTGGGCGGGGCTTATCGCGCCTGAAAAGCTGCTACTCCGATCGGAGCCTTCAACTGCGCATGCGCAGTGAAAACAAAATTGAAAAACGCTCCCCTGTCACATCGTCCCGGGCCACAAAAAGCGGATATAGTGGCATGGGAGTGAAAAGCGGGAGCGTGGCCCCCACAGACATCGCCCTACCCCCACAACATAATTGTCCCTCTTATGCACTCCCTCCGCTACCCAGACCGATTGCGACCCCCTGCCCCCTTTCCTCCCCACCGATCACCTGCAGAGTGACAGCGGACCCGCACTGCCCCACCCCATCACCCCCTCCCCCACCAGAGAATGATCGGGCCTCCATCCTCCCCCACCCCCCCCCCCCCCAACCAGAGAACCATCTGACCTCCTCTCCTTCTCCACCAGAGAATGATTGAGCCTCCCTCCCCCTCGCCCCCCCCAACCAGCGAGCGATCTGGCTTCCTCCTCCTCCACCCCCCCCAACCAGAGAACGATCGGGTCTCCCTTCTCCTCCCCCCCCCCCCCCCCCACCACCAGGGATACATCTGAACTGCCTCCTCACCCCCCCCCCCCCACCCCCCCCGCCCCCCCCACCTGCCGCCGCCACCAGAGAATGATCTGGCCCACCTCCCTCCCCCACCCCCCACCACCGATCTGAGTTAGAGAGCCGCTGGAAGTTCTGAACTTACCTCTTAGAAGCTGGAACGCCCAAAACAGACCTTTGCCGAGCATGGAAGACGTGCCGAATCTGGACGGGCGAACACGATGGTAAAGGGGGAAATGCAGATAAGATTGGGCGTCCAGCTCATTAAGTCAATTTAAATGCATGCAAATGCATTTAATTTGACATCACGCCCGTTTTGGGCGCAGTTCCGATCGTGGCCATTTTTGGGGCTTGGTAAAGGGGGAATCTGCGGGATGTGGGTGCAGATCGGGCTATTCGCCTCATACCCAACTTTACCAAGTTTTTGTGCCCGTAAACGGGCGCAACGCAATGGTAAAATCGGGCCCTAAGTGTCATTTTATGATTTCTCCCCCTTGCGAGGAGCCTCACACACTGGGAATGCAATGTTACTAAATAACCTCTATTTACAGCTGCTAAGTCTGAATATTGCAACAGTCAGCTAAACAATCCAATAGGTCACTGGTTCAAACACTCCAAATTTAGTGCTATCACAAGGATAAATGAGACACTTTGATCTATCCGAATAAATGCAATCCAAAGCAGTTTGGGAGTAGACAATAACTAGTGAAAAGTCACAGCAAAATATCAAGCTTATATCAGAGAGCTGATGACGGCCTTTAACAAAGACATTTGGTTATGTTTTTTATGGGTGGAATTCTCCCAGCCGGCCCAAGATGGGTTTGGTGGCGGGTGGGCACTGCAAATCTGACGAGTGCCAAGAAGTCGGAAACTTGCTGGTGTAAAATCACATTGCAATTCTCCCAATGGCGAGTTAACGGTGGATTGTTCTTCCTGCTAACAGGAGACTTGAACACAATTTGCAATCATTTGCATCTCATGAATGCTTATTAAAGCAGCTGCTCACCGGAATCCCATTAGCCTTTGCAATCTTGCATCACACCAGCGGGAAATCACACTGATGTCAAACCCGATTGATAAAGTGTGGCGTGATCAAGACAGTACTCAGTTCATCAGAGACTGAAAGGTGAGTGCAACATATAAAGCCTACCTGCCATGATGCTGCACTGCTCCTGCTGTGCCATGATTTCTATATCCTCAGTCATTCCTAGGTGCTTGGGATCTTTGAGGAGTCAGAAGGTCTGCAGGCAAGGTTGCTGGGGGAGAAGGGCTGCCCACTTAAACATTGGCTCTTGACTCCGATGCATCATCCTTGGACTCCAGCCAAGGAAAAGTACAACACTGCTTATGCCGGCGCACACTTCTTCATAGAGCAGACCACAGGACTGCTGAAGATGTGATTTAGACGCATGGACCACACAGGTGGTACTCTGCAATACGCACCGAGAGAGTTTGTGACATCATTGCAGTTTTCTGTGCCATTCATAATACTCAGAGAATGAAGTTAAGGAGATGCAAGAAGCCCAGGGGGATGCAGAGGGACAACATCAGTGCCATGATGTCATGGAGATGGGGAGACCTGGGAGATATGTCTGCGATACCCTCAAAGCTGAAAGGTTCCAAAGGGAGTAAACCTAAGGCAGAACATCAGAAATATCAATCACCCTTCAAGCCATTCCCTGACATCTAAAGGAACAGCTGAACCATCATTGCGAGGATGGGTCCTGCATTCATACTGAGGCCTTAAGTGTTCATGACTTGTTGGGTGGGATTTGAACCACAGCATGTTTTGCCACGGTGGGAGGTGATGCACCTCTCGTGGGTGACGGGACCTTATGAACCTGCTGTTGTCAAGGAGGTTTCCTGTTGAATGCACCCTTCGCTGCCGGGAAACCCACAGCGAGGACGCGCCATCAGTGAGACCCTAAGATCCCAGCGGTGTGAACAGAGGCAGGATTCTGGCGACTAGGGTCAAATCTTAACTGTGGTCATTGGTGTTAATACACTCCCTCTATCAACTTAAAGTTCAGCCAGGAAGAACAGCGATTTAAGTTTATGCTGGACTTTTCCCAAGCCATTCAGGGATGCAGTTACTGCTGCGAAGGAAGTGTGGACCAGTGTAGGGCTCTCATCCTACAGTGCATGTCTTGATTTGGTGCACAATCTGTTAGGTAACCCAGATGCCCAGAGATTCACAATGCTGATGAGACCTCCTAAACCATTGCTGTCCCTTGAGGACTAACGGTTGAGAACTCACCCATCATACACTCCTAATAAAAAAATTACACACATCTCCCTGACAACACACAGGGATATGGTACCAAGTGGCACTGAGGATGACATCACATGAATGCTAATTTTAAAAGGGGACACTCCTGTGTGTGAGAAAAGTTGAACCTAGGAATAAGAAGATTGTAAAGATCCAAACCAAAATGCTTTCATCTGATCATTGCATTCACAGACCCATGGAATTGTTTTCAAAAAATGCAATTTGTTCACAATGGCAGAGTACTCATAACCCTGAGTTGACATCAAAATCCTATGACTTCCCTAACCCTACCACTACGCCTTGGTGCAGACCTGACATCCACAGCAGAAAGAAGTTTAACAACACCAGGTTAAAGTCCAACAGGTTTATTTGGTAGCAAAAGCCACACAAGCTTTCGGCTTTTGCTACCAAATAAACCTGTTGGACTTTAACCTGGTGTTGTTAAACTTCTTACTGTGTTTACCCCAGTCCAACGCCAGCATCTCCACATCATGATCCACAGCAGAGGCAGAGGCAGCCTGCTGACTGCTACAACCGGATGCCTGTGATGATTTTGGCGGATGTCTTCTGGTGGGAGAGGCACAGCTGGATAAGGTTCTCCTGTTCAGGGGCAAAAGCACCGTTGGTGGCTTGTCTGCTGGAGTTGGTGCAGACACAGGCAGGAGGGACTGTGAGTAGCTGCAGATCCTTGGGTTGTCCTAACTGGAGGCCCCTGAAGTGTCTAGCTGTTGCTTATCCTTCCAAAGGGTGCCAGAGGGCCCACGTTGTCCCCTGGAGCAGATCAGGACCCTGGAGGGAGGTCAGAGTGCCAGGTTCCATGTGGCCTACATCCTGATGGTGCCCACCAATGTGTGTGGCTCTGGGGTGCAAGGATGAGTACAAATCCAGCAGGACCTGCTGGACCAAGGTCTCTATGGGTGGCTGCCAACCTTCCCATGGTGATCTCTGGCACCCATAGGTAGGATAAGCATCAGCTAGACACTTCAGCGGCCTCCAGCTAGGACAACCTAAGTATGTGCAGCCACTCACAGTCGCCCCTGCCTATGTTTGCACCAACTCCAGCACCACAAGCCACCAAAGGTGCTTCTGCCCTTGAACTGGGGACCCTTATCAAACTGTGCCCCTCCCACCAGAGGATGTCTGCCAAGTGTGAGGTTATACATTTTGGTGGGAGGAATAAAAAGGCAACTTTCTATCTAAATGGAGAAAAACTTCAAAATGATTTGGGGAGATACCAGACAACTGGAAAATTGCAAATGTTATGCCTTTGTTCAAATCACATTGTAAGGATAGCCCCAGCAATTACAGGCCAGTCAGTTTAACATCAGTGGTGGGCAAGCTTCTAGAAACAGTTATTCAGGAAAGAATTAGTAGTCACATGGAAAAAGGTGTGGGCTGATTAGGAAGAAGCAGCATAGATTTCTCAAGGGGAAATTGCGTTTAACTAACTTGCTGGGGTTATCTGAGTAGTAACAGAAAGGGTCGATAAGGATAACTCTGTTGATGTGGTGTACATGGACTTTCAGAAGGCATTCGATACAGTGCCACACAGCAGACTTGTAAGAAAATTTATAGCTCATGGAATAAAAGATGGATAGTTGGATTCCTGATTCGTAAGGGAATTAGGGGTTATGGGGATCAGGCGGGTAAGTGGAACTGATCCACTTCAGATCAGCCATGATCTTATTGAATGGCGGGTGTAAGTTTTAGGGCAAATCGTCCATGGGATAAGGAAAATGGCCGACTGGTTGTCAGGAACCTTTACAGCCACATGAATATGCAAGAGGCTGGGAATAACAAGAAGGTCGAGACAGGGATAATATAATCAACAGGAAACAAAGGAGAAACCATGGCCAGCAGACAAGTAAATAGCCCAGCAGCAAGACAATGAGAACAGAGATCATTCCATCCACAGACAACATCAATGACTCAGCTCACTGATGGGATTCCAATCAGGAAGACTCAGAGAACATTTAAAAGACATTAAAATGTCAATTAAGGGCGGTCCCGACAGTTCCGGCCCTTTTTGTCCCAGTCAATCGAAACTATCAATGATCAGAAACTGTTTTGTGTGAGAGAATCACTGGTTCAGGTTTTAAAAAGGGACAAGCAAGCTCTGGTCACTCTCTTTTCTCTTCGGACCAGCATGGCAGCACCCTCCACTCTCTTCTCCTATTCCTGCCTCTCGTTCGTCTCCAGCACGCAGCCCGAAGCCCACTGAGCAATTTAAACTAGGATTGTGAGTACCCTCCGGTAATTCGCGAAGTTCCTGAGATCATCATAGTGGATGAGGCTTTGGGGAAAGGGGGGGGTGGCTTTTGCATGCACCTTTCATAGTTTAAAACACTGGTAAACTTGTGTAAAGTAAGCATTCTCGTTGTGTCTGTTTTAGTATTCCTTCCATAGCTATAGTCTTATAGAGCATAAGGCATTGTGTGTTGGTTTCCTGGTGTTTGGTGATCTTGACACACAAATATATATGTATCTTTGATTTCCATTGGAATCCGTTTTGATCTTTTCAATTTCTCACCAATGATCTCTGACCAAGTCACAATATTAAATATCCCTTACCATAATTCCGGAGTCTAGAACTGAGGGTACCCTGGGCGCTTCGAAACCGCCCACTCAGGAAAGGCTGCCAGGTAGTGGATAGGCAGCAGTTTCCTTTTCTCTCTCTTGGGAGCGCTACTCTAGTGAAGTAGGCGCAAGGTGGCTGTTGTTCTATTGGCGAGAGAGAGAATCACTCGGGCATTGGTGGGGTTTGGGTAACGGAGAACCAAACCTGAGATAAGCCCATGAGTGGAGTTAAAAAGGGGATCCCGCTACACGGGGCAGGCTCGCGGGGCTAGATGGCCTACTCCTGCTCCTACTTCTTATGTTCTTATGTTCTTAATGTAATGCTCAATTGATATTTTTCAGGCTGGAGGAATGTTTGTCATGGTGTTCCCCAGGGTTCGATATTGGAACCCTACTTTTCCGAATATAAAATAATGATCTAGATTGAGTGAGCAATTAGGGGACAATTTCAAAGTTTGTGGATGATACAAAACTTGGAAGTAAACTGTAAAGAGGATAGTGTAGAATCTCAACAGGACCTAGACAAGTTGGTGGAATGGGCAGATAGGTGGCAGATCAAGTTCAATACAGAGAAGTGTGAGGTGATGCATTTTGGTAGGAAGAACATGGAGTGACAATATAAAATAAGGGATGAAATTCTTAAAGGAGCAGAGGGACCTGGCTGCATATGTGCATAAATCATTGAAAATAGCAGGGCAGGTAGAGAGAGTTAATAAAGCATAGTATATTGGGCATTATTAATAATGGTTTGAACACAGTTATACTGAATTTATACAATACACTAATTAGATTTCAGCTGGAATATGTTGTTAACTTCTGGTTGCCATATCATAGGAAGGATGTGAACACATTGGAGAGAGTGCAGATGAGGTTTACAAGAATAGTACCAGGGTTGAAAAGCTTTCATCATGAGGATAGAGAGGTTGGGACTGTTTTCCTCAGAGAGAAGAAGGCTAATAGGAGGTTTGATAGAGATGTTCAAAATCACTAGGGGGTTGGACAGAGTAGATAGGGGGAAACTGTTCTCCCTCGTAAAAGAATCAAGAATGAGGGGGCACAGATTTAAATTGTTTTGCAAAAGAAGCAAATGTGATGTCAGAAAATGCTTGTTACCCAAAATGAGTGATTCTGTTTGGAATTCCCTGCCAGGAAGTGTGATGGAGACAGGTGCAATTGAAGCATTCAAGAGGGTTTTAGACGAATACTCGATTAGAAACAATGTGCAGGGGTATGAGGAAAAGGCAGGGGAGTGGTACTAAGTCATAATGCCCGTTTGGAGAGCCCATGCAGATATGATGGGCCGAATGGCTTTCATTTTTGCCATAAGAATTCTGTGATTCTGAGATTTTTGTGTGGCTCCAGTGCTGCCTTCTCCTTTATTATACAAGCTGCCAAGCTCTACAGACAGTAGGTGACCCTGGCAGCTTGTTTGAAAACTGGCAGCTTACTCTTCTTAATGACAGGCTGTTCCTTAAAATGAAGCTGCGCAAAACATTGCTGCAATGCAAATTCAAACTGAACACCATAGTAAGCAACAATCCAGAGTGAAGGATGTGGTGGTATAGGTCTTAGTGGCGCAGGAAGAGTGACACAATGGTCATTTGGGGGAGTTGGGGGCAGGAAATCCTCAAGAATAACCCTCAGGATGAAATATGAGCAAGTGGCCAGCAAGGTCAACTCCTGGAGAAAAGCAAATTACTGCGGATGCTGGAATCTGAAACCAAAAGAGAAAATGCTGGAAAATCTTGGCAGCTCTGGCAGCATCTGTAAGGAGAGAAAAGAACTGACGTTTTGAGTCCAGATGATCCTTTGATGATCCAGTCTCCTGGAGTCTGCACCTGAGGATGTGGCAGCTATGCCACAAGGCTAATGATCTCACATGGGTGATCAAGGTCAGTGAATGCATCTTCACATGCTATCTTCTATCCACCCACCTCAAATTTCTCTCACTGCTTAATGCAGCTTCATCTCATCATTCCCCCAGCAGCACTCCCTAGTACTCAGGACTCAAGCCTAACATCTAAATGTATCATCTCATGCTGGTGTACCGACCAAAGCTACCAGATTCACACCCAAATTTCACTGTTTTTATCTTCCTCCTGTTATTCACCCAAACACTGTGCGATGCAACCACCAATTGTGTTCCCTCTTTCTTGTGGGACAAGGTGACACACAAGAGAAGGGAGTAGAGCAGAACTGATGGAAGATAAAGGATGCCTACATCTCCTCAGCCCTATCGAGTACAGTGTTGTCCACATTATAGGGCTGATTGTGACAAGGCCTGTGACATTCAAAATCACTGGGGACATTGAGGATGATGGTTTGTTACCGCTTTATCCTTCTCAATTCCAAGTTCACCCTAATCCTGCTTTCTGACATAACGAGCAAGCAGCTGATATTGTCACAATGGAGAACTGCCTTTCCATTCCCACACAAATTCTATAAAACCAACCTGCTCTTTCTGAGTTCCTGCTTTCAGATACCAATTAACTGCCTCCTGCTTACCCACAAGAGTCTGAAGAAGAGATAACAAAGCAACAAAAATACTGTACTTATGAGGAGGTCTCTCACTTGATCTAACACTTGAAGCCACCAGCTCGGATAGTGTACTGCATGTACCTTGAAGGCTAATATAGAGTTGGGAGCTGTGGTGAGTCACAGGACATGGATGGGCTGCAACCAGCACCAGGTGGCAGGAGGGCATTGTGTATAGTTTGCCTTCTGCAGTCTCTGTTTCTTTCCTGTCCTGCTGCAGATTCAGAGGTACAGTTGCTGTTTTCCCCATGCCAGTTGCAGCCATTGTGTACACAGGTCACCTACTCCACTTCCATCCCTGTAAGGATGAGGCAACACTTTTTGGCAGATGTAGGATCTAACTGAAATACCTCCAGAAAAACTCCAGATTACTTTCAGGCGCTTCATGATTGAAAATGTTCCCAAAATTTAAATTACACCCTGATTTTTTAAGGTAGACGTGGGAGTGGGTGGCAGGAGACGGAGGCGAGGGCTGAGGTTTAGGGGACATTTAAACACTGTTGGGATGTGGGATATTGTGCTGGAAAACCGAGGTGGGCCTTCTTATTGACCAATCTCAATCCATACTCTTCACACATGTCAGCATGGCGGACAAACTTCACTGCAAACCTGACCGTGGTGTGAAAAGTCAAAAATTTCATATGAAGTCACACATCCATCGGGTGTGCAGTTTGCAAGCGTTGAAAGTTCACAGGTTTCCCGAGCCAGAAGGTTTGGCCCCATGAATTTCCTTGCAATTGAAATCACCCACAATTTTAACCCTCTTTTTTGCAGTGGCTCCTTTCATATGTGGTGAAATCATTCAATTTGAACCTTTCTCATGTTGATGGGGCAGTCTGTAACAGTTACCTATTACTAATTTACTTCCTTTAGTTCCCTGAGACACACTCAAATTGAATCCGCCAGTCTAGTGCTAATGATATGTCAGCTCTTACATTAAATAGTATCCTATCCTCTGGCTGGGGATGCTACACTTTTCTCACCTTTGGGCCTGCCTCTTATATGCTTTGTATACCATTCCACTTGCATTTCATGCTCATCCTCCAATTTTAGCAATGCAAATTATAAACATGTCACATCACTGTTTTCCTCACACTTCACAAATTGCTATGAAAATATTGTGGTTTGCATGTGTTTTTTAAATCAACTTTTACAGTTTTTTTTTACTTGCATGTTTATATCCCTTGTTGTTTTCTTACTTTTCCTGCCCTCCATGCTTCATTCTTTTCAATTCCCTGCCCAATTGCCTGTTAGTAATCTCCCAACCATTTCACATTGTGTACTCTCCGTGCCAATAATCTGGTCCCAACTCTGGTGAAATGGAACCTATATTGTCTAAAACAATTGCGTCTGTTCTAAAGTCTTCCCAGTTCTTTTTACTATGCTGATTGTAATCAACAATGTACTGAATTTTTCCATGTTGCCTTTAACCACCAAAGAACCCACCAGTTTACACCATCGCAAAAGTTTGCATTGTATATATGTGTACCTCTTCCTCAATATCTTTAACAGTCTAATCAGAAAATAATTTAACCCTACAGCCTTCCTTTGTCCTTTAAATGTCATATCCACTTGTGTCCTTACCTTACTTCAGGGAAATAAGAAACTGCCTTAGAATTGTAAACCCTGATTAGAACCATTAACCATAATTCCATTGTCCTCCCAATGAACTGCATTACTTCAATGCTCTGATCATATTGACCTCGACATTAATGAACTGCTGGCAATGTTTAGTTGTCATCTAATAGTTAATATTTAAATCTGTGTTAACTCTCACCACATTTCTTTTATATCTGCCTTTGATTTTTCTTCCTTTAGCTCACAATTCACACTTGGGTACAATTGGCAGCGAGCAAACCTTGTTTTCAATATGGCCATAGTCTCCCTGTAAGCCTGGATATTGGGCAGGATTTTCTGGCTGCACTTGCCCCGAAACTGGAAATCCCGCCTGAGGTTAACGGACCTGTCCATGGTCCAACCCTTGCCCGCTCTGATTCCCGTGGTCAGCAGAACAGGAAAATTCATCCCACTGAGTATCAGTAGGTTATTTAAATACAACCCCCCATAGTGAAGCCCGTTCTTGATTGAAACACATAAGATCCTGAGGGGTCTTTATAGGGTGGATGTGGAGAGGGTGATTCTTTTTGTGGGAGAATCTAAAACTAGGGGTCACTGTCTAAAAATAAGAGGTCACCCAGTTAAAACAGAATTGAGGTGAAATTCTTTCTCTCAGAGGGTCGTGAGTCTTTGAAACTCTTCCTGAAAAGTTTGTGGAAGCAGAGTCTTTGAATATTTTTAAGGCGGAACTACATAGATTCTTGGTAAACAAGAGGGTGATAGGTTATCTGGAATATTTGGAGTGCAGATTTGAAGTTACTATTTGGTCAGCCATGATTTTATGGAATGGCAGAGCAGGCTTGAGGGGCTGAATGGCCTACTCCTGCTCCTTGTTCGTATATTTGTATGTTCATTCCCATTCTAACTTGAACACTATACATTATGAGCAGTAAATTCTGGGATAATTATAGTTTTCAAGCCTGATATCAAAATATTTCTTATGTAAGGTTATGAAGAGTTATGGAATAAATATAGGTAAGGAAAATTGTTTGTATAGTACTTTTTATGACCTCAGGACAACCCTAAGCATTTTACAGCCAATTAAGTACTTCTGAAGTGCAATCACTTTTGTAATGTATGAAAATGCGTCAACCAATTTGCTTGTACTAAGGTCTTAGAAATGACAACTAAATAGTCCAATGAAATATTGACCAGGTTATTTGGTTTGTTTTAAAGATTATATTTGAGAGATCTGTATTGATCTAACCAATCCTGTTCTTCTTCACAATAATTCCAATCATCTGGGAGGGCAAACAAAAGGCAGCACCTCCATCACTGCAACATTCCATCCACACTATAATGGCTATCATCCTAGATTATGTGCACAAGTATCAGGCCTGGGACTTGAACCCAAAACCAACATGATTCAGAGGCAAGAATATTCTAAATATGCCAACACGGAATGTAATTTCACAAAAGTTATTGAATAGTGATTGAGTATGGGATCCATCACCACATTTTCTCCTTACTCACCCAGATACTCAGAAAAACTGACAGACAAGCCAAGTGATTATTTTGGTTAATAAAGAACAAAGCGAGCGGGCGGGATTTTCCTGATACGCTGGCCCGAAGACTGAAAATCCCACCCAAGACCAACGGACCTCTGCATGGTCCAACCCCTGCTTGCTATGATTCACTTGACAGGCAGGATGGGAAAATTCTGCTCCAAATGTGTGTCATATTTACAATTACCTATTGAACCAATGGGAATGTAAGCCCTCGTCAGTCCATTTTTTTACGCTAGAGAATTTCAAAAAGAGTAGTAAATAATTATATATCTGCAAATCAGTTAACATTAAAAATCAAAGCAGAATACTCAGGATACTGGAAATGTAAAATAAAAGCAGAAAATGCTGAAAAAACTCAGCAGGTCAGGCAGCATTTGTGGAGAGAGAAACGGAGTTAAAGCTTTGAGTCCACATGACTTCTTCAGAGCTAAAGCGAATGAGAAATGTGATAGATTTTATACTGTTAGAGAGAGGGTGGAACAGCAAAAGCAGAGTAGGAGGTCAGGGATAGGAGGGAGCTGGAAGAGATTTGATGAAGGTATCATGTAACACAAGACGAAGGAAGTGTTAATGGCAGTGTTAAAGACTAATGAGGATGCTGGTAGTGGCATAATGGTAAGATAACAATGTGAAGAGCAGAACAGTGCTCTGTGAAACTAAAACTTCAGAACAAGTGACGGGGTGGCCATGTAACGGGGAAATTAGATTATAAAAAGGGGGTCAGGATGGAGGTGAAAGTTTATAGCCTGAGATTATTGAAACAGATCCAGGTGAACCAGACAAAGTCATGCCTGCTGATCTCAGCAACCACCTCTGACCATGCTTTCTTGGTGAAGTGGGGCCTCCTCCTTCCATCCAGGAGCATCAATATGTCCCTCCTGGCTATGACTGCCTCAACCAGGGCTCTGAGGCAGTTGTCTGGGAGATGAGAGTTCCCCTCCCACCTGCTTGGTCTACCAGCGCTGACCATTCTGCAGGCAGTGATGCCTCACCAGCCGCTGCGTGCCACCTTAAAACTTTGTGATGGGCCACCATTGGGCATGACACCAACTGCACACCCGCCTCTGCTGACCCTGCTGGCACAATGTGGCCACAATTTACGCTGGCTGACATAAAAGTGGCCAGCCAGCATTATATCACAATTCTCAATTGATCATGGGTGGGACTGGGAACCATGGCCATTTCCAGTTCTGCCCTCTAAGTCTGCACGTCATGCGTAAAATTCTTCCCATAACTTTTCCCAGGTCCAGATAAGAGTATGACAGTAATTGATGTACTGGATAAAGCACTGTTGGAGGGGACCTGAGTAGGACTGGAACAAGGAATGGGGCTTATATGGTATCCATAGTTACACCTTTTATTTGCAAGAATGTGACAAGTTAAAGAAGACATCGTGCATTGAGAGATCAAGTTCAACTAGGCAGGGGAGACTGGTGGTGGATGGGGATTGTTCAGGCCTCTGCTCAAGGAAGGAGCAGAGTGCCCTTAGACCTTCCTGGTAAGGGACAGAGGTGAGGAGGAATTGGACATCCATAGTGAAGAGGAGGTGATTTGGGCCAGCAACCTCGAAATTTTTGAAACAAGATATGAATTGCAAATCGTAGGTGGGAAGAGGCTGGACAAGGGGAGAGAGAGGATGGAGTCAAGGTAGGAAGAGATGAGTTTCATGAGGCAGGTACAGGCTGACACAATAGGTCAATCAGGACAGCCCTGTTTGTGGATTTTGAGAAGGATGTAGAAATGGGCTTTGAGGTTGGAAACTGTGGAGGGGAGGTCACCAGAGGATATGAGTTCAGTGATGGTGCTGGAATGGCTTGATGTCTGGTGATGGGGTCATGGTCTAGGAAGAGATAGGAGGAAGTGTCTGAGAGTTGGTGCCCAGACTCTGTAAGGTAGAAATAAGTACGCCAGACAACAACAGCACCACTCTTGTCAGCAGGGCTTGATTAAAAAGTCAAGGTTGAGAACAAAATGTCACATAGTTTAGTCATAAAGGTCTTCAAGCCTGATATAACAGGAGGAACAGAGTTGTGGCCAAATGGGCCACCTAAGATGGTGGTTTGCAAGGGCACGCTGGGATAATTGGACAAGCGCTGAAACAGACAGGCTGCAGTCTCAAAAGAAATTGGACAGAGAGAAACAGGCTGCAGCTGCAAGAACTGGAATATACAGGATATTGGCCATCTCCAGGACAAAGGACATTTTGTGTTCAAACTGGATTGTTTACCAGACATAGGGGTGCCTCAACCCCTTATTTGGGAGGGAGGTATGTGACCTACGTGCCTCCAGCACCTACAGGCATGGCCATTGGGTACACACCCAGTGGTCGGTGTGGTAGTACCTGATTGGACCCTATCGATCCGAGTGATTGAGGCCTGATCGATTGATTGCCAATGGCCAAAAGGGCACGAAAACCAACGAGGTATAAAGGGTGTTGTGCAACGGCTCTTCCCCAATGAATGACAACAACGGTGACCACACCAGCAATGACCAGCACAAGGTGAGCCACCCCACCCAAGAAGGAAGGAAGACCAGAGCAGGAGTATCAGACCAGACCAAAGAACCAGACTACGAAGAGTACTACAGAGACGAGCACACAGATAAAGGCCAATATCTGCTTGGGTACTTGCCAGTCACGCAAAAGTTAAGTCAAGGTCTAGTATTGGACTTGAACTTTGGTATTCTATAGGATAACTTATTGTTGATTGGGTGGGTGATTATTAATTGTGTGTAAATAAATATTGTTGCATT
This sequence comes from Mustelus asterias, assembly GCF_964213995.1. Classification (NCBI taxonomy): domain Eukaryota; kingdom Metazoa; phylum Chordata; class Chondrichthyes; order Carcharhiniformes; family Triakidae; genus Mustelus; species Mustelus asterias. The sequence continues at coordinate 39,699,001 of NC_135817.1, forward strand.
AACAAGAGATCTACTTGCAATTCTTTGTCCACCATATAAGGGCTAAAACAGACTGCGCGGCAGGCGCAGCAACAGAGTGATCAGAAGCAAAACAAAAATGCATCACAGTTGGCAGAAACAAACTTCGAATTTAGAGGGACATCAATCCAGTAAAGAATTCCTTGGCGAAAAACAAAATGCATTTTAATATGCCAATGTTACAGACCAAGGTGTAGCAGGGAAAATATCATTCATTGTCATTGGTTTAAATATTGTTGATTTTGTCAGTCTGTACTTAGTTCCATATTTATTAGAAGAGTAAGAAGACTGAGAATTCTGTTGAGAAGGTTATAATGGCAATGGAAGCAATATTAGGTGCAATAATCCATTTAATTTAATAAGAGAACTAAACATTTCCCAATTGTTTTTTAATTAGGACATTTAATACATTTCATTGCATTGTGCAATTGTAACTTTTGTATTTGATATTATCTTCAGGTCCATTCATTCTCAAAAATTAAATTGTGATATACTTTTCTTACAAAACAGGGTCTGCTTAAACAATGCACCATGAAGCATATACAACATTCTTGGTCATGAAGTTCCAGTTTGTCTTTGCTGTATTTAAAAAAAATTAGTATCTAGGCAAAATATTTCCATTGTGCCAGTTGAAAACAATTATAACATTGGGTATTTAAAGAAGACTCCTGTCGTGATGCAAACTGATAGGAAAAGTGTTTAATTAATTCTACTTCATAAAGCAGGGAGATATGGGTTTTGAGTTATTGGCGAGCATGTTTTTAATTAAATAAAGCAATCTATGCAAAATAGGCTTAATTTGCATAATGCATTCCTAATTATTCCTAATAGCAAAGAGATTATGTTTTCCAAGTTTTGCTAAACTCTGGATTTTATGGCTTGGGAAAGTCCATTATCCAATAAATCAAATCAAATGTAATTAGCACAACTAATTAATATGTTACCCCATTTGCACAAGTCTCAACAGAATTGCTAAAGATTGGATTTGTGAAGTTTTCTTTTCTGATAAATATGTGACACACGGTACCAATCAACCACACCAATGCCAATGGCAATGATGCTTCTTTTCCCCATTCGGCATGCTAAATGACTATATTAAAACCGTAATCTGTCCCAAGGACAGCTGGTTTTAAAGAATTAAGCTAATTATTCAGAATAACAAATTTCCAGAATTAAGTGGAAGTCACTGCATTTTAACAGGAAAATGTGTCACCCAACAATTTCTACCAATGGCTGGGGCAGAAATGAAGACTATCCAATTTTAAAGGTGTGATAACCCTCAGGACTTATATGGAGAATCCTTAATTCATCTTCTTGTGGGTCTCGTGGAATATGAGTTCCCGTGGGAATAAGCAATTGTCTACCAAGGTGAAACTCGTCTCCTGAGCCCTTGATAAAGTAGACCCCTGAGTGGGTCCAGTGTTCTATTGTCCAGGACAGGACTTATGTATCCACACCACAGGGTTGTGGTTTAGTTTTTGAGTTAAGAATAAAACATCGTTCCTTTCCAGTTGGCTTCCTGAGTTATTATAAAAGGGGTTTGAGATGTGACGGTGGTAGGTATGGTGGACACAATTCAAAAAGTGAGCATGGCACCTGGGGTGTCCGGAGTAATGGAAACCTGGCTGATTCTATAACTGCATTTGGAGTCCTGTTGATCAGATGCATTTCCTGACCTGCAGGGTGGGAGCAGCATATCACAGGCAGGAGGCCACAGCTGAGAACCCCCAGGATTGTTCCCCACCCTTCAGTTAAGTGGTCAGGCAGAGGGGAGAGTCACATTATGAAGGTGATGAGGGAACAGGAGGAAGGCTGAGTAAAAGCATAAGAACATAAGAAATAGGAGCAAGAGTAGGACATTTGGCCCCTTGAGTCTGATCCATTGTTCAATACGATCAGGGCTGATCTAACTGACTGGCCTTAATTCTACTTTCCTGCTTTCTCACCTAAATCTGGATTTCCTTGGAGATCAAAAATCTGTCTAACTCAGCCTTGAATATGCTCAATAAAATAGCATCTACTACTGTCTGAGTAGAGAATTCCAAAGATTATTGGTCCTCTGATAGAAGAAATTCCTCCTCATCTCCTTCGTAAATTGCTTATTTTAAAACTGTGCGACCTAGTTCTGGATTTTCTCACAAGTGGAAACACAGGGGCCGATTTTACCAAATCGGCTCTAAGTGCCGGGTGCGGTCATAAATCAGACCCGCGCCCGGCAGCCACGCTCCAGCGCCCCCATACGCCTTTTTTTGGTGCGAGTCCAGTGGGCGGGGCCTAGCGCATTTGCATCTGTCGGAGCACCGAACTGAGCATGCGCAGTTCGAAGCCGACAGCACTCAGCGCGCCCGAGCGCGAAAGTCAAAGGCAGCACTGACAGCACTGCTGTCTGCGCTGCCTTTGACTTTCCCTGGGTGGGGGGGGGTGGGATGTGACGTCTCTTCCCTGGGGGGGGATAGGGGGGGGATCTGACGTCTCTTCCCTGAGGGGCGGGGGTAGGGGGGGGATGTGACATCTCTTCCCTGAGGAGGGAGGGAGGGGGGGAATCTGACATCTCTTCTCTGAGGGGCGTGGGTAAGGGGGGAATCTGACGTCTCTTCCCTGAGGTGGGGGGGGGGCTAGGGGGGGAATCTGATGTCTCTTCCCTGAGGTGGGGGGGTAGGGGGGGGAATCTGATGTCTCTTCCCTGAGGGGAGGGGTTGGGGGGGGATCTGACGTCTCTTCTCTCGGGGGGGGCGGTTAGAGGGGGGATCTGACATCTCTTCCCTGAGGTGGGGTGGGGGGGGGCGGGTAGCGGGGGGAGGATGTGACATCTCTTCCCTGAGGGGGGGGGGGGGGGGGGAGGGGGGGGATCTGACATCTCTTCCCTGAGGGAGGGGGTAGGGTGGGGATCTGATGTCTCTTCCCTGAGGGGGGGGGGGGGGATGTGACGTCTCTTCCCTGGGGGGGGGGGGATTGAGGGGGGTCTGACGTCTCTTCCCTGAGGGGGGAGGGGTGGGGGGGGGGATCTGACATCTCTTCCCTGGGGGGGGGCGGGGGGGGGGGCGGGGGGGGGGGGGGTTGGGGGTAGCGGGGGGAGGATGTGACATCTCTTCCCTGAGGGGGGGGGGGGGGGATTGGAGGGGGATCTGACGTCTCTTCCCTGAGGGGGGAGGGGTGGGTGGGGGATGTGACATCTCTTCCCTGGGGGATGGAGGGGGGGGATCTGACATCTCTTCCCTGAGGGGTGGGGGGGGGCGGGGTGGGGGGGGGTAGTGGGGGGGATGTGACATCTCTTCCCTCTCTCCCCCCCAGGGAAGCCGAAAACGGGCGCAAAACTTTGGTAAAATCGGGCCCACAGAGTGGGACTTTCCACTGTGCAGTCTAAGTATGATGGTAGGCAGGAAAAGTGACATTGTTCCTGTTGTCGACGATAGTGGGTTTTCAAGCCTGCTTGTATGCTTCTCACTTTATTAGATATGCTCAAAGGTAAGACATCACATCGCAGACAGGCAGTGTGCGACCAGCCCGTCCCACCATGACCTAAGCAGATCACTGCAGCGGGCGCCGTGTTTAAACAGTACCTATGCACAGCCTTTTCAATGTCTGCAGCCCAGGACTGCTGCAATATAGAGATGGCTCACAAAGGGAAGAAGACTGCAATCACCAAATTTTAACAAAATGTCACTGGGTCAGTTTCTTGATGCTGTCAAGGGTCTCCAGGAAATGCACTACCTTGTGATGGCCGAAGGAGGTCTAAAAACCTCATAACCGCGGCTTGGGAGAAGGTGGCCAGTGCAGTGAGAACCAACTCAGCCCAGACTAGGTCCGCCATCCAGCGCAGGAAGAGGATCAATGATCTCATCTGTTCCACCAGGGTAAGTTAACCCGTTCTCAGGCGCTTCAATATGGTCTCTGCCTGCAAAAATATCAGCAATTCCGAATCGCGCTGTGCAAGCCTGTGGTCGGGGCTTAATGCGCCCAAAACCCTGTAGCTCCGATCAGCGCCTCCAACAGCGCATGCACAGAAAAAAAATGATAGAATAACGCTCCCCTGCCACATCCCTCCCGGGCCGGATAATGCCTTCCCCTGGCCCTCACAGACATTGCCCCACCCCCAACATTACCGACTGCCCTATCCCCCCACTCCCCACTCCTCAGACCGATCATGGGTCCCTCCCCCTTCCCCCACACTGATCTCAGGCAGAGTGGCAGTGGACCCCCTTCCCCTCCACCAATCTCAGGCAGAGTGGTAATGGACCCCCTTCTCCCCCACTGATCTCAGGCAGAGTGATCCAAGGACCCTCCCGCACAAGGTCCCCATCTCCTCCAGACTCCAACGGCTGTGTGACACCTCCCTCTCTCTCTCCCCTGTCCCCAAGTTCTCACTTGCCTTCCCCTCAATGCTGACAAGCAAACTGCATGGAACTTGCTGGAATGTTCTGCAAGGGGCAGCTCCATTAAAGACTCAAGAATGGACAGGCAGGCAGGCAGTACAGGACAATGTGCTCACGACCAGCTGCCCGTTTTTCTGAGGGCAATCTGAGCAGGCTACTGGATGCAGCTGAGGCAAGGCGGGACACCCTCTTCCTCCCAGGAGGACGCAAACCCAGGGGCTCTGATGGAAATGCGGCCTGGGAAGAAGTCACCGCCTCGGTCAGTGCCAGGGCACTGGCCCCCCGAACCGGGAAACAGTGCCGGAAAAAGGTCAATGACCTCATCCGGGCAGCAAGGGTGAGTGCTGAACCCCATCTAGCATATTCCCTCATACCTCCCCCAGATCCTCCCCAGCACCCTGCATACTTCCTGCTCCTGACCCCCCAAGCACCTCCTTCCTATTCACCTCCCCCCAAGAGCCCCACTGTGCTTGCCCTCTAAGGGCTACCACCTGATACTCTGCAGTAGTCATGCCATCATTTCTTTCGTGGCTCATTCTGTCTCCACAGGAGAAGACCAACCATAACACCAGAGAGAGGGCGAAGACAGGAGGTGGTGAGCCAGACCTCCGGGTCATTGCCCCTTTTGAGGAGTGGGCACTGGAGCTGTCAAGGGAAGGGGAGATGCGGGCTGTCAATGGCAGCATGGTCGGGCTGCCATCAAGACGTGAGCACCTGTCATTCCTCCACTCACTTTGAGGCAACTTCTCGGGGGTACAAGTTTCGGGTGCGAGGGGCAAAGTCTAAAGGAGATGTACAAGGTACATTTATTTGCACAGCAAGGGTAGTGGGTGCCTGGAACTTGCTGTCGGGGGAGGTTGCGGAGGCAGATACGAAAATGACCTTTAAGGGATGTCTTTACAGCAATATGAATGGGATGGGAATAGAGGCATATGGTCCCCAGAAGGGTAGGGGGTTAGAAATCAGATGGACAGCCTGGTCGCTACAGGCTTGGAGGGCCAAAGGCTTGTTCCTGTGATGTAATTTTGTTGGTGCTTTATTCTATGTTCAATGGAGACATGTGACTCAAGTGTTTGGCATCCTGGATTCCTCTCCCTCCCTTGCACTTAACCTTGTGTCCTGTATTGCAGGGACAGAATTAGGTGCCCCAGGACCTTTTGGATTACAAGCCCCTGCTGCAGCTCCTGCCCATCCTGTTCAGAGCAACTTGGACGAATCCTCGGAGGATATGGCTGGAGGGACCTCTGAGGGTGGCACCGTTTTGGCATCAGCTTCCACCTCACAACTCACCATCCCGGATACTGACCCGTCAGTGGGTCCAGTTAGTGATGAGGCTTCTGCGTCACTCTCTGGTGAGCATGACAGATTTGATAATGTACATCAGGTGGAGGAGGGAATGCTCGAGGCCTTTGGCACATGGGGGCCTGCTGGAGGCGAGGACTCAGCTAGCCCCAGGCTACATGCTGGGCCTCTGAGATCACTTCTCCCTCAGCTGCTGGAGATGCAGCAATAGAGCCAGCGAATGCAGGAGGGGCTGACGGCCACACAGGACCGACTGCGAGGCTGTTGGGAGGAGTCCCAAAGCCTTCAGGCAGACCAGCTTTTGCCTGTCTTGCATGCTTCCCAGGCCAACACTGCAAGGGTGGCGTCTGCAGTGGAAAGCCTGGGGCAGGGGATCCTCACTATGAGTGGCAGGCTCCAAGTGATGGCCGAGTCACAGCAGGCCATAGCAGAGCCCCAGAGGGCTGTGGCTGAGTCACAGCAGGTCACAGCTGAGGGACTGAACTGGATTCTCGAGATTCTGCGGCCCATGGCTGAGAGGCTCGAGAGCTTGCAGGAGACCCAGCAGGATAGCACAGAGACACAGCGCGCTATGGCAGCAGCCGTTGAGAACATGGCTCAATTTCAGAGAGTCACGGCTGAGCATGGCCCAGTCTCAGAGGGTATTTGCTGTGGCCATTGACAGGTGACCCCAACTCAGGTAGCCATCGCAGAGGTCTCGACCACCATGGCTACACCTTCTGACTCCCCCTTCCTGACTTCGGGGCATCTCAGGGGCAGCGATGATAAGGGTGTCATGGAAATGTCCCAGACACCTGGAAGCTGGCTTTGGCCTTCAAGGTCCAGGGCCTCCAGAGGACACCTGCCACGTACATCATGGGTAATGGGGCGAGGTTGGCAGCTGTCCCCCTCCACCTCCCATGTACATTCTGGGGAGTCACTGAGACATAGAGGGAGGTCACGTAAGGTTAGGAAGTTGTAGTTGCACTGAGATGGCACGGGTGAAGGGCTGCACTAGTTAGAAAGATATTTAAGCACCTTAATGTTTTCTGTTCATACATTTTTATGTTAGAACATTTTATTTAAACATCTTTATTGCAATTATTATTATTTTTTCACCACTCATCTGTGACAAATTTGTCTCAGATTTATTTCGAATAGGAATCCTCTTCCTTTGATGATTTTGGAGGGATGCTTCATGTTGGTGTCAGTTCGGGAGGCCCCTCAATGCCATGTCACTGAGAAAAGGAAGCCATTGGTTCCCCAGAACCCACGAGTGATTCCTTCCTGTCCCCCACCCCACCCGCCCCAGGGTCCTGTATGGGGGTTTCAGATCCCTTACCCACTACACAGACGTGGGCCCAGGTTCCAGCGTGCATGCGGAACTCATATAGGAGTCAGACTAGTTTGCACCAGGACATCATCATAATGGTGCTTAGCGAGTTGTCATCACCCTCCTGCCTTTCAAAATACTCGCTACACAGAGTACCCAGGCCCACCACTCTGGTGTGACAATGTTGCAGGAGATAGAAGGAATTTTGGGGAGGTGGGGGGCAGATGGAACCCACAGACACAAGCCCCGAACGACTGAACTGCCTGGTGATCAGGGCCTCCCTTGCCACCCTCGCTTGCCTCATTTGAGCTGCCAGCCCTCGAGCACCTGGGTAATGTTCCTCGCCATGCTCTTCCTCATCTTCCTCCTCCTCCTCCTCTTCCTCCTCCTTCTGCTGGCCATCCTCCCCAGTGACACCCGGCTGGTCAGCCTCCACGTCCTCCTCCTCCTCCTCTAATAGGTCACCTCTCTGCAGAGCCAGGTTGTGCAAGGCACAGCACACGACCACAACACGGGAACAGATCACTGAGCTGTATTGGAGGGCCCCGCCAGCTCGGTCCAGGCACCGGAATCACATTTTAAGGAGCCCAATGCACCTCTCCACTATCGCGTGAGTGGCTACATGGGCCTCATTATAGCGGGTCTCTGCCCTGGTCACAGTCCTCCGCATAAGCATCATCAGCCGTGGCTGAAGCGGGTAACCCATATCACCCAGGAGCCAACCTCGCAGCCTGGGCTCCTCCTCAAACGTCTCCGGGATGTCAGAGCTCCTGACAATGAAACTGTCATGCTGCTGCCTGGGTATCTTGCGCAGATGTGCATAATGTACATATTATGGTCACACACCAGTTGAACATTCAGGGAGTGGAATCCCTTTCTGTTGATGAATCTTTGTGGATTCTGTAGGGGGGCCTTGAGGGCGACGTGGGTGCAGTCGATGGCCCCCTGTACGTTAGGCATCCCCGCAATGGCTGCGAACCCTGCAGCCCGGGCTTCCTGATGGGCCTGGTCCTGATTAAATTTGATGTACTGCCCAGCCCGGGCATACAGGGCTTCTGTGACCAGCTTGACACAGGTGTGCACAGCTGACTGGGAAATGCCACATACATCTCTGCTCGGGGTCTGGAAGGAGCCAGGTGCATAAAAGTTCAGAGCGGCCGTCAATTTGACAGCCACTGAGAGTGGGTGCCCCCCCTCCCCCCTGCCCCTAGGTTGCACAGGTGTTGCACGGTCTCCTTTTGGAGGCGGAGACGTCGGCGGCTCACGGTGTCTGACATCTGTTCAAATGACACTCGTGCACAAAGCTTCCGGGGTCTCTGCTCCCTCCTTCTCCTGAACCCCCTCCCCTCTGGGCAAATGGCGGCCACCTCCTGCCTGTGGTGGTCGTCTCCCTCTACTCCTGCAAGTGGTAAGGCTCGGGCCTCCTGTGCCCACAATTCTTCCTTCAGCTCCTCCTCCTCAGTTCCAGCAGCAACCAAAAGAACAGCAAGATCAATCGGCTGCATTGCAAAAGCCATCTCGTCACTCTGAAGGGGCTGGGAGGGGGGGTGGTGGTGGTTGGGGGGGTTGGAGATGGAGAGGAACACATGTAGAGGTTAAGGAATGCTGCTTGCCCCTAGCTCATCAACAGCCACTGTCCATACCCCCCAATTCCCCCAGCCACATGCTCCCCAAAATGACAACCCCCAATTCTCCCAGCCACATGCTCCCCAAAATCACATAGCCACAATGAAAGGGCATCCATGAGCAGCAGAGAACCATCGGACTAACCCTCACTGATGGAGTGCCTAAATCGGACTTTTATGGAGCATGTCTTTTTCGCGCTGATTCCAGATTGGCGAACATGCATGCAAATACATTTAAATGGCTGTTGCACCCGTTTCAGGTGTGGTCCCAATCACGTCCATTTTGGGGTTTTGGTAAAGGGGGAACCGGCATGGAGGTGGGCGCGGATAGCGCTACTCGCCTCATGCCCGACTTTACCAAGTTTTTGTGCCCAAAAACAGGCGCAACTTGATGGTAAAATCGGGCCCAGAACATCAGTCAAGGTTGGAATTGCACCTAGGTCCCTGGAGTCATGAAGCAGCAGTGCTAACCCCGTGCCACCGTGCCACCCTAAATGTTAAATAATTTTTTTGCATCAATTTTCACTATGGAAGACATTGCAAATATCCCTATGATATGAGATGGGCTGATTTCAAATAATATGGTAGAACTTACAAAAATTCCAATCACAAGGGATAGAGTATTAGAGAAATTCAAGGGGCTATAACAACCAGTTGCCAGGACCCAAAGAACTGCACACTAGACTTTTAATGGAAGTGGCTGCTAAATTCCAGAAGATTGGAAAACAGGCAATGTGACCTCCTGGTTCAAAAGGAGGAATGCAGAAAGCAGAGAATGATAGGCCAGTTAGTTTTACATCTATTATTGGCAAGACACTGGAGTCAATAATCAAAGAGGAAATAGCTAATCATTTATGGGATCAGTTAGGTTAAAGTCCAACAGGTTTATTTGGAATCACGAGCTTTTGGAGCACTGTTCCTTCATCAGATGAATGGAGAGGTAGGTTTCGCAAACATGGCATATATAGACAAAGACAGAACTGCAGGATAATGGTTGGAATGTGAATCTTTTCAGGTGATCAAGTCTTTACAGGTACAGACAATGCAAGTGGAGAGAGGGATAATCACAGGTTAAAGAAGTGTGAATTGTCTCAAGCCAGGACAGTTAGTAGGGTTTTGCAAGCCCAGGCCAAATGGTGGGAATTACATGTAGTGTAACATGTTCCCAAGGTTGAGGCCATTCTCATGCGTGTGGAACTTGGCTATCAATTTCTGCTCGGTGATTCTGCATTGTCGTGTGTCTTGAAGGCCGCCTTGGAGAACGCTTATCCGAAGCTGAATGCCCTTGACTGGTGAAGTGTACCCCGACTGGAAGAGAACACTCCTGCTTGGAAATTGTGTCCGTTCATCCGTTGTTGTCGTGCCTGCATGGTCTCGTCGATATACCATGCCTCGGGACATCCTTTCCTGCAGCGTATGAGGTAGACAACATTGGCCGAGTCGCATGAGTATGTACCATATATTTGGTGGGTGGTGTTCTCATGTGTGACAGTGGTATCCATGTCTATGATCCAGCATGTCTTGCAGAGGTTACCATGGCAGGGTTGTGTGATGTCGTGGTCGCTATTCTCGTGAAGGCTGGATAGTTTGCTGCGAACAATGGTCTGTTTGAGGTTGAGCAGTTGTTTGAAGGCAAGTAGTGGGAATATAGGGATGGCCTCGTTGAGATGTTCATCTTCATTGATGACATGATGAAGGCTCCAAAGAAGATGTCGTAGTTCTCCGCTCCAGGGAAGTACTGGACGATGAAGGGTACTCTGTTGGTCACGGGGTGAGAGGGTTATCCTATCAAGAGAGACTAAACAGTCTGGGTCTGTATTCCTTGGACTTTAGAAGAGTGAGGGAAGACTTATTCAAACATAAGATCCTGAGGGGATGTGACTGGATAGATAGTGAGTTGTTTTCACGAGTGGGAGAGTCTCAAACAAGGGGACATAGCTACAAGATAAAGATTGGAATGTGATTTTAATACTGAGATGCATAGAAATTTATCTCGCAGAGGGCGGTGAATCTTTGGAATTTGATAGATCATGGAATAGGGGGCTATGGGAAAATGGCACAGAAAAGGAGTTGAGTCAGACACAGATCAGCTATGGTCGTATTGAATGGCACTATGTGTGGGAGAGTATTGCTTACTAAGAATATGATTAACTAAAATAAAACCTGCTGGTGGTCTATTCCTCTTCATCGTGATATGTTTTAAGCCAGTCTGCTCCAGTATGCCTGTTAAATTCTTAAGTGTATAATCTGTTGAAGTATAAGGGGATTTTAATAGCTCAATTTATAATTTCAACATGGAACACATTTCCACGATAGCCTTTTGATAATGGTATTCTATCTTCCAGTTGTTCCATTATGATTTTACATAAGACTAAAATGTTAATATTCTCAAAGATTATAACCTAGCTCTGCCTAATGACCCAACTACTATGTCACCACCACCCTGCAATCCCCAATACACTGGCCTACTGATGAAACTGGAGAGAATGGAAAAGGAAAAAGGTTAGGGGACCTGTTCCATCAGTCTTTTGTGTATTTTTACATCCGTTAGATTTTCTGCTGGAAATAACATTGGAAAGTAACATTTGACTTTGGGAAAAAGCGAGAGCAGCGAGGCTTAAAAGAAAGTGGAGAGAGCATGACTTGCATTTTGGGAAACAACCAGACTCTGTGGGGTTAGCCTGTAACCAGGAGCCAGTCAGAATCTGTGTTCTAAAAGAAAAGATCAAGATGTGACATGGCAGGGAAGCAGGGGGGTGATTAGCTGTTGAGTATTTCCAATTTCCTAGTTATCTAATCAAAACAAGAAAATTTCAAGCAGAGTAAGGAGAACATTAATTACAAGTTAATTTGTAAAATCATTCATTAAAGTTTTATAAGATTGCAGGGCAGTTGATGTGATGCAACTGCAGAATGTGGGAGCCAATGGATAACAGTATGCTCCAGGGCAAACTTGTCTGCGGTAAGAGTCTGCAGCTGATGAAACTCTGGCTCAGAGTCATTGAACTGGAGTCCGAGTTACAGAGGGTAAGTTTTCTGAACATTTTGTTCCAGGAGGCAATCACACCCCTGAGGTCTTCTGATTTGGTTAGTGGTCAAGGTCCTAGGTGTGAATGAGAGTGAGGCACGTATAGGGACCCAGAAAGTAGAATCACTGAATCACAGAATCCCTACAATGCAGAAGCAGGCCATTCGGCCCATCAAACCTGCACCAACAACAATCCCACCCAGGCCCCACGCCCATAACCCCACGTATTTGCCCTGCCAATCCCACTGACACCAAGGGGCAATTTAGCATGGCCAATCCACCTAACCTGCACGTCTTTGGAAGTGGAGGAGCCTCAGGCTTTGCAATTGCTCAACAGGTTTAAGGTTCTTTCAGACTATATGGATGAAAGCAAAGGCTGCAGAGTAGATGGGAAAACTGGCACTGTGGTGTGGGAAACCATTCTAGTGGGGGGTGGGATGGAATTATTAGCATTGTGGTAGTGGCAGGGGACAGTATAGTCAGGAGAAAGATACAATTCTCTGCAGTCAAGAGCGAGAGTTCACAATGTTGTGTTGCTGGCCAGGTGCCAGGGGTGTTTTTTAAGGTTAGAGTTCAATGCATGACTCTAAGATTGATGTGAGAGAGATGGATTTTGATTCATGGGGCACTGGAACCAATAGTGGGGAAAGTGGAAGCTGAAATATTCTGACAGTCTTCACCTGAGCCGTGCTGGGACCAGTATTCTGGTAAGTTGTATAACTTGGGTGTTAGCGTGGGCTTTCAGATGAATAGTAGTAGCAAGGGATCCTTGAATACCTCGCATTAAGTTGATCGTTCTCTACACCCTAGCTATGACTGTAACACTGCAATCTGCACTCTCTCGTTTCCTTCTCTATGAATGGCATGTTTTGTCTGTATAGCGTGCAAGAAACAATACTTTTCACTGTATGTTAATACATGTGACAATAATAAATCAAATCAAATCTAAAAGAAGATGTGATAAATTACAGGGGGAGGAGGTACAAGAGAACAAGGTAGCAATGAGGTTAATGATAATCAGAGTGTGGCAGGAAGGGTCAGATGATACAAGCTTAAGAGTACACCAGCAGATAAGGGTAAAGATTACAAAAAATAGAACTAAAGGTTCTGTATCTGAATGTATGTTCATACCAAATAGATGAATTGTCAGGTCAAATAGAAATAGATATGTATGATCCGATTATTCATTACAGCGACGTGGTTGCAAGATAAAAAGGCTGGAACCTTAATATTAAAGGGCATATGACACTTTGAAAGGACAGGAAACAAGGAAAAGTAAGTGGGGTAGCTCTGTTAATTAGGATGATATTAGTGCAACAGTGATGAATGACCTTAGTTTTAAAGATGAAGATATAGGGTGACAGCAAGTGGGAAAAATACGTTAATGTCGCCAGTACCAATGGCAATTTTCTCTGCTGTATAATCCAACACATAGAAGCATAGAATCACTACAGTGCAAAAGGAGGCCATTCAGCCCATTGAGCCTTCCCATCCAGGCCCTATCACCATAACTCCACGCATTTACCCTGCTAGTCACCTGACACTAAGGGATAATTTAGCATGGCCAATCAACCTAATCCTGCTGGAGTGTGAGAGGAAACCAGAGCACCCGGAGGAAACCTACATAGACATGAGCAGAATGTGCAAACTCCACAGTCAGTGGCCCAAGGCTGGTTGCAAAGGTGGATCCTACAATATCACCTGGGTGGGGCATGTTCTGAGTGAGCTCACTCTGCCAGCAACTTAGTGTTTTGAGGATCAGGTGCCATTTTTAAAGGCTGCCCCAGTAAACACATTTCACTGAGAACATCCCACCCCCCACACAATCCCCACCCTGGCACTGCCCCCTGGCACTGCCCCATAGCATTGAGCCGAGGTAGTGTCTGGGCATGATCCTCTCCCCCTTGAGTGATGCACTCACCTGAACTCCTCCAGAATGCATGCCTTGTCAGGTTTGACATTTTTGCTCTCATCGTGCTGTGAATGGACTTTCTTATGCAGGTGGAGGGGGGTGGGGTGGGGGTGGAGAACGATTCAAGCATAAATGCCCGATAATGATTTGCTAATGTATGAAAATGATGTTCTCGGCACTGAACGTCGGAAAAACCATGATTTCACTAACGGAAGAACAGGACAATCATGTCACGCTTTTATATTTGTGCGAAATGCAATTTGTACATAGTGCCGGATTTAGGCATAAGCTAAACAAGCTACAGCTTAGGGCCTCACAATCCGCAGGGGCCTCACAAAATTTCAGAAGGTTTACAATGAAGAGAACATTTAAGAGCGGATACCAGAAAAGAAAAAGAAAGCACCAGTACATTTAAGATATAATGTATCTTAAAATTATTTTTAAAATTACATTTAAGTATTGTTTCCAGGGTATACTATATTATAATCTATGAGAGAGATCAAGCCAGCCAAATGATAAATATGTAATCAGTAAATACATCCATTTGAAAATAATTTGTATTTTTCACTTTAAATACCTTGCTATTAAATAATTAAAAGGCATGTTTTCAATTTTTTTGTGGCGACCCATGGTCCTGTTTTGGTACGCACCTTTGTGAGACCTTTTGGTGTAACTTTTTAACAAGGAGCCTCCAAGCTTTATATAGCTTAGGGCGTCACCAAGTCTAAATCCGGCACTGTTTGTACACCTTGCGTGATTTGCCGCTCCCTTCGCTGAAACCGCCGACGAAAGTAGGAGCAGAAAATCCCAGCCATGGAGTAAGTTTGGGTGGAGGTAGGAAAGATCAAAGGTAGTCGCTTGTGGGAGCAGTTTATAGATCCCCTAACTGTAACACACTTTAGGACAGACTAAGTAAGAAGAAATGAGGGGAGCTTGAAGAGAAGGATAAAGAAAAGGAGAGGTAAGGATGGATAGCATACCCTATTACCGCTGTGTTGTGATTGGATCATCTAATTGCCATACCAGTAAACAGTCCCACACCTTATCATCCACCTGTTACACACCATCACAATGTCCTCTCGATCACAATGCTGAAACAAAAGCCACCACAAGGAAGCATTCCAAGCTTATTAAATTCCAAACTTATTACAGAATCATCCAATACCCCATTCAACCATCAACTTATCACCTTTGTACATTTCTTAAATATTTGTTCAGGGGATGTGGGTGTCGCTGGCGAGGCCAGCATTTATTGCCCATCATTAATTGCCCTCGAGAAGGTGGAGGTGAGCTGCCTTCTTGAACCGCTGCAGTCCATTTGGTGTAGGTACACCCACAGTGCCGTTAGGAAGTGACTTCCAGGATTTTGACCCAGTGACAGTGGTGGAACAGCACATAGTTTGGAATCAGAATGGTGTGTAACTTGGATGGGAATTTGTAGGTGCTGATGTTCCTATGCATCTGCTTCTCTTGTCCTTCTAGGTGGTAGAAGCACAGGTTTGGAAGATGCTATTAATTTACATTATGCAACTATTAACTTAAATGTAGATAAATCAATTAATTTAAATAAAATAATCAATTCGATTAAAAAATCTAACCAAATAAATAAGGTTAGACAGACATTATGGAGTATTATGGAGTGCTCCATAACTGCAGCTTCTGCTGATCCTTTATTTGTGGTAATTATGTGCAGCTTGAGAAATGTTGTCACAGAGTTGCTGAAATTCATGCTGAGCCACAGATCTTGCAAGGCATCAGGGAGGTGGAAAAATACTTCGACACTGTTCCAAGAGGGTTTTTAAAAATTTATTCATGAGATGTGGTCATAGCTGGCTAGGCCAGCATTTATTGCTCATTTCTTATTGCCTTTGAGAAGATGGTAGTGAGCTGCATTCTTGAACTGCTAAAGTCCATGTGGTGTAGTCAGGTGCTGTAAGGGAGGGGTTTCTTGGATTTTGACCCAGTGACACTGAAGGAACAGCAATATATTTCCAAGTCAGGGTGTCAGTGACTTGGAGAGGAGCTCCAGGTGGTGGTGTCCCCAAGTGTTGGGTGACCTTATCTTTCTAGATGGTAGTAGTTGTGGGTTTGGAAGGTGTTGTGGGTTTGAAAGAGCCATGGTGATTTCTTGCACTGCAGTGCAGCTTGTAAACGATGAACACTGCTGTGACTGTGCATTGGTGGTGGAGAGACCAAATGCTTATTGTGGTGGCTGGGGTTACAATTAAGCAAGCTGCTTTGTTCCTAGATTCCCTACAATGCAGAAGGATCCATTTGGCCCATCAGGTCTGCACCAACAGAGGATCCCGCCCAGGCCCTTTCCTGTAACCCCACGTATTTACTGCTACTCCCTCTAACCTACACCTCTTTGCACACTGAGGGGTGATTTAACATGACCAATCCACCTGACCTGCACATCTTTGGACTGTGGAAGGAAACCATAGTACCCAAAGGAAACCCATGCAGACAGGCAGTTGGGCGGGGGGAATTCTACCATCCCGCTGCGCTAATTTTTTAGCGTGGTGGGCCAGGAGAATTACTTGTCGGCCAATTCATGGGATTCCCGCAAGCGTTTGTGCCGCGATTGCGCTTCCCAGGCCCTGATTTCCGGCAGCTTCTGCCTGGTGCCCGAAATAGGTTGGGAGGTGGGGCTAATGATTAAATAGTGTTATAAATACAATTTAAATGTAATTAACGGGCTCGGGACTGAATTCTCCGGGCCCGCTAGCATTTCCCACCCTGTCAGGAGTATTTCACTCCAGCGGGGTTCAGACTAGCTCCCCACTTTCAGGTAACTAGCGGGACGACCCCACTGGAGTGAAGAGGGGTGGTGCTCCCTGGGCATGGGCACCCTGGCAGTGCCAGCCTGTGCCCCCTGGCACTGCCCAAGGGGCAAAGTGCCCATGCCCGGGGGCACCTTGGCACTGCCCACCATGCATGGGCAAGTGGCAAGGGGACAAGGCCTAAGGCTTGGGGCCATCTGGGGGCAGAGCCTAGGGGGTGTTCCATGGGGTTGGGGGGTGTCCCGCTGCCACTCTGCCATTGCAATCGATGGGGGCAGGAGGGAGGCCAGTGATTGGGGGGGTGGTCAGCCGGGGTGGGGGTCTACTGGGGGGAGGGGTCTGCTGGGAAGGGGGTCTGCTGGGGGGGTCTACTGGGGGGATGGGACTGCTGGGAGGGGGGTCGGCTTCTCAGGGTGGGGGGTCTGCTTGGTGGGGGCGGATCATCACTGCTTGGGGGGGGGAAAGCTGGAGATTGGGGCACTCCGGGACTGGAGGGGGGGGGGGCGTGATTGGGCTGTGGGGGCAGCACTCCGGGGTCCCGGGCTAGCCAGCGATCGAGCTGGTCAGCAAACTGCAGGCTGACAGTTTGGGGCCACTGAGCATGTGCAGAGTTCTGGAACTGTCAGACTCTGCCGTGAACAGGCTCTGCCCCCCCCGAACGTTTAATGATATTCAGGATTGTGACCTCAGCATTGAACAGAGTGTGGGAGATTCTTGTCTGAAGTCACACTGAAAAAAACCAGCATGATTCACACCGGTTTTCCCACGATTTTGACACTTAGAACTTTTTTGGGAGAATTGCAGGCGGGGTTCTGGATAGTTTCGAGCTTCTTAAGTATTGGAGCTGCACTCATTTAGGCAAGTGGAGAGTATTCCATCACACTCCTGCCTGGTGACCTTGTCATTTACCTCGAAAGGACATGGATATTCCCTGGTCTATTGTAATAATTGTTACTTGTTGTGACCAAAAGTGCTGGCAAGGTAAGTAATTAGCCAGTCAGTCCTTACAACCAAAGATGCTATATTCTGATAATATTCTTCTGTTTTTAACTCAACTAAAGTGGGTTAGAACAAATAATTGCTTGGTGGGTAACACTCTATTTGTTTTGTTAATAAAAGTGATTTAATATTCCCCAAGCTTATGAAGTGCTCCAATGTTAAATCAAGAGACCTTCAAAAATAAGTTATTTATTGGGAGTAATTTTAAACACAAAATATACAAATGATGCTATTGTATGCAGCCTACTTAATTCTGGGACTATTTCTCCAAGCATAAGTAAGCTTCAAGCACTTTTTTAGAAATATAGCTTGTAGTATTATAACGATGTTAAGATAATAATGAAAACATCATTACATGCTCTGTGGAGGTCTGAAGCAGCAGTATCAATTATTAATCACCCAATGTTTCCCTGGTGTAACTTATTTTGTTCTCTAATAGCAAACCTAAATGTGGAAAAATAACCTAATGATACTCTAGAGGTAATCAGTAAGAATAGTGTTAAGGGAATTTTTAAAATGCACTGCTGCTCAACTGGACGGAGTTGAAAAAGAAAAATATGTACTTTTCCAAGTTTGGTATGGCAGCTCATTTAGAGAGGTCAGTGCTAAGACCAAACATTTTTTTAGTTGATTGTCAGTCGTAAGATTTGAGAGAGGTTGTTAATGAAGTAAATGTCAGGATTTAAGTTTTGTACCAATTATCTTAGAAAATAAATTCAGAATTGATTTGAATTTGAAGAATTATGTTGCAAAATACAATCGAGAATAGTGGCTGCTCACTCCAAGATGTACTAGTCTCAATTGGTTGCTTATAGAGTGATGCTTTTATGCACGTGTACTGACCCAAATTTATGCTCAGGCCCAAGACAGAACTGGGACAGCCTGTCCCATGGGAAATGGGAAAATTGAAGAGAACACTGTCTGCCAGGATTTCAACCTGTGTTTTCCATCTGCCAATTCTGATTGCAAACAATGAAACATGGTGGATGGGCAGATTTTTGACATGCCCACCCTTTATCAAGGAAACATCTGTCGAGCAGTTTCTGGGCTACCTCTGAATTTCCACTCATGGAGCTTTTCTTGTCCTGCTGAGACATGCAAATAAAGCCCCTAACCTTTAGTAGGAGAAGGTAATTGTTCCTGAAGGAGATCTTAAGACACCATCTTGTACTTCTGGGAAGAGATGACACATGGATGAGAACTTTCTCAAGGGCATCGTCAGGCCCCTTCTCTGCTGTTAGAAAGGCATGGTGCCTCCTAACATACTATCCATGGATTAGAGTGGCTGTTGCAGATGTGCTTTGAGGTATGGGCTACCTACGCAGCCCAGTCAAAAGTCACTATTCCTTGGTATTTGGAACAGTATTTCAGGGCTGGGCCTACAGCAGGTGAGGGGTTCTGTTCTGCTGTACTGTACTGGTGAGGGCAGACCCAGAAATCTCAGACCCAATATGTATCAAACATGAGCAAATGTTCAGTCAATAGGAGAAGGGCTGATCTGGTATAATAATCTAATTTCTAAGTTTAATTCTATTCCATTTTTATTTTATTTTTCCACCTCTTTAAATAATCATAACTTTGTTGTTACAATTAAGGCCTTGGAACTCATTTAAAGGGGAATAAATATTAATTATTTAAATATCAGGCAGCTTATTTGGTTCAACAGAACCGACTTCTGAAAATATGGCTGGAATTCTCCAACCTTGCCAGTGGATTTTCTGGTCCCGCTGCAGTGAATGGAGGTTTGGCTGAGCGCCAAATTCTCCCACTGGATTGCAAGACCAGAGAATTCCAGGCCTCTGTCTGTTGTTTGCAGATGTTGTTTGCAAGAACCCCCAGCTTTAGTCGCAACACGATGGACTTCCTACAGAAACTCAGCACACATGGAGCAGTTGAACCAGGAGCACTCCTCGTCACAATGGATGTCTCGGCACTCTACACCAGCATCTCCCACGACGATGGCATTGCTGCAACGGCCTCAGTACTCAACGCCACCAATTGCCAATCTCCAGATGCAATTTTACAACTCATCCGCTTCATCCTGGACCACAATGTCTTCACCTTCAACAACCAGTTCTTCATTCAGACACATGGAATAGCCATGGGGACCAAATTTGCACCTCAATATGCCAACATCTTCATGCACAGGTTCGAAAAGACCTTTTCACTACACAGGACCTTCAACCGATGCTATACACTAGATACATCGATGACTTTTTCTTCCTTTGGACTCATGGTGAACAGTCACTGAAGCAACTATATGATGACATCAACAAGTTCCATCCCACCATCAGACTCACCATGCACTACTCTCCAGAATCAGTTGCATTCTTGGAGACACACATCTCCATCAAGGATGGTCACCTCAGCACCTCACTGTACCGCAAGCCCACAGATAACATCACGATGCTCCACTTCTCCAGCTTCCACCCTAAACACGTTAAAGAAGCCATCCCCTACGGACAAGCCCTCCGTATACACAGGATCTGTTCAGATGAGGAGGATCGCAACAGACACCTCCGGACGCTGAAAGATGCCCTCATAAGAACAGACCATGGCACTCGACTCATCAACCGACAGTTCCGACGCGCCACAGCAAAAAACCGCACCGACCTCCTCAGAAGACAAACACGGGACACGGCGGACAGAGTACCCTTCGTCATCCAGTACTTCCCTGGAGTGGAGAAGCTACGACATCTTCTCCGGAGCCTTCAACATGTCATTGATGAAGACGGACATCTCACCAAGGCTATCCCCACACCCCCACGTCTTGCCTTCAAACAACTGCACAACCTCAAACAGACCATTGTCCGCAGCAAACTACCCAGCCTTCAGGAGAACAGTGACCACGGCACCACACAACCCTGCCACAGCAACCTCTGCAAGACATGCCGGATCATCAACACGGATGCTATCATCTCACATGAGAACACCATCCAGCAGTACACGGTACATTCACTTGCAACTCGGCCAACGCTGTCTATCTGACATCATATCTGATAGCCTGCAGGAAAGGATGTCCCGAGGCATGGTACATTGGGGAGACCATGGAGATGCTACGACAACGGATGAATGAACACCGCTCGACAATCATCAGGCAAGAATTCCTGTTGGGGAACACTTCAGCGGTCACGGGCATTCGATCTCTGATCTTCAGGTAAGCATTCTCCAAGGCAGCCTTCACGACACATGACAGTGCAGAGTCGCTGAGCAGAGACTGATAGCCAAGTTCTGCACACATGAGGATGGCCTCAACCGGGGTCTTGGGTTCCTGTCACACTATCTGTAACCCCCACGACTTGCCTGGGCTTGCAAAACCTCGTCCCAGCTGGAGACAACACACATCTCTTTAACCTGTGCTTAACCCTCTCTCCACTTACATTGTCTGTACCTTTAAGACTTGATTACCTGTAAACACTCGCATTCCAACCATTATTTTGTAAATTGAGTTTGTGTCTTTATACGCCCTGTTTGTGAACTGAAATCCCACTCACCTGACGAAGGAGCAGCGAGTGCTCCGAAAGCTGGTGGCTTTTGCTACCAAATAAACCTGTTGGACTTTAACCTGGTGGTGTGAGACTTCTTACTGTGTTTGCAGATGACCAGGCTTTATCCAACTTTTAAGTTTTTAACCTGAAACTTATCTCTCTCCACCAAATCTGTGAATAATGGTATGTTGGCATCGCTGGCTAGGCCAGCATGTATTGCCCATCCCTACTTGCACTTGAGATAGTGGTGCTGAGCTGCCATCTTTAATTTCTGTAGCCCATTTTGTGTAGCTACACCCATGGTGCTGTTAGAGATGGAGTTCCAGGATTTTGACCCAGCAATAGTAAAGGAACGGCAATATATTTCAAGTCAGTATGGTTTTGATTGAGGATTTGAAGATGGTAATGTCATTGAACATCAAGGGAAGATGGCTAGATTTTCTCTTATTAGAGGTGGTCAGTGTCTTGCACTTTTGTGGCATGAATGTTACTAGCCATTTGGCAATACATGATGTTGTCCCAGTCTTGCTGTATGTATGTACTGATTGATCAATTTTCCAAGGCAGGATTTCCCAAACTGGGTTACATGGAACCCAGGAATTCTGCAAGACTCATCCAGGGTATCTGTGGTAGGTCCAGCCATTTTAAATTTCAAGAAAAGCAGTCCTTTCAGTTTGACCAATTGAAGGACTTTTTTTTCACTTTGCTGGCTACTGATAGGCTCAACTAGTCAGCCTATCAACAGTCAATGAATTAAGAAGCCGGCCTCTGATTAGATGAACTGGAAATGTTGGCAAAGTTGGTGAAATTTAACTTAAACTCACAGGCAAGGCCTTTTGCATCCATGGACTGGAAGAGGCCAAAGCTGTGGTGGCCAAGAGGGGCCATTGGAGCGGGCGAGGCCAAGAGGAGATGGGACCACAGAAGCCCAAGATCATCTAGGGATGGGAGGGCTGAGAGACAGGGGAATGTGGAGGCCCAAGAGAGATTTGTGAGTGTGTATGTATATGTGTAAGAGGTGAATGAGTGTGAGGTAAGTGTGTGACGAATGTGTGTGAACTTGTCAGCATGGGATAGGAGTGAGTGTGTCTATGTGGGAGAGTAGTGAGCATTGCTGAAGCAGCTGAAGATGGTTGGGCCCCCATATGCACTTAGCCTGAAAAAAGAATTATGAGTCTGAACCGCGCTGTGGGTGGGGCTTATTGCGCCCGAAATGCTGCAGCTCTAATCGGAGCCTTCAACTGCACATGCACAGTGAAAACACAATTTGTAAAACGCGCCCTTGTCACATCACTCCCGGGGGGCGCCTGAGAACAGGTTTCCAAGTCGGATCTGAATTGTGCCCAGATTCAGCACTTTGGATCGAAATGATAAAATAGGGCCCTATGAATGTATTCTCAAATCATTAACAATGTGATATAAGGAGCCATCAACACTGTTATCAAGCCACATTTACTTACCAATAGTCAGTTCACAGATTCTTAGTTTGGATTCCACCAGGATTACTTAGTGGGAGAATCCCAGCTAATAGACGGCATCAACACCAGCAGGCAACTCTCCAGGTTTCTTACTGGTGTGGGCACTTAGTTCCAGTTTGGGCGAATCATCTTCAATATGTAAAATATTGCTTAATAAATTCTACTTAATTCATAACGTGGATAAAGCGGCCTGGGAGCGATAGCCCCCACAGATATCGCCCCCACCCCCACAACATAACTGTCCCTCTCATCCACCCATCCCCCTACCCAGATCAATCACGCCCCCTGCTCCCTTTCCCCCCCACCAATCACCCGCATAGTGGCAGTGGACCCCCCCGCTCCTGCCCTTCCGTCCCCCCATCAGAAATCCATCTGGCCTCCATTCCCTCTCCGCCCCCCCCCACCAGAGAATGATTGGGCCTCCACCCCCTCCCCCCCACCAGAGAATGATCAGACCCCTCCACACCACCAGAGAGCGATCTGGCCTCCCTCCTTCCCCCTCCACCAGTGATCCATCTGGCCTCCTTCCCCACCCCACCAGAGAACCATCGGGCCTCCCTCCCCCACCACCCCGCCAGAGAATGATCGGGCCTCCCTCCCCCCACCTCCCCCCCCACCAGAGAGCCATTGGCCTCCCTTCCCACCCCCCACCAGAAAATGATCAGGCCTCCCCCCCCACTCCCCACAGAGAACCATCGCGCCTCCCTCCCACTCCCTCCCGCCTCCCCCACCAGAGAATGATCAGGCCTCCCTTCTCCACCCCCTCCCCACCAGAGATACATCTGACCCGCCTCCCTCCCACCCCACCCCCTTCCCCCCACCGATCTGAGTCAGAGAGCCATTGGAAGCTCTGAACTTACCTCTTCAGAAACTGGAGCGCCCGAAACAGACCTTTGCTGAGCGTGTCTGTTTCGCGCCGAAACTGGACGGGTGAGCGGAATGGTAAAGGGGGAAATGCAGGTAAGATTGGGCGTCCATCTTATTAAGTCAATTTAAATGCATGCAAATGCATTTAAATTGACGTCAAGCCCGTTTCAGGTGTGGTTCGCATTGCGGCCATTTTTGGGTCTTGGTAAAGTGGGCATCTGCACAGACATGGGCGTGGATCACGCTAATCGCCTCACACCCGACTTTACCAAGTTTTCGTGCCTGAAAATGGCCTCGACGCAATGGTAAAATCGGGCCCATAGGGTGGTAATTGATCAGATTAGAGTTGTGTCGCTTTTTGTGAACTGGACATACATACAATTTTCTATAATGACAGCTAAATGCCAGTGTTCTTGATGCAGTGCATCAGCTTGGCTCGAGATTTGGCTAGTTCTAAAACAAGGATCATCAGCACTACAGGATATTGTTGGAGCCCATGGCCTTTGAAGTATCCAGTGTAATTAACCATTTTGTGATATCATGTGGAAATTAAACAAATTGATTATGGGGCGGCATGCATGATGGTGGGGACCTCAGGAAGAGGGAGGCAATCCACTTGCCACTTCTGGCTGAGTTTGGTTGTCACCCTTGTCTTTTGCATTTACGTTCTTGTCTTTTGCGTTTGCATTCAGCTGTGATGAAGGACCATCTTCACTCAAAACGTTGGCTCTATTCTCTCTCCACAGATGCTGTCAGACCTGCTGAGTTTCCCCAGCACTTTCTGTTTTTGTTTTGCATTTACTTGCTGGGTTCTACCATCACTGAGGATAGGGGTGTTCATGAAGACCCTCCTCCCATTAATGGCTAGATTGTCTACAACCATTCATTTTGGATATGTCACATATTAAGAATGCCAGTGTGTTTTAAAGAGTCTTAAAGTAGGTGAGGAGGAGGATTTAGGGAGGACAATTTACGGAACGTAGCCTGCAACTGGACTTTTCTAATCATTCAAATACATTTTCTTGCTGACTTTTCCAGGGCGTTTGTATGTTTCAGCCCAGATGATTATGAAGCATGCATAATTAAATATAGAAATGCAATTTGCAAAGTTGTACTCTGACCTGGTCTGTTTGAAATAATTACATCTCTCCTGGTTTGTACCTATTCCATTATTTGAATACATCATATATGGAAAATAAAGCTGCATGTATTTAGTAATATCAGCATATTGAAATAACAAACTAATGCTATTTAAATTATTTAAGCAATTTGAATAATTTAGATTACAAATGTAACTCTTTACTAGATTTAATTGTGAATATTGTATTACAGCCTTAAGATGGCTTAGACTGTTAATATATTTGATATGTGCCATTTTGAAAACTTGAGACTTTAAATTCGCATTTAAGCTTCAGTGCTATTATTTCATGCAAAATTTATTCACTCTGCCTGTAATTAACCATAGTCTGCAAGGAACTGTAGGCACTTCTCTCTACTTTAGAGACAGTGGTTATAGCTTGAGGGGGCACCACACTGCATCACCTTCCAAGTGTGTGTTGGATAGATAAGCAGGTTGATTATCAACTTGTTGGACCATGCATCCTTCTTCCATAACCAACAAACCCCAGATTGGGACTTGAACCCAGAGCTTCTAGTTCAGAAGCAGGGATGCTACCAATCGAGCAACAAGATGTCCCTCCGCAAAATACAATGATCAATGTAAACATTCCAAAACAATGCACAAAGTCAGTTCCAATTGTAATAAAACTCATGTATAATAATAACTTTTTTCACTGTCTTATTCTTATCATAGATATATAAGCTAGCAGACCATTACTAGTTAATTTTGAGCAACCTGTTTAATTTTCTAATCCATGTTGGTTTATTATTATGATGTGGAGATGCCGGCGTTGGACTGGGGTAAATACAGTAAGAGTTTTAACAACACCAGGTTAAAGTCCAACAGGTTTATTTGGTAGCAAATACCATTAGCTTTCGGAGCGCTGCTCCTTCGTCAGATGGAGTGGAAATCTGCTCTCAAACAGGGCACAGAGACACAAAATCAAGTTACAGAATACTGATTAGAATGTGAATCTCTACAACCAACCAGGTCTTAAAGATACAGACAATGTGAGTGGAGGGAGCATTAAGCACAGGTTAAAGAGATGTGTATTGTCTCCAGACAGGACAGCCAGTGAGATTCTGCAAGTCCAGAAGGCAAGCTGTGGGGATTACTGATAGTGTGACATAAATCCAACATCCCGGTTTAGGCCGTCCTCATGTGTGCGGAACTTGGCTATCAGTTTCTGCTCAGCGATTCTGCGCTGTTGTGTGTTGTGAAGGCCGCCTTGGAGAACGCTTACCCGAAGATCAGAGGCTGAATGCCCGTGACCGCTGAAGTGCTCCCCCACAGGAAGAGAACAGTCTCGCCTGGTGATTGTCGAGCGGTGTTCATTCATCCGTTGTTGTAGCGTCTGCATGGTTTCCCCAATGTACCATGCCTCGGGACATCATTTCCTGCAGCGTATCAGGTAGACAATGTTGGTCGAGTTGCAAGAGTAGGTACCGTGTACCTGGTAGATGGTGTTCTCACGTGAGATGATGGCATCCGTGTCGATGATCCGGCACGTCTTGCAGAGGTTGCTGTGGCAGGATTGTGTGGTGTCGTGGTCACTGTTCTCCTGAAGGCTGGGTAGTTTGCTGTGGACAATGGTCTGTTTGAGGTTGTGCGGTTGTTTGAAGGCAAGAAGTGGGGGTGTGGGGATGGCCTTGGCGAGATGTTCGTCTTCATCAATGACATGTTGAAGGCTCCGGAGGAGATGCCATAGCTTCTCCACTCCGGGGAGGTACTGGACGACGAAGGGTACTCTGTCCACCGTGTCCCGTGTTTGTCTTCTGAGGAGGTCGGTGCAGTTTTTTGCTGTGGCGCATCAGAACTGCTTATTAGTCAGGGAACTAGAGGGGTTCATTGGGAGCTCTCCTGCCTCTGAATCCGAAGGCCTTGTGTTCAAGTCCCAGTACAGGACTTGTTGTATATGAAGGGATGCAGCCACTGGTGCTGACAGGCCAACATTTATAGTGCTCGTCCTCAGTCTGGATAAATGGGGAATTGGCAGCAGAAAGGGCAACCAGCTGTAAAGGCACTGCCAAAATGAAAAAAAAATGATGGTTGACATGAAGGCAATTAACCAGCATTGTGGTGACTCATGTAACAAGGGAAAAAACTGAGAGAGGAAGGTTGGTTTAATGACTCTCTTTGCTGGAATTATTGTACATGATCAGCATACATGCCTCTGATAATTTCTCACTCTCCTTTCCAGCTCCCTCTGACTCTCCAAAACTCCCTACCCTCTCTTTCTAACCTCATTTTCTTTCCTTACTCATCTTCGCCACTTTGTAAGGCTCTTCAATTATTCTATTTAGACTCACAGTTTTCTAGTATGTAGTATTTATTTGCATGAATTGTGAGTGATTTAATACACTGAATACAATTTTGGTTATCAGCACATCATCGAGAACAATTATTTTGTCCACACTGAATAAAATCACAGGTAGCATTACTTATAAATGCAGTAGCCTGACAAAACAGTATTATGAATATAATGAATCGCATTCTTTAAGGTGAAGTGTGAATTTGAAATACGTGGAATATTTGAATGTTTTCTAAAGCTGAAATTTCTATCAAATCAATTTCGAAGTGTCCTTTGCAATTCATTTTTAATGAAAACGAACAACGTTAAAATGTGAAATGCAACTAAAAATCAAGGTTTTATTCAATTCACACTTGAAAATCCCAGCACTCCTTGGCCAGCCTTCCACATTCTACTCTCCCTTAACCTGAGGTAATTCAATCTCTGTTGCACATGTACTAACTTGCAGCGAGTCCCTTTCACACTGACTGATATCATCTTCATAGAATCCCTACAGTGCAGAAGAAGGCCATTTGGCGCATCAAGGCTGCACCGAGAAAAATCCCAGCCAGACTCTATCCCCGGAACCCATCTATTTACCTTGCTAATCCCTCTGACACTAAGGGGCAATTTAGCATGGTCAATCAACTTAACCCACACATCTTTGGAGTGTGTGAGGAAACCAGAGCACCCAGAGGAACCCACACCGACACAGGGAGAACGTGCAAGCTCCACACAGCCAGTCACCCAAGGTCGGAATTGAACCCAGGTCTCTGGCACTGTGAGGTAGCAGTGCTAACTACTGTACCATGCTCCTTCCTGCTCTACATATTCCAGTGACAAATCCTAATTTTATGACATTGATTTTTATACAAATAGTTATTTTGTTTATCAGCAGAAAAGACGGAGCTGCGTCAGAAATGCATTAATAAAGTGTTAAAAAAGCTCAACTCTTTTATCAATGTACTTTCGCAACATTTTTTGCAACAGAAAATGAATTGTAGCCAGGTCAACATAAAATATGATATTGTCATTGTTTTGAGATTGAAAACCACAGGGTAAATATTTTTTTCAAATTTCAGGATGTCTCAGGCATTTCAAACTATGATAAGCATACAGTCGGCCTCTGAGTCTATTGCACCCTGGAGAAAAAGAACAATTCTAGTTAAAAAAAACATACACGTGCGTTTGTATCGACATCTCAGCCGGGAAGTCTGGTTTGCAACTTAACTGCTGGTTCAGTTGCAAGTTTCCCCACTAAGTAAAGTAAAGTTTATTTATTAGTGTCACAAGTAGGCTTACATTAACACTACAGTGAAGTTACTGTGAAAATCCCCTACTTGCCACATTCAAGCACCTGTTCAGGTACACTAGGGGAGAATTTAGCATGGCCAATGCACATAACCAGCACATCTTTCAGACTGTGGGAGGAAACCGGAGCACCCAGAGGAAACCCACACAGACACGGGGAGAACATGCAGACTCTGCATAGACAATGACCCAAGCCAGGAATTGAACCCAGGTCCCTGGCGCTGTGAGGCAGCAGTGCCAACCAGTGTGCCATCGTGCCACTCCTTCCTGCTCTACATATTCCAATGACCAATCCTAATTTTGCGACATTTATGTTTCTACTGATAGTTCTTTTGTATATCAGCAGAAAAAATGGAGCTGTATCAGAAATAAATTAATCAAGTATTAAACACTACATGATGAACACTACATGACGTATTCCAGATATGCTCACTCAGAGTTTTAATGGACATACCAATTAATGAACGGCAAGTGGTAGGCTTTCCTCAAAATCAAGCGAAGGTAAGTTTTTAAATTTATTTTTTAAAAAGCCACAGGTTCCTAGCCATGAATCTGACGCAACCCTTCCAGGAACTGGTTGGGAGCCTGCAGTGCCATATTATGCACCATGTCCGCCTCCATTCTTGACCCCAACCCATCTAAAGATCCTGGCCTCCAGGCCAGGATTTTAGGGGCAATCAGCTTAGTTCAATCAGTATTTCCTGTACCAACCTCATCAAAATTTCCAAGAATTGCTCACATCAACTGAGGGGATCCATATCACTTTTTACTTGTTTGGTTCAAAATCAAATTAACTCATCCATGATAGCAACAATAATTTTCTTTCAGATGATATCTTTAATGTATCTTTAACTGTTGCTCAGTTGCTTGCTCTTGTGGATGTAAAAGATCCATTGGCATTATATTGAACAAGAGCCAAAGATCTATCTGTGATATCCTGGCTGATGTTTATCCCTTAACCAACATCACACAAATAGGTTATTATCACATTGCTACCTGGGGGAGTTTGTTATGTGCTGCGTTTCTTACATTATAACATCTTTAAAAGAATTTCATTGAATGTAGAGTTCATGTAGGTACAGTGGCTCATTAGCTTGATGTGGCTTGTTTGCACTGCATAGCGCACATCTGGATATTTTCCTCTCCTTGTCAGCATGCATGGTGGACCAGTATGGTGACCCCTTTGTCCTGCGTCTGATTGCTTCTAACCCTGGGTGCCATTGGTGGAGTTGCTGGGTATTGTACGTCTGTAAAGAGGTGGGATGGTGAATTGCTGGCCATGCGGTATCAGTCCGTCTGCTATGGTTAGTATATCGGCAGTTCCGGCGCGCCACAGTGAGGAACCGCACCGACCTCCTCAGAAGACAAACACGGGATACAGTGGACAGAGTACCCTTCGTCGTCCAGTACTTCCCCGGAGCGGAGAAGCTACGGCATCTCCTCCGGAGCCTTCAACATGTTATTGATGAAGACGAACATCTTGCCAAGGCCATCCCCACACCCCCACTTCTTGCCTTCAAACAACCGCACAACCTCAAACAGATCATTGTCCGCAGCAAGCTACCCAGCCTTCAGGAGAACAGTGACCACGACACCACACAACGCTGCCACAGCAACCTCTGCAAGACGTGCCGGATCATCGACACAGATGCCATCATCTCACGTGAGAACACCATCCACCAGGTACACGGTACATACTCTTGCAACTCGGCCAACCCCGTTGTCTACCTGATACGCTGCAGGAAAGGATGTCCCGAGGCATGGTACATTGGGGAAACTATGCAGACGCTGCGACAACGGATGAATGAACACCGCTCGACAATCACCAGGCAAGACTGTTCTCTTCCTGTTGGGGAGCACTTCAGCGGTCACGGGCATTTGGCCTCTGATATTCGGGTAAGCGTCCTCCAAGGCGGCCTTCACGACACACGGCGGCGCAGAGTCGCTGAGCAGAAACTGATAGCCAACTTCCGCACACACGAGGACGGCCTCAACCAGGATATTGGGTTCATGTCACACTATTTGTAACCCCCACAGTTGCCTGGACCTGCAGAGTTTCACTGGCTGTCTTGTCTGGAGACAATACACATCTCTTTAGCCTGTTTTGATGCTCTGTCCACTCATGTTGTTTTGTTTCTTAAAAACTTGATTAGCTGTAAGTATTCGCATTCCAACCATTATTCATGTAAATTGAGTCTGTGTCTTTATATGCCCTGTTTGTGAACAGAATTCCCACTCACCTGAAGAAGGGGCTTGGAGCTCCGAAAGCCTGTGTGGCTTTTGCTACCAAATAAACCTGTTGGACTTTAACCTGGTGTTGTTAAACTTCTTACTCGTATATCTCTGACAGCGAAGAATGTGCGGAACTCGTGGGGAAGCTCCCTTGATGACTCGAGCCAGCCTTTCATGATGACATTGTGAAGCTGTCTGCGTGTGATATCTGTCTGTCGGACATCCATAAGTTCCTGGATTTGGTGGGAGCAAAGTACCTCTGTAGTGATGATGTTGATGATCCTCCTCATAATCTGCCTGCTCAGTGGTACGTAGGAAGGTTTTGGAAAGACCACCAGCCAGGTCCAGCTCCTTACCAAGTTTGTAGACAACACTGAGATTGTAGCAGTGTAGTTTTAGCATCATGCACTGCAGCCATGCAGACTCAGTGTGAAAAGACTTTTTTTTAGAATAGTGGCTGATAATCAGATTCAACACTTCTTGCAGGATGACTATAAATGAAGTTGTGGAATTTCTGACAGATAAAAACTAGGGCACAGAGTTCCTTCTCGATCTGAGTATAACAAGTCATAGAGTCATAGAGTTTTACAGAACAGAAGGAGCCCCTTTGGCCCATGGTGTCTGTGCTGGCTAAAAAACACCTATATGTTCTAATCCCATTTTCCAGCACTTGGTCTGTAGCCTTGTATGTTATGGCGTTTAAAGTGCTCCTCTAAATGTTCTTAAATGTTGTGAAGATTGTCGCCTCCACCATGCTTTCAGACAGTGAGTTCCAGGTTCCCCCCACCTCTGGGTGAAAAAGTTATACCTCAAATTCCCTCTAAATCTCTTGCTCCTTACCTTAAATCTATGTCCCCTGGCTATTGACCCCTACTAAGGGGAAATGTTTCATCCTATCTACTTTATTAATATCCTTCATAATTTTCTACACCTTGACCAGGTCCCTCCTCAGCCTTCTCTGCTCTAAGGAAAACAATCCCAGCCAATCCAACCTCTCTTCACAGCTGAAACGCTCCAGCCCAGACAAAATCCTGGTGAATCTCCTGTGTCAATGAGGGCCCTTGGTGCAAACGGCCATTTTGGTTTTTTCGAAGCAGACTGTGCTAGGTCTGTGATATGAGACATCGGCTGATAGGAGGGCAGGTGCTTGAACGTCAAAGTATTGTAGCATCGGCAGAGCTGAGAATACCTGTTTGAGTCTGTTGATCACAGCAGTGTGGAGCCCCTGACAACACCATTTGACAACTTGATGGAGGAGCTGACAAAGGGGTCCACTGACCTCACAGTAGCAAGGATTGAACTTGGAGAGATAATGGGGGGAACTTTCCCATCCCGCCCACCACAGGAATCGTACCTTTCAGGGGTGGACCATGAAAAGGTCTGTTGACCTTGGATGGGATTTTCTGGTTTTGGGGTGAATGCAACTGGAAAATCCCGCCCAATGTATCATACGTGTTACAAGATATGTTTACAAGATGTTGAGGGGTCTGGATAGGTTTACAAGATGTTGAGGGGTCTGGATAGGGTGGACTCTCAGAGGCTATTTCCAAGGGCTGAAATGGTTGCTACGAGAGGACACAGGTTTAAGGTGCTGGGGGGTAGGTACAGGGGGGATGTCAGGGGTAAGTTTTTCACTCAGAGGGTGGTGGGTGAGTGGAATCGGCTGACGTCGGTGGTGGTGGAGGCAAACTCGTTGGGGTCTTTTAAGAGACTTCTGGATGAGTACATGGGATTTAATGGGATTGAGGGCTATAGATAGGCCTAGAGGTGGGGATGTGATCGGCGCAACTTGTGGGCCGAAGGGCCTGTTTGTGCTGTGACTTTCTATGTTCTATGTTCTATGTTCTATACCAAGGAGACTCTGCAAAATGTGTTTTGCCACACTTCCACAGGAATTGTCATCTATTGTAAAGTCATTGCCTTTCTGGATCTGACTTCACACCATCAGCTGTGGGTAAGTGATCCATATATGGAACCGGTTGACCCTGAATCTGTCTTTAGCAGGATTTAGCTTTAATTGTATGGTCCTAATTCTGAGGACTAAGCAAAGACATGCATCATGTTCTATCAGTGTATGGCCCCAGACCCAGATGTCATTGATGATGATTTAGGGGGTTGGCCTTTCTGCTCCTTGCACAATTGGAAGACTTCGCTGTCAGTGGAGATCTTTTAGAGCATGTGGAGAAAATGATATCTGCCTATTGGAGACATGAATGGAGTGAGTTTTGAGGATTCTTCACCCAGCAGGATTTGCCAGAACCCGCATTTTGCATTCAAGATGCTGAAAACCTTGGCACTGGCATGTCAGCTATAATCTGTTCAACCGACTTCACAGGGCGATGAGGTCTGAGCTGCACCTTGTTTAAGTGGACTGGGTTGATGCTAATCCTGACCGAGCCATCTTTCTTTATTACAGCCACCATTGCTGAAACACTGTGGCCTCACCTATGGGAGCTATGACACCCAGTGTTGTCATCCAATGCAGCTCATTGAGAAACTGCTGCTTCATAGCTAAGGGTATTCTTCTTGTAGCACAGACTGTTGGTGGTACCAAGTCATCTAGTCTCATCCCAATGATGTCGCATTTGAATAAGTTTTTATATTCTACCATTTCTCAGGCCAGGTGCTGCACAGCTTGTATCTCTGGACCAAGATGAATTAGCCCCAGTGTGAGTTATGAAGATTCAACAGTGGTCTTATGTTTTGGTTGACAATATGAAACTTGAAGCTGCCCTGTGTATACTGTATAATGAATGCTTAGTCCACCATATGCCACAAGGTCCATCCAGGTGTTCTGATCTGGTACTGCATATGGGTCTATTTCTCACAGCATTTACCTGGATAGTACATTGCACTTTGCTCCAGTATCAATCTTTACTTTTAGTTTTGCATTGCTGCAGGCAACTTTCAAGGTGTTGAAAGTCTCACATTTCTCCATTGACAATCATCACAGCAGTTGTTGGAAGCTCAGTGCTTTGGTTGCTCTGATTAAACTCCATTTTGTTTACCTTGTTTATGCTCCGAACCCTGGAGGAATGACCAGCTGCAGTGTGGCTGGTGGCATAGGAAGGCTGCTGTGGCTTAGATTTGCAACATTTCCCAAAATGTTTCCATTTGCCACATTTATTGCAGCATTTACTAAACACCAAACATGAAATTCTTTTCTGTGTGTGATGGCCACTGCAGTTGGGGAAGGGCGTGCCCTGTGCCATGAAAACTTCTGTTTCCCACCTTTACTCCTTGCTACTTTTTTCTGGCCACTCATGATGGCCGTTTGCAACATTAGATCGTTCTCACAATGAGGTTGCTTGCTGACAAGATTATGGTCCCCACGCACAATGCAATCCTTAACAAACCTACTAGTATGGGTGCCAAACACCCTAGGACTGAATTGATTCATCAAATTTTTGGTTGATGGTATTAAAAGTGTGTCGATCGAGTATGAAACTTTGCCCAGTTGCCTGCAATGTTTTTGTTGAACATGAGCGGGTCAATGCAGTGAAGTCCCTGAGCCATTCTGCCAACTCCTGACATCATATAGAAATGCTGGCTTCCCCCAACTGGTGACCAAGGGCTTGGAGCATTAACAATTCATTGAATACTTTGAGCAGCTCTTACACACTGTGTGTCTGCTCGTGCTCCGGAGAGAACTTCTGCACTACTGACACGTGACCCCCTTATGTACCTGTATCATCCTAGTGACCATGTGACCACACAGTCTGCAAAGGACTTAGATCCTGTCGATAGATTTGGACAATTATTTGGCAAATTAGAATTTGACTCATCTACTTTGAAGATTTTGTGCATTGTTTTTTATTGGACCATTTCAAATATACAAAATTAAGCTATCCAAGTGTATAAATCAATACTGCATTTAGCATTCCGCTGTTGCAGAATTCGGGTTCAGTTTTGAAAAAAGAAAGAAACTGCTGAAATTCTTTCATCCTATGAGGCATGTCCTTACAGCCTATCTGTAATATGCTTCATACATCACGGTGTCACATAACTCATGAATAGCCTTTTTAGGGCATCAGCTCTGATTTCTCTGTAATAATAACAGAGAGGCTATCAGCACTCACTGTTACAACAGGGTAAATCTGATAGCAACTTCTGGCTTATCCAAGTATATGCAGTTAAACATAGAATTGATGAAGTTGCTATAAAATTGCATTTCTCCATACTGTACACTTTTTCAATCCTTGCCAATAGGCAAGGCACATTAATGGTGTGACCTGTGACATTTAACCGCAGGCTCCTAAAGGACAAACATCTTAAAAAAAGTTTAGGCTGGGATTTTTAGGTTTGGGAGATTTTTAATGGCATAATAAGTGATAATTCGTTCTGATAATCTCTCTGCCTCTGAAAATAATAATTTTACAAATTTGAAGTCTGATTCCCTCAGAAGAAAATTAATATTACAGATTATTTTAAAATCTGCCTTTCTCTTTAATCTCTCTCCCTTACTTCCATTAGTATTTCCTAATCTCCACTTTGCTTTCCGCGCAATGATTTAAATTTAATTTATACATCCATATATACGAGGCAGGAATTTTGTTTTGGGATTGGGATCCTGACTTGGGGTTATTTCTGGGTCCCAGCTCTGCACAGCATTCTGATGTGGGCCCCATTGGTGTGGATTTATGGATCAGAAACTGGATTGAATGAACGACATTCGAGCTGCTGTACAGAGTTTTAAGATGTTCTTTGCACTTTTTAAGTTGCACTATTGGTAGGTAGAAGTTTTTAAATCACCATTCTCACTGATGACGTCGTTTTTCTTTTTGACCTACATTGCGACCTCCTTCCAGGCTGCCTTGGTCTGACGGGAGGGCTTCCTGCTTCCATTATTATGAAAGAGAACTCCTGCCTTTCCTGGCCAGCCTGGAGGAGAACCTGCAATGTGGTGTTGCTGAACTGTGGGGGCCTGTGCATGTCTTGCTCATGTCCACATGACAGTGTAAGGCATTGTCCCTATTTGGAAAGTGTGTCTACAAGACATGAGTGTATCCCTGCCTAAGAGTGATGTGACTTCTAATGTAGCATGCAGATAGGCTTGCCAGTTAAGGGCCTGCAACATTTGTCCTTCGAGGTGCCAGAGGTCTCGAGAATATGTAGTGTTTTGCACTCCTGTTGTCACTGATGCTGCAATGTTGTCTGAGCAACACATTTCGTACAAGTAGGGTGTGTTTCAATTCAAATTGGATCACAATTCCAGCAGGTTCACTGTGAAAATGTGTAATTTAATGAAGCTATCAGAACTTAAGAACAATGAACTGAAACTAAAATATTCGCACCCATTAGAGAATCCCAGCCTGCCAGCTAACAGTGTTTAAAATGGCACTGTTGAAGAGATGTATCCATGCCTCACCCAGCCTGGAATCTGGTGGTGATAAGATGGTCATGGGCCCGGTGGTTGCATTGCACCATTGCCCTGGCTTCCGTTACTGCATCCACAACATCCAGGCCCTTATTATCGGCATTCTCTTCCTCCTTGTCAGAGGAGACATCTGGTTCCTCCATCTGCCCTCTACAAACACATTGCTTCTTTGTTGAGTGAGGTTGTGCAGAGCACAGACGACTGCAATCATCTTGGACACTGTTTGTGGGGAATACTGAAGCATTCTGGCTCAGTAGTTCAAGCAGTGAACTATCATTTAAACAGGCCTATTGTTCGCTCTATTGTGACTTTTGCTACGGTATAGGCAACATTCTACCTCTCCTCAGCACTTTGTGGATTCTTAACTGGTGTCATTAGCCTGATATTCTGTGGGTATCCACTGTCTCCAATGAGCCAACACTGCAGTCGATGAAGCGGATCAAACACTTGTGGCACTTGTGAGTGTGTGAGAATGTACGGATTGTATCATAAGAGTTCCCTGTATAGCATACAAATCTGAAAGATTTGTTTTCTGTGATCACATACCAGTGTACATTCATAGAGTGAAAACATCTCCAGTAAATTAATGCAGGCTCCCTGGGAACTTTCAATATCACATGTATGTAGGCAATTTCCCCTTACACTTGAAGGAATCTTGTGAGTCCAGGAAAACCCAATGCTCTGGTTGCCTGGCTCTTGGGATGCATACCGAATTTCACAAAATCATATTCTCTTCAGAAGAGAGCATCGGTCACCTCTTGGATACACTTGTGCATGGAAAATTGGGATATGCAGCACAAGTCCCCACTAGAGCCCAGGAAGGAGCCACTGGCAGAGAAGTTCGTTGCCACTGTCCCTTCTAATGCCACCGACAAGGGATTGTCTCCCACACCTTGAAGACACGAGTCTTTGTGGAGTAGCATGATTAACCCATGCCATTCTAAGATACCTCTGGCATTTCCTCTCACTCATCTGCAGGCAACTGTACTGCCTGCGACATATCCGAACTCGGGACAATGCTCACCGTCGCAATGGCTCCTTTTTGTCGGTATCCTGCGCTTCATGAACTTGCCTCTTGCTAGTTTAGCCATTGTTGCTCCTGACCCTGAGCCATCCTGCTCTGCTTCTTCCTCAGCTAGACCATGTAGCTAGTCAAAGTGCAAGGTTGCTTGGAACCAGCATCATGTATGTCTGAGGTGATCTGTGAACAAACTGCTGAGATCCATTTAGTTAGCTGTGTCTCTGGCCCTTAGTATTTCAACCAATGGGAAGCCCTTTACCTAACGTCAGTCCACCCTGGCTTCCCCTACTCCAACCTGGCAAACCCATCCTGGAGGACCACAGACGAGTTCTCATCTTCTTCACACATCCATGTGCATAGAGGCAACAGCATTGACTGGAGTAATAAAATTCATGTCTGTGCCCCCTCCTTCAAATACCATAGAGAGTGAAAGTGTTAACATTTCGATTCTGTATGATTCTTCTTCAGAATGGTCATATGGACTTGAAATGTTAGCTCTGTTTCTCTCTCCACAGTTGCTGCCAGATGTGCTGAGTTTTTCTATTTTATTTCAGATTTACAGAATTCGCAGTATTTTGCTTTTGTCACTCCCTTAAATATAATTGGCATTCCCTCCATCACCCTCAATTCACATTCGAAAGACCCTTGCCTTGCCATCACAGACAGACCATCCACTCTATTATCTAACTAGAAACATTGAGGTTTTAAAGCAGCACATTGTTATTGGCCCCACACCCTGGGCCCTGAGAGTCTAGCCTCTGCATCCCTCCTTCAAACCCTCCCTCCACTGTCACCAGCCCTTCCTCCACCCCATCACCAGTTGCCTTGGTTTAGACAGAGCTAAGCGATCCCATAACCAATGGATCAGATCTAAGCTCTGCAGTCCTTCCACACCCAGTCAAGAATGGTGGCGGACAATTAAACAATTCACTGGAGGAGGTGGCTCCACAAATATCCCCATCCTCAATGATGGAGGAGCCCGCACATTAGTGCAAAAGAGAAGGCTGAAGTATTCGCAGCAATCTTCAGCCAGAAGTGCCGAGTGGATGGTCCAACTCGGCTTCCTCCAGTTGTCCCCAACATCTCAGATGCTAGTCTCCAGCCAATTCAATTCACTCCACGTGATATCAAGAAAAGGTTGGAGGCACTGGATACTGCAAAGGCAATGGGCCCTGATAACATTCCAGCAATAGTACTGAAGACTTGTGTTCCAGCACTTGCCGTTCCCCTAGCCAAGTTCTTCGAGTACAGTTACAACACTGGCATCTACCCACCTGTACACAAAAGGCAGGACAGATCCAACCTGGCCAATTACCGCCCATTCAGTCTACTCTCGATCATCAGTAGAGTGATGGAAGGGGTCATCAACAATGCTATCAAGCAGCACCTGCTCAGCAATAACCTGCCCAGTGACGTCCAGTTTGGGTTTCACCAGGGTCACTCAGCTCCTGACCTCATTACAACCTTAGTTCAAACATGGACAAAAGAGCTGAATTCCAGAGGTGAGGTGAAAGTGACAACCCTTGACATCAAGGCTGCATTCGATCGAGTGTGGCATCAAGGAGCCGAGCGAAACAGTAATCAATGGGTATCAGGGAGTAAAGTCTCCACTGGTTGGAGTCATACCTGGTAAATAGGAAGGTGGTTGTGGTTGTGGAGGGTCAATCATCTCAGCTCCAGAACATCTCTGCAGGAGTCTCTCAGGGTAGTGTCCTAGGCCCAACAATATTCAGCTGCTTCATCAATGACCTTTCCTCTGTCATAAGGTCAGAAGTGAGGATGTTCGCTGATGACTGCACAATGTTCAGCACTATTCACAACTCCTCAGATACTGAGGCAATCCATGTTCAAATGCAACAAGATCTGGACAATATCCAGGCTTGGGCTGACAAGTGGCAAGTAACATTCGCGCCACACAAATGCCAGGCAATGACCAATCACCAATAAGAGACACTCTAACCACCACCCCTTGACATTCAATGGTATAACCATCACTGAATCCCCCACTGTCAACATCCTTGGGGTTATCATTGACCAGAAACTCAACCGAACTCACCACATAAACACAGTGGCTACAAGAGCAGGTCAGAGGCTAGGAATCCTGCGGCGGTAACTCACCTCTTGACTCCCCAAACCCTATCCATCATCTGCAAGGCAAAAGTCAGGAGTGTGATGGAATACTCTCCATTTGCTTGGATGGGTGCAGCTCCAACAACACTCAAGAAGCTTGACACTATCCAGGTCAAAGCAGCCCACTTGATTGGCACCACATCTACAAACATTCAATCCTTCCACCACCCACGCTCAGTAGCAGCAATGTGTACTATCTCCAAGATACACTGCAGCAATTCACCAAAGATCCTTAGACAGCACCTTCCAAACCCATGGCCACTTCCATCTAGAAGGACAAGGGCAGCAGATACATGGGAACACCACCACCTGCAAGTTCCCCTCCAAGCCACTCGCCGTCCTGACTTGGAAATATATGGCCGTTCCTTCGCAGTCACTGGGAATTCTCTCCCTAACAGTATTGTGGGTCGACCCACAGAACATGGACTGCAGCGATTCAAGAAGGCAGCTTGCCACCACCTTCTCAAGGGCAACTAGGGATGGGCAATAAATGCTAGCCAGCCAGCGACGCCCATGTCCCACGAGTGAATTAAAAAAACTTGAGTTACCCTTCAGTGCAGAGTTACTGCAGCACTTATACCTTACTGGGATCTTGATGTTATGAGACCCATGAGTCAGGAAACAAACCTGCTGCCGTGTGGGTTTCAACACAGAGAAGAGAACACAACTGAGAATTGTTCTAATGCAGTTGATTCATGATTATTCGGGTGTCCATTTAGATGACCAATTGTGCTCACCCTTAACTCCACCCAACTGAAAAGACCCTCCTCCACTTTGAGGGATCATACTTATTACCAACTGACTGCACTTTACACATTCCAGCACCGTCTACCCTCCCTCTGGGATGCACCAACTGCCCCTTGACCCACCTAATGTAACCATTCATCTGCCCCTCTAATATTTGAATCTCCCTCCATTACCCATGAGCTGAGAGCTATCATCCTCTACATGTCTTCTTTCACCACTGAGCCGACACATGTTACAATCCCTATGCCCATTCTGACCCATTCAACCCTTTAGTTACCCACAAGACATGCCACCTGTTTGGTCCATTTCAGCGACT
Source organism: Mustelus asterias (assembly GCF_964213995.1). Taxonomy (NCBI): domain Eukaryota; kingdom Metazoa; phylum Chordata; class Chondrichthyes; order Carcharhiniformes; family Triakidae; genus Mustelus; species Mustelus asterias. Next base: position 39,738,730 of record NC_135817.1, read on the forward strand.
GCACTCCCTCCCTGTCCCCCACTCCCATCACCCCATGAGGCCATTCAATCTCTGACCTCATCCTTGGACCTGCCACCCTACCACATCCCATTCCACATTCTCAGTGTGACTTGTCTCTGCTGCCCAGTGCCCTCGGTTGAATTCTCACAACCCCGTTCTAAACATCAACAACCTCAACCTTTAGAACCATATCTCTCCCACCATCCCTGTCCAGAAACATCTCTCATCCATTCACAGGACCCTACACCCAACATGCAATTAAGACCCTTCCCACTCTCCCACATCTCTGCACCCTTGCCTTCACCCCCTGGATCACCCTACCACAGGCAGCCTGCCTGCCTCCCTGCCCCAGATGCCCTCCCTCCCCCGGCCAGCCTCCCTGCACAGCACCCCTTAGACTGCCAACACCTGATCATCGCTTTCTTAAACAACGCTCCCCAAAGAGCAAAAAAGTAGTGGTTGCTCACTCCAGCTTCAGCAAACTGACAACCTCAGCTGCTGCATGCCACTTGTATACAGTTGTAAATCTGAAGACAAGTGTTGCTCACTCATGGATAATTTAATTGAGAAGGGGATCTTAATATCTGGTGAGACAGTCCTTGAATGAGCAAGTGTGACATGCAGTTGACGCAAAAGCTCTCTCGGAGACTTGCGATCAGTGAGTTCAAATTCCCCTGAACTTAATAGCTTAGCTTCATCCTATTGTTGGGAAGCAGATTTCTGGCCTCCTGTTCAATTAAGTTCCCCTGCCTGCCTTGCTCCCCATTTCCAAGAGCAGCACAAGATTCCCTCCTTTAACTCTCTCCAATGACGATGCTGCAAATTTCCAGCATTTTCAGTTTCTATATCTGGTTTCCAGCATCTGCATCTGTGTTAGTGAAATTATGCTGTTCATAGCAACACAGTAATATATATGAATAACAATAGTCCATTCAGTTTCACAGGACATTCAATTGAATCACAGTTGGTTTGCATCCTATCTCCATTTTCACAACTTTGTTCCATATTTCTTGATACCCTGAACTAATGAATAAATCCATCTGTCTCTGTCCTCAATGCTCAAATTGGCACTGTATCCACGGCCTTTGGGGAAGAGAGTTCCAAATTCCTGCCAACCTTCTGCAAAAGAGTGCTTCATGATCTGCTCCTGCATGGCCTAAATTTAATTTTAAGATTATGGGCCATTTTGCAGAGTCATATGGAGTTCAGAGCCATTTAAAAATGGTGGATGGATCATGATTTGGGATTCCTGCCCTCATTCCTGGCAGCCCTAATTTTCACTGGAGTGGTTAATGGGGAGTGGGGCTGAACCATGCACTCCCAGTCTGGCCAGCTCCATTCTAAGGGTAGGCACTTTCTAGCCCCTTGTAATTTTAATGGGATCAAGCCAGTTTCTCAGGGTTCATGGTCTCCCAGAGAAGTTCTAAACCATAGGGCGCAAGCTAATGAAAAAAATCCTAAGTGGCAAATGAGCAAGAGAACAGGAGAGAATGAATTGTTTTTCTTGGTGGATCATTGTGGTGAACCATCGTTGGTTCCCACTGGATAGTACTGAGCCAGGGTCTGGCCAGTACTACAAGGATGTACAGATGTTACTGTTGGGTTAGGGATGGGTTGTGCTACTTTTTGCTGTTGGGGTTAGGGTGGGGTTGTTACACCTTTGTATTGTAGTGTTGTGGTACATCCCAGTCGGGCTCCGCCTCCTGGGAGAGGTATAAAGGTCCCTGCTCTGGCTGGGACCCCTCAGTCTGGGATCGTGTATATAATTATTGGCTGCTTCATTACAGTAAATAAAAGCCTTTATTTCCTGAGCATCTAGCCTCGTGTATGATAACGCGCATCAATCATGAGTCACAGTCTTACGCAGTTAGTGCAATCAAAGAGCCCGGGTGCGATTCTCGCCAGTAAGAGGGGAGAGCGGAACCTAAATGCTCGCTAGTGAAGCCAGTTGTTGACAGCTCGGAGCACCATTGCGCAGGCACCCCAATCTCCCAGTGCACTGGGAGATCTCTTAACACTCCCACAGACATCGGGACCTCTCCCTTTTGCCAATCGCTAATTGTACAAATTCTTCATCTCTTGCAGGGCAGCATGGTGGCACAATGGTTAGCACTGCTGTCTCACAGCGCCAGGGACCAGGTTCGATCCCAGCCTTGGGTGACTTTCTTGTGGAGTTTGCATGTCCTCCCTGTGTCTACGTAGGTTTCTTCTGGTTGCTCCAGTTTCCCCCCACAGTCCAAAGATGTGCAGTTTTGGTGGATTGGCCATGCTAAATTGCCCCTTTTGGTTCCCAAAATGTGTAGTTAGAGGAATTAGTGGTAAATACATGGGATTATGGGGATAGGGCAGGAGGGTGGGCTTGTGTAAGATGCTCTACCAGAGAGTTAGTGCAGACTCGATGGGCCAATGGCCTCTTTCTGAACTGTAGGAATTCTATGGTTCACATTGTCTTTGAAAATATGGTTGACAGGTTGCCAAGGTTGTACGAAGGAGTTCTGTCAGATGTTGATTTGTAAGGACTGCATGATGTTTTGACTTTACAAACTTCATTTTGGAGAACAGCGATTCACAGCAATATGTTGTGCAGAAAGTGGAAATGAGTTGCAAACTAGTTTTCTTGATTTGAGGATTTTTTTATCTGACACTTGCTTCCAGAACTCCATTGCAGATTTTGATTTATGCATCATCTTTAAACCATGGTCCTTTTGAAAGTCCAACAGTTCCATTTCTACAGCAGATGTTTCTGTTAACAAAGGTTTGAGAATTGGACGACCATTGTTGATCCCATCAATCATGATTGGGTTTACAAGGAAGGTGAAGCAGGGTCTCAAATTCTGCAAGCCATCAAACCTGGCTCAAAAGTTATCAAGCAATCCTTGTAATTCTTTGTGTTTGTGATCTTTTACTTCAATTTCAGTCAATGTGTTTACCCTCTGTTTGAGATGGTGAAAGTCGTTGAAGTTTCCTGGCAGTATGTCACTTTGCAAAAGCCTTACTTTTTTCTGTAAGTGGAAAACTCAGTAAGGTCAGAACTAAGCTTCCCCTGCAAGCTTCCCCTGCAGTGCCAGGTTGAGAGTTAGTAGATGCTGCATAATATCAGTGAGAAACATCAGATCCTGCATCCATTTTTTATCTTTCAATTGTTGATAACATCTTTTTTTCCTTCGAGAAAAGCAATCTTAGGCTCCAACAGTTCCACAAACCTATTCAAGTTATGGTTGGCTGACAACCGCTTCACGATGAAGTAGGAAGAGATGTCATCAGACTCGTCTTCAAGATCCAGCTCTTCAATAACATTTTTGAACTGATGGTGAGTCTTCCTATTTGAGTGGATAAAATTGACAATTTCAAGGAGTGTTTTCATAACATTTATATACTGAAGTATCCAGCTGCTGGTAGGAAATCAGGCCTACATGATTCCCCACCATTGCAGGTGCTCCATTCATTGCAACACTGATGAGTTTATCCAGTGGTACATGGACATTTGTCAACGATCCATCAAGCGTGTCTTTTATGTCAACATCAGAAGTTGTTCTTTTAGCACCACTAAGTCCAGCATTTCTTCTTCCACAATTACATCCAAGGAAACATAACAAACAAATATCGCCAGTTGTGAGTTGTCTTGTATGTGTGTGGATTCATCAAGAGCAAAGCTGAATGACAGACACTTCTTCAGATCATTTTGTATCTGGCTTGCAACATCAGCATTGATCTGACAGATATGCCTCTCCATAGTGTGGCGTGAAATTGCAATTTGTGTTATTTGTTGCTAAAGTTTTGTGTCCTTTGGATCTAAAACTATAGCAACATCAGCAATATTCTTCTTAACAAATTCTCCACAAGAGTATGGATGTTTAGAATGAGCAAGATTCCATGACATAACAAAACTACCTTCAGTTGTTGTGCCAGCTTCCTGACTGAACATTGACAGTAGTGTTTGCTGGCTATGTAGGGATGATTTTAACATGGTTAATTTGTTTTTCTGTAATTCCAATTCGAAGAGTAATCAGATGAAAGGTTTTTATGATTTATTTCATGGTGCTGTTTCAAGTTGCTGGGAGTGATCTTACCAAAAAATTCTAAATGCCAAATGAGTGTGAAAATGAGAGAAAATCACACCAATTTTTTGGGCAAGTTAAAAATCCAATGTTCTCACACTCAGAGCAAAAAAATATTGCTTAACCTGTTTTCTGCCAGCAGGGGGAGGGGCAGGGCCTAGGCTTTCCCGAAAGCCGACAGCAACAACACACAACAGAGAAATCTGTCACTGCCTTCCCCCACCACGGCCAATTCCTCCCCCACCCCCACATGGGTCAGTCAATTCCCCCCCCATTCTGGCCTAGCCTGGTCGATCGCCACCCCCGCCCCCCCCTCCCCTGTGGTGAACCATAGATGGTTACCACTATGGGTACTGAACCATAGATGGTTATCACTATGGGTACTTGTACATATGTTACTCTTGTTACTGTTGGGGTTAGGGTTGGGGTGTTCCACCTGTTGGTATTGTTCCGTGGTACACTCTGGTTGGCTCCGCCTTCCTATAGGAGTATACAGGTCACTGCACTTCCTAGTGACCCTTTAGTCAGGGATTGTATTGTTAAGCAGTATGCTCCATTCTTATTGCTAATAAAAGCCTTTATTTCTCGGGTACGATCCAGCCTCCCGAGTGAATTAATCGCGCATCAATTTTATTAGTAATAAATTTTGTTTGAAGAAAAAAAAACCATGGAGCAAATGTTAAAACCCAATCGGCTTACCTTAGATCCACGTGCCGCTGGAGCGTTGAACACTTTCGACCATTGGTTGAAGTGTTTCCAGGATTATATCGATGCCTCAACAGCAGTCCAAAACGACGCCGACAGATTGCGGGTCCTTCACGCAAGGGTAAGCGACACTGTGTATGCAACAATCCGTGATTCCCAAGACTACAAAGGGGCCATCGAACTACTTAAGAAGCTGTACAATAAACCGCCAAACGAGATTCATGCTCGGCACCTACTAGCCACTCGACGGCGGCAGCCCGGCGAAACGACGGGACAGTACCTGCGTGAACTTCAGCAGCTAGCCAGAGCCTGCAATTGGAAGCCAGTGTCGGCTACTCAATACACTAACGATCTGATCCGAGATGCGTTCGTGGCGGGAATCGGCTCATCCTATATTCTCCTGCGGCTGCTAGAGCAGGGTAACTTGGACCGAGCTAAGACGGTGGAATTGGCTGATGCGATGGAAACGGCCTCCAGAAGTCTTGAAACTTACCCCACCGACCACTTGGGAACATCGTGGCAAGTACAGCCACCGACTCAATTCTACCCAGCGGCTCCTAGGAACTGCGCGATCGTGCTTTCAACCTCGGACCTGACGGCGGCGGCAGCTCCAGGTGGCGAAGCACCCTCGTCAGCGATGTCCGGCCAGAACGGTATTTTGCTCCGCGTGTGGGAAGAAAACGCACTATGCTAAAGTGTGCCAAGCGAAACCACCTTCGAAGCCAAGCAGTACTGCGTGTGACTCTCCAGGATCTGTCTCCTCGTCTCCGGCTTCGTCGAGGTCTTCAACCACGTGCGATTCACGTGCGCCGCCATTCCTGAGGACGACGACGCAAGACACGTGCGACCTGCGAGTGCCGCCACTTTCAACGCCATCAACCACGTGCGATCCATGGGCGCAGCCATTTTAGTCGACACCGACTGCAGACGACCAGCAGGGGTCATCATCATCGACCATCTCAGCTGCCTGCAGTTGCACTCAAGATTCAACGGTGGCGTCAATCATCCTGGACCAGACCAAGCCTCACAGACTCGACAAGTCCATGATGGACATAGAGGTAAACGGACGCCTGATACATTGTCTGTTTGACAGCGGGAGCACAGAGAGTTTCATTCATCCTGACACCGTGAAATGGTGCGGTCTCCGGGTACAGACTGTCAGACAGACAATTTCTATGGTGTCGAGGTCCCGATCTGTTACCGTTCTTGGGAGCTGCGTGGTAAATCTAACGGTGCGGGGCACAGTTTATGAGAACTTTAGGCTCCTCGTGTTACCGCACCTTTGTGCTCCGGTACTCCTGGGACTAGACTTTATGGTCCACCTGAGGAGTGTGATCCTGCAGTACGATGGGCCACTCTCTCCACTTTCAGTGGGAGAACTGCAGCCTCCAAATTGCCAGCGCGCTCCACGTGTAGTCTCTCAACACTCAGAATCACCCCGCCGTCTTTATTTGAAAATCGCGTGCCAGGCTGCAAGCCCATCGCAACTAAGAGCAGGCGTTACAGCGCTGAGGATCGGATCTTTATTCGACCTGAGGTTTAGCGGCTCCTCAGGGAAGGGATCATTCAACCTAGCACTAGCCCATGGAGAGCACAAGTCGTGGTGGTTAAGACTGGAGACAAGCCCCGGATGGTCATAGACTATAGTCAGACCATTAATAGGTACACACAGCTGGACGCGTACCCTCTCCCGTGCATATCTGACATGGTCAATCAGATTGCGCAGTACCGGGTGTTCTCCACCATCGACTTGAAGTCAGCCTATCACCAGCTCCCCATTCGCCCAGAAGACCGAAAATATACGGCCTTTGAGGCGGATGGTCGTCTCTACCACTTCTTAAGGGTCCCCTTTGGCGTCACGAATGGGGTCTCGGTCTTCCAGCGTGCAATGGACCGAATGGTGGACCAAAACGGGCTACGGGCTACCTTCCTGTACCTGGACAATGTCACTATCTGCGGCCATGACCAGCAGGACCACGATGCCAACCTTCTAAAGTTTTTACGCACTGCGTCTCGCCTGAATCTGACCTATAACAGGGAGAAGTGTGTATTCAGCAAGCGCCACCTAGCTATTCTCGGAAACGTGGTGGAAAACGGGGTCCTCGGCCCTGATCCAGACCGTATGCGTCCCCTCCTTGAACTACCCCTACCCACTAGCGTCAAAGCACTGAGAAGATGCTTAGGCTTCTTCTCGTACTACGCACAGTGGGTTCCCAATTACGCGGACAAAGCCCGTCCGCTCATAAAATCTACCTCTTTTCCCCTGGCAGCAGAGGCTCGCTTAGCCTTTGAAGGGATAAAAGCTGACATCGCGAAAGCCACGATGCACGCTGTCGATGAGTCCATCCCCTTCCAGGTGGAGAGTGATGCATCTGATTTCGCCCTGGCTGCCACACTTAACCAGGCGGGCAGGCCCATCGCCTTTTTCTCTCGCACCCTCCAAGGCCCTGAAATTCAGCACTCCGCTGTGGAAAAAGAGGCTCAGGCCATTGTGGAGGCCGTCCGGCATTGGCGCCATTACTTGGCTGGAAAACGATTTACCTTGCTCACGGACCAGCGGTCCGTGGCATTCATGTTCAACAACACGTTAAGGGGTAAGATCAAAAATGATAAAATCTTGAGGTGGAGAATCGAACTCTCCACCTACAACTATGATACCATGTACCATCCGGGGAAGCTCAATGAGCCCTCAGATACCCTGTCGCATGGAACATGTGCCAGTGTGCAGGAGGATCAGTTACAGGCCCTCCACAATGATCTCTGCCATCCGGGGATCACTCGGCTCTTCCATTTTGTAAAGGCCTGGAATCTGCCCTACTCCGTAGAGGATGTCAGGTTGATAACTCGAAGCTGCCAGGTATGTGCTGAATGCAAGCCGCACTTCTCCCGACCTGACAGGGCACACCTCATTAAGGCCACTCGCCCTTTTGAACGACTGAGTGTTGATTTCAAGGGCCCCCTTCCTTTGACAGATCGGAATGTGTACTTCCTCAATGTGGTTGACGAGTACTCCCGATTCCCTTTTGCCATTCCCTGTTCAGACATGTCCGCTGCCACGGTTATCAAAGCCTTGCGGGATCTTTTCACCCTGTTCGGTTACCCCAGTTATATCCACAGTTCTCGTCGTTTATGAGCGACGACTTGAGGCAATACCTGCTCTCTAAAGGGATTGCCTCAAGTAGAACTACGAGTTACAACCCCAGGGGTAACGGACAGGTCGTAAGAGAAAACGCTACAGTCTGGAAGGCTGTCTTACTGGCGTTGAGGTCTAGGGGTCTTCCAGTCTCCCGTTGGCAAGAGGTACTTTCTGATGCGCTCCATTCAATCCGGTCCCTCCTGTGTACGGCAACCAACGCTACCCCACATGAGCGGATGTTTACCTTCCCCAGGAAGTCTTCCCCTGGGACCTCACTGCCGTCTTGGTTGATGTACTCAGGACCTGTCCTCCTGCGGCAGCATGTTAGGACCCACAAGTCCGACCCTTTGTTTGAACAGGTCCATTTCCTCCACGCCAACCCTCAATATGCCTATGTAGCATATCCTGACGGGCGAGAGGGCACGGTCTCTATCCGAGATCTGGCACCTGCAGGGGACCTGGAAACCCCCGTCGCTCCCGCACCCCTGGTTAGGGACCCCTTGCCCTTTATCTCCCCTCCTGACATGGTGTGGGCAGTATCGGGACCACCACTTAATCCTCTTACTCCCGTGTACAGCTTGCCTGAGTCCAGGAGATTGTCGCCACCTCGGGGCTTGCCTGAGTCCAGGAGACTGTCGTCACCTCGAGGTCCACCCATCCGTGAGGAACTGGAGGAGTCACTGGACACCGCCTTGGAGAGAGGGTCATCACGGTCACCAGAACCGGCGCTACCGCCAGTGTTGAGGAGGTCGCAGAGACGGTGCGGCCCTCCGATACGACTGAACTTGTGAATATATGGACAGTTCGTACTGTTTTTTTTGCCCCACCGGCCTTTGTTTTTAAAGGAGGGGTGAATGTGGTGAACCATAGATGGTTACCACTATGGGTACTGAACCATAGATGGTTATCACTATGGGTACTTGTACATATGTTACTCTTGTTACTGCTGGGGTTAGGGTTGGGGTGTTCTACCTGTTGGTATTGTTCTGTGGTACACTCCGGTTGGCTCCGCCTTCCTATAGGAGTATAAAGGTTACTGCACTTCCTAGTGACCCTTTAGTCTGGGATTGTATTGTTAAGCAGTATGCTCCATTCTTATTGCTAATAAATGCCTTTATTTCCCGGGTACGATCCAGCCTCCCGAGTGAATTAATCGCGCATCACCCCCCACCCATCCTGGCCCGGTTGATCGGCCAGTGTGCTAGGCTGGCACTGCCATGGTGCCAGGCTGGCAGTGCCAGGCTAGTAGTACCCAAGGGGAACCTCCCCCCCCCCCACACCCAGCATCCCGGGGTGGCCTCAATAACCTCCAGTCCTACTGGTGAAGCCAACATGACAGGCTCTGTTGATGGGGACCATACGTGATCCTCGCCAGTGAGGACCTTCACTGGCAAGGCCACCAAGGCAAGTGAGCCCGGATGATTCCGTCCTGTGCTCATTAATAAAATTCAAATTCTATTAAAAATAGAATTTAATTATTGTGACCAGCCTCGCACCCATTGGATATCAGTGCCAGTAAGATCACGATAGGTGCGAAAGCGGGTCCGAAATCAATTTTTTTGACCATCTCACAAACTTACTGGCTCACTCCACCCATCAACCAGCAGGGCGAGAAGGTAAGATCGCTCCAAACTGGCTTTGTAGTGCGTTGCAGATCAGGCACATGGTTAATAACCCTGAATGGTCAATGCAAAATCTTCCTCTCATTCTGGATTAAAACTTCTGTTTTCATCTTCATACTTACGCTTCTTACAATTCGATGGTGTAATTTTCATTCACAAAATTTACACAGGGTTAATGCTTAAACCTTCAGTTCTTTCATCTTAACCTCACAGGCTGCAGAAAATGGTGACTGAGTGTTACGTGACCTTATGTGGGAAAGCTACACAATAAATCTCATGACAGTGCTGGAATGAATTGGTAAATAGGTGGTGAATTAGGAAGATCAATGATTCGCTCCAGCACTGCACTTTTACATTGGTCCCACATATGGCCACGTGTGTCCATGAGACATGAGTGTATTTACCAACAAAATATATTGTTTTGGTTGTTTCTGTTTAGGTTTGTTACACAATCACCACATGTTTAATGGTCAGTGAAGTGAGACCTGCAAACTCAAGAGAACCTCAAAATATAGCTTTAATTTGTTTTAAAAAATCTTTTTAAAATTTGCATTGGTAAATTCTCTTTGCCATGGATTTTTTAAAAAATCTTACAATTAAGCCACACTTACGGCTGAACCTTTATTTGATATTAAATGAAAAACAAGCAGCAGTGAAAATGCATGGTGGCATTTGTTTTAAAATGGTCTTCTGGAAATTTATAATAAAAATCATTTATTTGATATTGTCACGGGCAATAGAAAGAGAAAAAACAAAGAAGTACAATCATTAATCAGGCCTCTGTCACCTGCCCTCAGGGTGAGCAGTGAGAATAAGGTGGAATGGATAGAAAGTTAAAAGTGAAGCAGCTGACAACAGAGCAGGGGGAAAAGTCTCCATTTTAAATATGGTCAAATCACCTGGCCTAATTTTTACCATTAAATATTCAAACCCTGTGAACAAACCCTTCTTCTTTCTAAAGCTCCTCCCTTGCTCATAAAAGACCCCCTCCATCTAGCCCTGCAAGCACCTTTCTCCCCTAATGGCCCATAACTTCCTGGCTCCCCAGCATCAGATTTGGGAGGTGTTGTGTTGGGGAATCCTATGGCATGTTCCCCGGTAAGGGTTTACCTTGCAATTGTCCAGCAGCACCAACTTCCCTTGGACAATTGCACTGTTCTGGGAACCAGCAGCCAAAGTGACTTAAATTCCTAATTTTGCATGGTTCTGCCAGTGTTACACTAAGAGCTACTCTGAAAGAGCTAGAAGAGCTAGAAGAGCTAGAAGCTAGAAGTGTAAGACACCCGCCCCCTCCCCCCACACTCCACTCCCTGACTAAAAACCCCACCAGGGTATTCCCAACATGACTCCCCCCTGCAATGCCCCCCCCCCTCCCATATTCTGCCCACTCTCCAACCTCCAGCCCCATGCGACTCCCCTGCCCCTCCCCCTCTAATCTGCCAACCCGACTCTAAGTCCTCCCCCAACCTGACCTCACATCTTGACATGACACCCCACCCTGACTCACCACCTCATGGAAATTCTGAACAACCAATCGGGCCCTTCCCTCTGCCCCTTGTGATGGTGCACATTCATAGACTTCATCAGAAACACAAAAGGTATTTATTAATAAGAAAAACTGTACAAAGGCCAGCAGCCACTCGGTTACCCCAGAGCAGCCCACCAGCTGCCCCAGTCCTTACATGTCTTCTACATGTCTTCTGCCTAAGATAGGACCCCAACCCCAGGGGTGATTACCCACTCTCAGTCCCAATTTGTCCTCCGCAGCCATGAGACCCTCTCCTGCTATGTTGCCCTGAAAGTGTCAATCACCACAAATCAGCACATCCCTCACCTTGCACACTCCCCCGGGCCCTTTACCACCTTCCCCAACTTTTCCCAGACCTCAATTCCCACCAACACCAACCTCCCCTAACTGCCCCCGCCCCCCGCAACCAGCAAAATTCCATTAATTTATGTGGACATTTACCTTCTCCCTGACCTGTCTGTTTCACTGGGTCTTTTAAAATTACCTGCTTTGTAGTCACCAGTTAAAGAAAGCGGCCGTGGCTTCCCTGAGTTTGCCGGAGTAGCAGTGCGCTGGGGTCAGTGGGATTTCTTTCACTGCAGGCTCCAAGCAGCTCCAGCCAACAGAGGTTTGAACCAATTTTTCCAGAACAGATTAGTGAGCTATAATGCCAGCAGGGCAGGACCTTATACCGCTTGATTGAAGTTATGGCCCAAAAATCTGTGTAATTGAGAGTTGTAACTTGGTCTCTTAATGCGTTAACTCGGTTAAGACAGAGGGGGAAAGAAAGAGCATGAGAGAGGGAGAGAGACCAAGGTGACTGCTAGAAGTGGGAATTTCACTGTTAATATTTAATGTACAAACAACACCAATCCTCGACTGAGTGTATATGGCAGAGGTGGGGAAGCAGTGAATTGGAGATGGACGAAGGGGAATCATCAATATTTAATTCAGTCTGTGGAAACTTTACAAGGGGTGGGATCTGGGGGATTCGCGGAGGTTGAGACTTGCAGTTGATGCAATTTCTGAGATTTCAATCTCTCTATCTCTTCCTGCAACTCTATCTGTGCACCGTTCTCCATGCTCCCAGCTGCTCATGTCTTCTGGACAATCAATGCAGAAGCACAATGCATTATTGCACCAAAGCCTAGCCCAGTGTCTATTCTCAGCGAAAGGGCATTTAGTCAGGGGTCTGTTCATGGGGAGAGGGGTGTTTAAGGGTCTGTGTTTAGGAGAGGATTTATTCAGACAGGGGTCTGTTTCTGGGGGTCATTTAGATAGGAGTCTGTTCATGGGGAGGGGATATTTAGATTGAGATCTGTTGATGGGGAGGGGATATTTAGATAGCCGTCAGGTCATGGGAGGAGGATGTAGACAGGGGCCTGTTCATGGAAAAGTGGTATTCAGACAAGGGTCTATTCATGCGGAGAGGGTATTTAGACAGATGTCTGTTCATGGGGAAGGGATACTTAGATAGGGGTCAGTTCATGGAGGGAAAATTAGAGAGAGAAAATCTCAGTTATAAATCAAAGGCTTAAAAGCTTATCTCCACCTCACTCACTCTGCATTTCTTTATCTCTCTCTCTCTGTAACCTGTCTTTTTCTCCCTTTTTCATTCCAATCTTATTTGCATCTCTCTCTGTCTCTGGCTCTATCTCTCTATCCTGGGTGTGATCTTCAAAAATGTGTTGTAAAATATATCTCTCAGACCTTAAATTATGTCAAATTGGTGTATTTGTCATGTTTTTAATTAATAGAGAGAGATAGAAAGCGAGCTGAAGGGAGATAGTGGGCCCGATTTTACCATTTTCATTCTAAGTGCTGAATCTGGGGATAATGCAGATCCGACTTAGAAATCTGCTTTTAGGCAGCCCCCATACGCACTTAGCCTGAAAAAAAAATCGCGGGTCCCATTCGCGCTGTGGGCGGGGCTTAGCACGGCCGAAACGATCGGAGCTCTGAACTGCGCATGCGCAGTTAGAAAAAAATTTGAAGAAGTGCGCCCATGTCAGATCGCCCCCGGGCCGCAGAAAGTGGAGAAAGTGGCCCGGGAGCGAAAAGTGGGAGCGATGGCCCCCTCACACATCACTGTCCCCCTTATCCACTCCCCCCCACCACCCACACACATCACTGTCCCCCTTATCCACTCCCCCCACTACCCACACACATCACTGTCACCCTTATCCACCTCCCCACTACCCACATACATCAATTTCCCCCTTATCCATTCCCCCCACTACCCACACACATCACTGTCCCCCTTATCCACCTCCCCACTACCCACACACATCACTGTCCCCCTTATCCACCCCCCACTACCCACGCACATCACTGTCCCCATTATCCAACCCCCCACTACCCACAGACATCACTGTCCCCCTTATCCACCCATCCCCCCGCTACCCAGACCAATCGCCACCCCTGCCCCCCTTCCCCCCCCACCGCTCACCCGCAGAGTGGCAGCGGACTCCCCTGCCCCCCCCCCCGCGCCCCCACGAGAGATCCATCTGCCCCCCTCCAACCAGAAGTCCATCTGCCTCCTCCCTCCACCAGTGAGTGATCGGGCCTCCCCCCAAACCTACCCCCCCCCACCAGTCAACAATCTGGCCTCACTCCCCTCCCCTCCCCTTCCAACCAAAGAATGATCTGACCCACCTCCCTCCTCCCCCCTGCCACCAATCTGAGTCAGAGAGCCGTTGGAAGCTCTAAACTCGCTCTTCAGCAGCTGGAGCGCCCGATTCAGACTTTTACTTAACAGGTCCATTACGGCACGATTCCAGATTGGCAAATGCAGTGGTAAAGGGGGAAATGCTGATAAAGTTGGGTGGGCAGTTCATTAATTCAACTTAAATGCATGCAAATGCATTCAAATCGCCGTTGCGCCCATTTGGGCGCAAAGCGGATCGCTGCCATTCCCGTGTTTCAGTAAAGTGGCAATCTGCGCGGGCGCGGATTGCGTTAATGGCCTCACACCCGACTTTACCACGTTTCCGCACCCGAAAATGGGCGTGACGCAATGGTAAAATCGGGCCCAGTGAGACAGAGAAAAATCCCCTCCACCCATCAGATCCTCAGTAAACTGAATTCAAACGACCACCACATACCTCACTTAGCCCTAACACAGACTCAGGACATTAATTTACAGCTTTGAGCATACCTCCCCTTTCTCTGTTGTCAGTTGCTTCACTTTTAACCTGCCATCCATTCCACTTCACTCTAATCTGATCACCCTGAGGGCAGGTGACAGAAGCCAGATGTCAGCCCTGTGCATCCTAAATCTGCTTCTGTCCTCCCCTCTTCTCTGTTTTCTTCAAATAAGGGCTTTATTCACAATTCAACTCGCTTGCTTCGCATAAATAAATCTAAAGAAGATGTGAAAAGTTATGCTATCTGCTATTTATCAGTACATCACTTTCTTTCTTTTGCAATCTATCTATATCATGTTAGAATCATAGAATCCCTACAGTGCAGAAGGAGGCCATTCACCCCATCGAGTCTGCACCGACAACAATCCCACCCAGGCCCTATCCCCGTCACCCCACATATTTACCCCACTAATCCCTTTAACCTATGCATCCCAGGACACTAAGGGGCAATTTAGCACGGCCAATCTACCTAACCAGCACGTCTTTCGGACTGTGGGAGGAAACCAGAGCACCCGGAGGAAACCCACGCAACCACGGGGAGAATGTGCAAACTCCACACAGACAGTGACCCAAGCTGGGAATCATGTTGCGAATGGAATAGCTGGGATTTTTAATCAGTGTTGAACCTCCTGTCCGGTTTGATCTTACTTCCCTCCAGAGCGCATTTGGCAGGTTTTGCAACACAAGGGAAGGGCCACCCTCTAGGCTGAAGAGCTGCGTGTGGCTTGCAAGCTGCAGTTCAGCCACCCCTGACCTAGAGGAATGTGACCTTCCCTTTGATAGTCAATATCTGCCCTGGGAGAAGCATGACAAATTTTATATCCATGCCTGAGTTCCTGAAGTCATTCGCTTAAAGAGCATTTGCTAAATGAATGCAAATTGAGGGAATTTTGAAATATTCAAATATAATTTGGTGCAGCAATTGTATAAACTTTTAAGAGAGGTGATAAATAGTATGCTGAAGGCTCTTGCAAATATCAGGGCACAGAATGTTGCTAGATACAGACCATAAATGTTTGATGCATGTGGTCTCGGCTCACCACCTAGCTTGAGGCTATACATAACTTGATTTAAAAATGTTAAATGGAGCCCACTATATACCAAAGCAGCTGCACACATAAGGTTTAGTCCCTCTGAAGAGAAATGAGAAATATGTGTGAAGTGAGAAAGGATTAATAGTTATTGGGTAAAGGAGGCTGTAGAAAAGAGAGACCACAATATCATGGTATTTGAGTTTGAGGATAGTGGGCAGGAGGAATTATTCCAAAAATCAGCAATGTCCAATGTTGGATGGGAAAAAAGCCATTTGATCCACTGATGGCAATGGCGGCTTTCTCTGTCATATGGTGCTGCATTTTATTGAAAAAATGGAGAGCTTACCAGTTCGCCGTGCCCATTGATCAGCATGGCAAGCTGGGAAGATAAACTGAGATGCCAAAAATCCGATTTGTGCCCAGTGTGAATCCGATTGCTCGCTTCCCAGTCTTGTTTTACTGGCAAGAATGGCTTTGTGCAGCTCATTAACATAGGATTACCTGGATCTCTATATAATTGGGGAATCCGGCATGGCTGCTTCCCCCCTCCCGGATGCTTCCAACCTCGCCGGCGAGTCGTTATGCCAGTGAGAATCACTACTGTTTTGAAGTGGTGGAGACCAGGTGCCATGGCCACGCTAAGGGGATCAGAGGCCATTGAAGCCCGTGGGTGGTCAGGGACCTGGTCAGGCATTGGCCAATGGGCAGTGCCAGCCTGGCACTCTAACAATGCTCACCTGGCAGTGCCTGGATGGGCACTGTAAGTGTGCCAGGGGCAGTGTCAAGAGGGTGGGGCCTAAGGGAGGGTGGGCCTGAATGGCGGTGAGGCTGTGATAGGGGGGCTATGACCAGGGAGGGGGGGTGCTGTGCATGGTAGGGGATGGGGTAATGCACAATGATGGGGAGCTATGCACAAGGGGCCTATGCGGGGTGGGTTGTGCAATGTGGATCGTGAATAGGTGGGTCTAGTAGTGGGGGGATCTATTTAGTGGGGGGGTGGGGCACAACTTCTGGCACTCAACTCAACACAGTTCAGCAGTGGAGCCTGGATGGAGTCACTGCAAAAGAAATTGAGTGCAATTGTCACTTTCAATGTCACTGGCAGTGGATTCCCTCTGAATCGCCGAGGTGCCAAATCCTGTAGAATGACGGTACATGTGATTAACAAGTTCCCTTGACAATCATAGTCATTGGCAAGGCTGATTTTCACTAATCTGCAGGTCGGGCAAGTGTTGTCAATATATCCTACATTTAGTGTGGGACCAACGGACGATGACTCTGTGGATCTCCCTCTATGTGTGGAGTAGGCCCTGCTGCCACTTGATCTTGAGGGTTGTGCTTCTCCCTTTGCTGAATTAGGCACCTCCGTCGCATTATTCTCCTTCTTTATCCTGTCTGTAAGCCATGAGGCAGACAGCGAGATCACCAGGCTCCATGATCCTGATGATCTCCTCACTGCACTATCAAAGAGAGAGAAGCAAGGGTCAGCATATGTCTCCTAAGGACTTCTCTTGGTCACGTGGCCAACTCCGGCTGCATCTCAAGGTTCCTGCATTTCTGCCGGAGAGTCCTGACCGCCATTTAGATGGCCAGTGTTTAGTTATCTTTATGCCAGACCAAAAGCCACCCATTTCCACCCCACACTACATGACCAAGTGAGGACAACTTCAGGCACTTGACTACATCCTGTGCTTGCTGCTCAGAGGCAGGTATTATCTTAACCTGCACTCAAGGCTGCATGCTTAGCTTGGACCATGAGGGTTACTACATCTGAATAACTGCAAGGCAAAGGGTTCTGAGCACCACACTCTCTGACTGCTCCATACTCACCTCTTGCAAGGGAATTGTCTAACTTGCCCAGTTGCCCAACTATTCTACAGACCCATAAAATTCAGCTTAATTTGCAGTCTGTGCCTGAGCGGTTAAAAGATCAGGAGCATTCACTGGCACTGTCAAGAATTTGTGTTGTTTGAGTGGGCATAATTGCTTCAGAAGCCAAACTCCAAACATGTCAATGAAACTGATGCCAAATGTCCTCAGCTGCAGAAGAATGCTCAAACTCAAATGTGTGTCCGATTTCTTCACCCACTCCACCCCTACCTCCCCACCATGCGCTTGTGTAGTTCCTTCAGTCGGTGCTGCCTTGCCCCCACTAACATCCTCCTCCACCCCCGCCACACTGAAGCTATTGCCCAAGTGTCCCTTGGTGCTGCCTTGCCCCCCCCCCCCCCCCCCCTTTAGCTCCACCTCCCCTTTTCCTCTAGACTGGAGCCATTGCAATGGCACTGCACTGAAAGTGAGCTAGGAGGAAGCCACTTTGGACATTTGTCTGTGACCCCCCTCCCCCCCCACCTCTGAATCCACGGTGCTTCTTTGAATTCCTATGGACAATCCTCGTGAGCATTACGTTAAATTGTGACCATTCACCTCCAACTTCCCCTCAAAGCTCAGGTCATCAGACACTTGTAAATCATGCCATTCTAAAGTCACGCCAATGTGGGATATAAATTTGATGTGGAGAAATGATTCCGTAATGTGGCCAAAATGAGATGCTAATTTATTAAAATTAAGTTCCCAATGTTCAATGGAGGGAAACACAGCCTGTCATTGATGAGAGGAGGGGACACTTGCATCCTGGATTCATGCCATCAGGAAACGTAACTAGGGGCTTTTCGCATGATTCTCCGATCTCGCCACTGAACACTCCCGTCACCATCAGTTGCAGAAGTGATTTTGTTACATCAGAAACTAGGGATTTGAATGCAAGCAAACTCTGTGGGTATAAGGACTGATTTGACTAAGATAGTTTGGGAACTATATTAAAAACATGATGTTCGGCAAGCAATGGCTAGCATTTAAAAGATTAAAGCATAATTTACAACAAATATGCATTATTTTAAGGCACAGAAGCCCATCAAAGAAAAAGATGCAATCATGGCTAACAAGAGGAATTAAAGATAATATTCTATCAAAGGAAGTGACTTTTAATGTTGCTAAAAAGAGTAATCAGCCTGAGGATTGGGATTTTAAAATTCAGCAAAGGACGATCAAGGGGTTGATAAGGATAAAGAAAAAAAAATGAAGTAGACAAACAAGAGACATTAAAGACAGATTGTAAATGTTTCTGGAGGGGTGTATATAGGAAAAGACCAGTGAAAGTAAATGTGAACCCATTAGAACCAGAGACATGTGAAATTATAATGGAGAATAACAAAGTGGCAGAGCGCTTAAATAAATACCTGATATATGTCTTCAGTGTAAAACTTACAAAAAGAAATTCTGGAAACATGGGAAACTAAAGGTCTAGCAAGAGTGAGGAACTTAAAGAAATCGCTCGGGGTAAAGACATAGGCTAAAACCCCCACTGTGGGTTTACAGAGGAGGCGAGCTATTGGTCATTTGCGGGATATTCTGGTCCCACCAAAGATAATGACAATTTGAACAGCTCACCATCCCTGCTGCCAGGGAACCTGGCATGGGAGTGGGGCGGGGGGTGGGGTGGGGGTGGGGGGGGTGCATTGGGAAGTTGACGTCGGTCGGCAAACCGTAAGATATTGCCAGCTGGAAACACCAAAAAATCCTGTCCATAGTACTTTTAGAAGAGGTTGCTGTAGAAATTCTTGAGATTCTAGAACAGTTCCCAAGAATTGGAAATAGCTATGTTATTTAAGAAAGGATGAAGAAAGAAAAAGTAGAACTATGAGCCAGTTAACCTAACAACAGTAATATGGAAAATGTTAAAATCATTTATTATGGATACAATAACAGGGTTCTTAGGAAGTTATCATATGATTAAGCAGATTAAACATGGATTTAATAACGAGAAGTTATATTTGACAGAACTGCTAATTTTTTGAGTACGTAATTAGGAAGCTGGAAAAGAGGGAAGCAATAAATGCTGCTATATTGGATTTTCAAAAAGCATTCGATAGGTTGCCACACAAAAGGTTATTAAATAAAATTATGACCCGTAGTGAGGTAATATGTGAGCATGGATTCAAGATTGATTCATGGATAGAAAACATAAAGTAGGAATAAGGAGGCCATTTTCGGGTTGATAGCTGGAACTTATTGAATACTGAAAGGATCAGCATCTGGACCTCAGCTAATTATAATTTACAGAAATTACTTTGATGAGGGAACCAAGTGTTACATATCCAATTTTGCTGATAATACAAAGTAAAGTTGAAAACTAAGCCGTGAGAGGACACAAACATGTTGCACAGGTATGGGTGTAGACAAATGCAGCAGATTAAATAAAATGTGGTAAAATATGAAGACGTAAAATGGTAAGATAAAAAACCAGAATATTTTTGAATGGTGCAAGACAGGGAAATGTTTGCATTCAGAAGGACCAGGGTGTCCTTGTGCATGAATCACAGTAATTTAACATTTAGGTACAGCAAACAATTAGGAAAACAAATGGTATGTTAGCTTTTGTTACAAAGGATTGGAGTATAAGAGTAAAGAAGTCTTTCTACAATTATACATGGCATTGGTGAGGCTACACTTTGAGTAGTGAGTGCAGTTTTGGTCTGCTTACTGAAAGAAGTGTGAAGTTGGTCTAGAGAAAACCCATTAACGTTAACTATACTGATTCCTTGGATGAGGGAATTTCCCTATGAGAAGAGATTAAGTAGACAATAAATCATTGGAGTTTGAAAGACTGAGAGGTGACAACTCAAAATATTTCCCCTGGCTGCGGAATTTAGTAAGAGTTTTAACAACATCAGGTTAAAGTCCAACAGGTTTATTTGGTACCAAATGCCGTTATCTTTCGGAGTGCTGCTCCTTCGTCAGATGGAGTGGATATCTGCTCATAAACAAGGCATACAGAGACACAAACTCAAGTTACAGAATTTAGAACATGGGATCACAGAATGAGGACTGGCCACTTAGGACTGGGGTAAACGGAAATTTCTTCTCTCAAAGAACTGTGAATCTTTGTAACCAGAGAATGGATAGATACTTAATTGTTGAGTATATTCAAGGCAGAGATTAATAGATTTTTGGGTACAATGGGAATTTAGCGATAGAGATTGTGCAGGAAGGTAGAGTTAAGATCAAAGATCAGTCATGATCTTGTTGACTGCAGACCAGGCTCAAAGGGACAAATGGTCTACTCCTGCTCCTATTTCATCTGATTTAAAGATCTTATAACTCAATCAAGTAACACAATCTACTCTGAGTAATTCCAAGTCATCTCTTCTAATAAAACAAAATTAAATTATTCAACACTTTGATTCAAGCAACCTAAATAACACAGTTAAATGGGAATTCAAGGTTCAGAAAAATCAAATAATCAGATAATTTGAATTAAATTATTCTGAATTAAAAATTAAAATACAGCATTTTTGCCATTTCACTGTAATGTTCTTCTAAATAATTTCAGTGCATTTTTAAAATTTGTTCTTTCGAAACTGATTGTAGAGACCAGTTTGAAAGGGAGAAACATGAAACAGTTAAGATTCCAGATTTAGGTAAGGTGACTTTTAAGGTGATGAGACAGACACAGTCCACAATAAACTGGAGAAAAGTGTGAGATCAAGTGTAATGCCTGTTTTTCTCAGCTTGAGTCTAAGATATCTCTCTTATGGGGACCATGAATTGGATTGAATGTGAATTGTTTTTTGGAGCATGTAAGTGGATAGATTAAGGGCTTGCCCTGTCTACCCTGCGCATTGGCTTTGTAACTCTGAGAAAGGAATAAAACTTGAAAAAAAAGTAGTCAGGCCAAAGCCTCCCTGTACATGGACAATGTCACCATCTTCTGCTCGGATCCGCTGAAGGTACACAGACTGAGCAACATCTGTGATCAGTTCGAACTGGCCTTGGGAGCCAGGGTAAATTGTAGAAAGAGCGTAGCCATGTTCTTTGGGAACTGGGCTGATCGATCCCTTGTCCCGTTCCCCGTCAGGTCAGACTGCCTGAAGTTGCTGCGGATACAGTTCGGAGGGACACAGGGTATGCGTTCGAAACTGGAAGAAGCGAGTATTTGTAGAGAAAGAAAAACTGGATATGTACCTTTGGAGAGAAGGCCTGGAGAGAAATTAGGTGTTTTTTGTCGAGGTTCATCCCGAGCAGCTCCGTGATGCAGGATACTTTGCTCTATGGACTGTTCTGATGTGGAGATGCCGGCGTTGGACTGGGGTAAGCACAGTAAGAAGTCTCACAACACCAGGTTAAAGTCCAACAGGTTTATTTGGTAGCAAATACCATAAGCTTTCGGAGCAATGCTCCTTACATCAATCACATTACAGAGACCACTCCATCTGACGAAGGAGCATTGCTCCGAAAGCTTATGGTATTTGCTACCAAATAAACCTGTTGGACTTTAACCTGGTGTTGTGAGACTTCTTACTATGGACTGTTCCCAGGGATGCACTCCGAGATAAACATCAGCTGCAGCTGGAGAATCACCAACTCGGTGAAAGATGCTTTTTGGTCTGCCTGAAACATGTTGGTCTTTTAATGCAAAGATTTGTCTTCGACCAGGCATTGCAGACTGGCACATTCCAAAGTCCAGGACTACGTGCTGAGGGATGCACTAAAGTTTGGGGCAGTTGTCGTAGAGGTGCAATGGGGGAAAGTCACTGTCTAAGATCTTTCAGTCATAGTGAACTGTGAACATGAAGAAAGAACTGACGGAACCAATCCTTCACTTTTAACATCATTCCCTTGGGGAAATTAGTTTGAACTTACAATGTTTCAATTGAGAATGTGGTTTCCAGCAACCAACTGTGTCATAAGTCCAAGGACTGCCTGTTTACGAGTGGTTAGAGGGGTTTTCAGGGTCTCATAGCATTCCAGCCATCTGTGATTCATGTGGAAGCAAAAGGCATCACTGAGGTACCAAAGGGGCACTTTGCATCTATCTTTAACAAAGAGGAGGATGCTGTCAGATTTGTAGTGAAAGCAATGGTAGAGATGCTAAACAGGTTAAAATTGAGAAAATAAAGGCACTAGAAAGGTGGGCTTTAAATAAAGTTGCTAAGTCATCAGGACTGGATGGGATGATCCAAGGATGCTGAGGGAAGTAAAAGTGGAAATTGGTGAGGTGCCGTTAACAATCGATCCAACCCTTTCGACTTGGACAGTGCCAGAGGTCTGGAGAACAATAAATTTTGCACACTTGACCCAAAAAGGGTGTGCGGATTAACACAACAGCAGCAAGCATGACATTTTAACCTTGGTGGTGGGAAAGTCTCTGGAAACAATAATCCTGGAGAAAATTAACAACCACTTGGACAATTAATTAAATAAAGTCAGCATGGATGAAATAAATGGAAAATTGTGTTTACATTGCTTGATAGAGTTTTTGATGAAGTAACAGAGAGTGTTGATTAGTGTAATGTGATTGATGTGATGTATATGGACTTCCAAAAGGCATTTTAATAATATGCCACATAACAGGCTTGTCAGCAAACTTGAAACCCATGGAATTAAAGAGAGAGTGGCAGCATGTATCTAAAGTTGGCTCAGTGACAGGAAACAGTTGTTTTCAGACTGGGGGAAGGTAAACAGCGGAGTTCTCCAAGAGTTGGCATTAAGACCATTATCGTTCTTGATTTATATTAATGTCTTAGACTTAGGTGTACAGGGTACAATTTGAAAATTTACAGATGACACAAAACTTGAAAGTATTGTGATATATGAGGAGGATAGTAATATACTTCAAGAGAATATAAACAGGCAAATGGAATGGGCAGGCACATGGCAGTTGCAATTTAGCATAAAGAAATGCAATGTGACACGTTTTGGCAGGAAAATGAAGAGAGGCAAGATAAACTAAAGGATACAATTCTAAAGGGGTGTGGGAACATGGAAGCCTGGGGGGAAATGTGCAAAGATCATTGAGGATACCAGTGCAAGTTGCAAGAGTGATTAAAAGGCCATGAGGGATTCTGAGCTTTATAAATACAGGCATGGAGTGCCAAAGCAAGAAGGTTATTGTGAACCATTATATTTCAGATATACAGTATTGAGGTAGGAATAGAACAAGGGAAAGAGGTAAGGAGAGAAAGGCACACAAGGACTAATACACACATGTAGGATCAGACATGAAATGAACTTTTAAATCAGATAGGGATCAGAAATGCTTAAAGGATTGAAGTGATTTGCACAGGAGATAAAAGGAGACATAACGAGAATTAAAATGACATAATGAGAAATAAAAGACACTGGCCAGGATTTTACAGTTCCTTTATGGTGTGTCTCTCACTGGCAGGTGCAGCGGGCCATTTAAATTGCCATTTACTTCGGCGGGACCATGATATCAGACTGGGCGGGAGGGGTCATAAAATTCTGGCCTTATACTGTGGGTGAGAGAATGTGAGATAGCCAAGGCTAATGGGAAGTATGAAAGGCTGTCACTATGGAGGAGTTACTGCCAGGAGTCTGATGGAAGGAAAAGGTAGGTTAACACCAAGGTTGGAATTCTCCCAAAACAAAACTAAGTGCCCAAAGGGCGGGAAAACAGGAGAATTTCCCGCCCATTTTTTGGATATACTTATCTGAACAAATCTCCTAAACACTGTGCAATGCAGAGTGCCTTAGAGTGATTCCTCATCCCGCCGGAGAGGCTGGCAGCATAATGCTGAGTGAGCCACTGCGCATGTGCTGATCTCAGTTGGGAGATCGGCACGTGCGCACTGGAGCCCCCATTGTCGGCCTCCCGATCGTTAATCTCCCCCCTGGATTGCTGGTCTTCCTGACTCTGCCCCTCACCAATCGCTAGCCTACCAGACCACCCCTAGGCCAGCCCCCATCTCCCCCCACTCTGGGTCAGCCCCAACCTCACCCCCACATGGCCAGCCCCGACTCACACACACCCCCAGTGGCTTGCCCCACCTCCCCGATAGCCAGCCCCAATCGCCCCCCCTCACTCTCTTTCCCACTGATCCCACTTGCAGAGTGACAGCGGGTCCCCCCCACCACCGACCACTCCCCAATAGGCCCCGCCTCCCTATATGCCCCACTCCCTCTGGTACCACCCCCTAGGCACCGCCCAATACTCAGTGGGCAGTGCCAACTTGCTCTGATGGGCAGTGCCTGTGTGCCTCTTGTGCAGTGCCAGGATGCCAGGCTGGCACTGCCCAAGGGATACTCTCCTTGCCCCCAACCTCCCAGGTGGGGTCTCAATGGCCTCTATCCCCACCCCACCAGTGGGGTGAGGACGCCTGTTTCCTGTTCGTGGGGAGCAGTTGTAAACCCTGCTGGTTGGAGCCTCTCCTGGCGGGAGAGTGGGGGGAACACTAATGGGCCTGGAGACTACCATCCTGGGCCCACTAATCATATGAGATTGTCAATTTCCATATGATAGTCAGCTCTGCAACGATTTGTGCTCAAGCAGCACAGCATGCTGGAAGAATCCTGGCCCAAGTGTATAGATCACTCTAACTGATCATATCCAAACAATCTCTTATCAAGTTGCAAATGGTGAGTGTTATGTTGAGGCACCGTAACGTCATCAGCAGATTTCAGGTTTTGTTTGGAACAAAAGGGTATTTATTGATAAGAGAAACTAGGTACAGGTATTGCATTTCTAGGTTGCCCTGGAGGCAAGCTCCAGTCTTTATGACATTAAGTACAGGGCAACTAAATGTATTCTGCCCAAGAGACGACTCTACCCTCTGGGGTGATCATCCACTCTCAGTTCCCATTGTCCTGCAAGTCAGGTGACCCACTTCTGCTTTACCGTCTTAAAGAGACAAACACCACAGACACAACAGGGAGCCAAAACCAAATGTAAACTTCAGATGAAGCAGGGTCAAAGGCCAGTGGGTACGTGCACAGTGTCGCACAAATATCATTTCCTAAGGCCTAAGACACACAGAGAATAAAAATGAGTGCTGAACATGTTTCAAACTTTCCATATCTTTAAAGTATGATCAAAATGCTAATTTCTTGATTTCCACCCCTCAATGTTGGTGGACAAGAGCAGAAATGGATGATAGCTACACAGGCAGGGACAAAAATGACATTGGGTGTTGTAACTATGCCATCTGATGTACCCCAGATTATATATACTAATGGGCCTCCCATCAACTTTCTGCTGAAGCTCCAATCACTAAGATTGAGCTCCACAAGGGGTCAATCTACGTTTTGTTTTCCGTATGCATTTTGGTGCCCACTATTATATCACTTTTAGATGCAGCTGGGGTGGTAAGAACACCAAACATACATCTCTTTCTCCTCATCTCTCATCATTTCCCACTAATTATCTTTCCCCATTCACCATCTACTTGTCCCCTCAACCCTCTTTCTTTTGGTTCTATGTCCTCAATGCATCAGATTTAGGTTGAGTCGGTAATTTTGCATTATATCCTGTTAACTAGACTTGCTTGTGCATCTTTGGGTTTTTAGTTTTTTAGCCATGAGTTTAGTATCATAGCAGCAAGGACAACAGGACATCTGGGATCTTGGTGAAGAATGGGAGTAGCAGTGTTTCTTCTGAGTCAATAAGATTAGAGGATTTTGAAATAAACTGAGGAACGCCTGAGGAGAGTGAAACAGAGAAAGTTAATTCAGTGTCAAGTCAGATAAAGAAAGCAATGTAAAGAGAGGGGGGAAAAATGGATTAAAAGAGAGAAAAGGAGAGAGAAATGAATACATTGGGCCCCTGCTATAATATGGTCCACATGGTCCATTCTTGAAACTGCATCATGATCGAGACTTTAAGCTGGTCATCCTGCCAGTGTCAGGATCAATATTACCTACAGTTTTCAGTCCTTGTGTTCCAGAATAAATGAATAAAGCAGGTGCTGTGTAAAATCAACCATAGAAAATGACTGTTTCTATGTTTTCTCTTTTTTAAATCGGATGGCTGTATTCATCGTGGGGGGGAGGCTTGTAGCTGCGTTTAGAGAATGAAAGTTTTGGGGTCTAAGACAGAGACTGCATTTCATACTATATTCTGCACCAGAGCAGACTGTGTTATCAAGCAGTCCCAATGTAGTAAGCAGTGCAATATAATCATTTTGAAATTGACATTTTTAAAAATGTCCTCAAGAAAACTCACACTGGAAGGATTGAGACTCTATAATTACAATTGCTACTTTCTGGACAAGTAAGGTTGATTAGCAGTCATTAGCAATTATTTTGTTAAAATGGTAGTTACCCTGTGTATTACTAGATTTAACTTTCTGTGGTAAGTTAACTGGGCAATTAATGTGAAAATGCAACAACTTCATGAAAGGCAAGTGGAGGTTAAGGGTAGTCGCTTTTATAAAGCTAGAGGCAGAGTGGCATAAATGGGCCAGTGACTTGTAACAATTTGCAGTTCTCTGGGTATCTCTTCCTAGCAAAGTGTTGATGACTGATTTGCACATTAATAACATTATCCATAGTTCAGATGCTGTTATATTTTCAGTAAATTCTGGCCCATTACATTCTTGGAGTTTCAGAAAACAAATGCTGCAACAGGGTATATATTTAATGCACAGTAATTTTATTCTCACTCTATCACACAGACACACATTGACAAAGCCTCATTAAAAAACTGTCAATATAAATTTCACCTTTAATTAAGCTTGTGAAATTTATTCTCATTTTTCAAGTTTATTTGATAAAAGCTACTAAGCAGAAAGTTGAAGAAGCTGAAAATAAATTGCCAGCAGTACAGCTGACTGAACAACGCTGATACATCCTGAAAAGTTAGATACATTGCACATGTTCAGACTGCACAATCCAAACTCAGCTCAAGTGGTACAGCCTGGGCAAAAATACCAAGTCCAAGCCGTGGCTTTCAGAGTGACAAAGACCTCGAGTAAAACATTAATGAAAGCACGATTCAGAGAGTCAAAAGATAATTCACTGGTTACGTTTGATTCCATTATTGTTACTTTTTTTTAAAAAACCTTAATTTTAGATATTGGAATATATATATATATACATATATTAACATATATATATATGTTACTAAGATAGAAACATAATGGGTGAAAAATACTCAGAAAACATTTTGAGTAGTCTGTGGGAGCTCAATGAACCAGAATTACCTTTTCTATTACCCTTGCACTTGTAATATTACCCCTGGCCTTTTCCCTTTGAACTACTTGCTCAATTCAGATCCAGTTAGTGGGCAACAGATGGGAGAGGGGAAGGGAGTGAGCAGTCAGTGGAGGGATCCCCTGTGATTGCCCTCCAAAATAGGTATATTGTTTTGGATTCTGTGGAGGGGGATGACCCTCCAGGGGTAAGCCACGAGGACCAGATCGCCTGCACAGAGACAGGCTCAGAGGCCCAGAAGGGAAAGAAGGGGATTAGGAGAGAAATAGTCGTGGGGGATGCGATGGTGAGAGGCACGGACAGGCGGTTCTGCGGGCGCAAACGAGACTCCAGGATAGTAGTCTGCCTCCCTGGTGCCGGGGTACTGGATGTCTCCGAGAGGATAGGAAGCATATTAAAAAGCGAAGGTAATCAAACAGATGTAATTGTACACATTGGTGAAAATGACGCAGGTAGAAAGAGCAGGGGGGTCATACGAGAGCAATTCAGGGAGATGGGTGCTAGGCTAAAAAATAAGGCCTCTAGGGTAGCAATCTCTGGACTGCTCCCAGTGCTTAGTGCTAGTGAGGCCAGGAACAGGGAGATTCTACAATTGAACATGTGGCTAAAGGACTGGTGCAAGAGGGAGGGTTTCAAATTCATAGATCATTGGGAGGTCTTCAAGAGAGGATGGCACCTGTACGGAAAGGATGGGTTACACCTTAACTGGAAGGGCACAAATATCCTGGCTGGGAGTTTTGCTAGAGTGTTTCGGCAGGGTTTAAACTAGTGTGACAGCGGGGTGGGGATCAAAACAGTAGGTCAGTAAGTACTGAGGCTGGGGTCGAGCTGGGGGCCAGGGCAAGGCTCGCTAAGAAGAAGAGCATTCTGGAGCAGGATGACCTGAGTGGGCCTGGAGGTCTGGAGTGCATCTGCTTCAATGCGAGGAGCGTAACGGGTAAGACAGATGAACTTAGGGCCTTAATGCTTACACGGAATTTGGATGTGGTTGTGGTGATGGAGACATGGTTAAAAGGATAGGACTGGCAGCTGAATATTCCGGGGTATAAGTGTTTAAGGCGAGACAGAGGAGGGGCTAAAAAAGGTGGGGGAGTAGCGATATTAGTTAGGGAGCATATTACAGCGGTGCAGAGGGTGGACAATTTAGAGGGGTCATGTAATGAGTCGCTGTGGGTGGAGCTCAGAAACAGGAAAGGTGCAATCACTATGCTGGGGGTATACTACAGGCCACCCAACAGCCCACGGGAAGTGGAGGAACGGATACGTCAGGAGATTCTGGATATGTGCAGAAAAAATAGGGTTGTTGTAGTGGGAGACTTCAATTTCCCTGGTATAGACTGGAAAGTGCTTAGGGCTGGGGGTCTGGACGGGGAGGAATTTGTAAAATGCGTACTGGAAGGTTCTTTGGAACAGTATGTAGATAGCCAACTAGAGAGGGGGCTATACTGGATCTAGTTCTGGGAAATAAGCCGAGTCAGGTCGTCAAAGTTTCGGTAGGGGAACATGTGGCAAATAGTGACCACAACACTGTTAACTTTAGGACAGTAATGGACAAAGACGAGTGTTGTCTTAAGGGTAGGGTGCTAAATTGGGGGAAGGCTAACTATAGCTGGATTAGGCAGGAATTGGTGGCCGTTGATTGGGAGAGGCTGTTTGGGGGTAAGTCCACGTCTGGCATGTGGGAGTCTTTTAAGGAACAGTTGATAAGGCTGCAGGACAGGCATGTGCCTGTAAAAAGGAAGGATAGGAAAGGTAGGATTTGAGAGCCGTGGATAACCAGGGAAATTAAGGATCTGATCAAAAAGAAAAGAGAGGCGTACGTTAGGTCCAGGCAACTGAAAACAGATGGAGCTCTGGAGGAATACAGAGAGAGTAGGAAAGAACTCAAACGGGGAGTTAGAAGGGCAAAAAGAGGTCACGAGATGTTCTTGGCAGGCAGGATTAAAGAGAATCCTAAGGCATTTTATTCATATGTTAGGAACAAAAGAGTTGTCAGGGAAAAAGTCGGACCTCTCAGGGACAAAGGAGGGGAATTATGCTTAGAACCCAAGGGAATAGGGGGATCCTAAATGAATACTTTGCATCGGTATTCACAAAGGAGAGGGACTTGTTGACTGGGAGTGTCTCAGAGGGAGCTGTTGACCCGTTAGAGAGAATCTCCATTACAAGGGAGGAAGTGTTAGGTTTTTTAGGTAACATTAAAACTGACAAATCCCCAGGGTCTTTTGGCATCTATCCTAGACTGCTCAGGGAAACAAGAGATGTAATTGCTGGGCCTCTGACGGAAATCTTTGTCTCTTCATTGGACACAGGTGAGGTCCCTGAGGATTGGAGGATAGCGAATGTGGTACCGTTATTTAAGAAGGGTAGCAGGGATAACCTGGGTAATTATAGGCCAGTGAGCTTGACGTCCGTGGTAGGGAAGTTGTTGGAGAGGATTCTTAGAGACAGGATGTATGCGCATTTAGAACAGAACAATCTCATTAGTGACAGACAGCATGGCTTTGTCAGAGGGAGGTCGTGTCTTACAAATTTGGTGGAGCTTTTTGAGGAAGTGCCAAAAACGGTTGATGATGGAAGGGCCATGGATGTTGTCTATATGGATTTCAGTAAGGCATTTGACAAAGTCCCTCATGGCAAGTTGGTTAAGAAGGTTAAGGCTCATGGGATACAAGGAGAGGTGGCTAGATGGGTAGAAAACTGGCTTGGCCACAGGAGACAGAGGGTAGCAGTCGAAGGGTCTTTTTCCGGCTGGAGGTCTGTGTCCAGTGGTGTTCCGCAAGGCTCTGTACTGGGACCTCTGCTATTTGTGATATATATAAATGATTTGGAAGAAGGTGTAACTGGTGTTATCAGCAAGTTTGCGGATGACACGAAGATGGCTGGACTTGCGGATCATAGAAACCCTACAGTGCAGAAGGAGGCCATTCGGCCCATCGAGTCTGCACCGACCACAATCCCACCCAGGCCCTACCCCCACATATTTTACCTTCTAATCCCTCTAACCTACGCATCCCAGGACTCTAAGGAGCAATTTTTAACCTGGCCAATCAACCTAAGCGATGAACATTGTCGGACAATACAGCAGGATATAGATAGGCTGGAAAATTGGGCGGAGGGAAATGGCAGATGGAATTTAATCCAGATAAATGCGAAGTGATGCATTTTGGAAGAACTAATGTAGGGGGGAGTTATACAATAAATGGCAGAGCCATCAAGAGTATAGAAACACAGAGGGACCTAGGTGTGCAAGTCCACAAATCCTTGAAGGTGGCAACACAGGTGGAGAAGGTGGTGAAGAAGGCATATGGTATGCTTGCCTTTATAGGACAGGGTATAGAGTATAAAAGCTGAAGTCTGATGTTGCAGCTGTATAGAAAGCTGGTTAGGCCACATTTGGAGTACTGTGTCCAGTTCTGGTCACTGCACTACCAGAAGGACATGGAGGCTTTAGAGAGAGTGCAGAGGAGGTTTACCAGGATGTTGCCTGGTATGGAGGGTCTTAGCTATGAGGAGAGATTGGGTAAACTGGGCTTGTTCTCCCTGGAAAGACGGAGAATGAGGGGAGACCTAATAGAGGTGTACAAAATTATGAAGGGTATAGATAGGGTGAACAGTGGGAAGCTTTTTCCCAGGTCGGGAGTGATGATCACGAGGGGTCACGGGCTCAAGGTGAGAGGGGTGAGGTATAACTCAGATATCAGAGGGACGTTTTTTACACAGAGAGTGGTGGGGGCCTGGAATGCGCTGCCAAGTAGGGTGGTAGAGGCAGACATGCTGGCATCGTTTAAGGCTTACCTGGATAGTCACATGAGCAGTCTGGGAATGGAGGGATACAAACGAATGGTCTAGTTGGACCAATGAGCGGCACAGGCTTGGAGGGCTGAAGGGCCTGTTTGTGCTGTGGTTTTTCTATGTTCTATGTTCTACATGTAGAGGAAGCATATGATGGAGAAAGGTATAGAAGGCTTCAATGATAGATTTAAATTGGGAAAGTTGGAAGGAGCATAAATGCCAGCACAGACATATGGGCCAAATGGCCTGTTTCTGTACTGTATATCTTATGTAATCTTTCTCATTCCTTTGTTATGGTCAGGAGGGAGTCAATTCAACAGCACTGATTTTTTTTCCTCTTGCCACCTTCCATAGACAAAAGACGTTTTGATTTTTTTTAGAATAAGTGGTGATGTATTTCCCAACCCCTCAGTTTTTGTGTGATCCGATTTCTACTAATAACCCACACAGCAACCTCGAATTAGGATTAACTCGGAAGGTTAGTTTGTTGCACGCATTCAAAACAGTGACAAGTAGTGTCCTCAACTTCCCACTCTGCATTCATACAGTAAAGGGAGGGACAGAGAAATTGAGATTATATATTACAAGGACCACAGAAAAAGAATATTGATTCATGAGTTCCAGAGTCGAGGATCAAAGTCCAATGATGAATTCTGCCACAGAGGTTGGCTAGCTGAAGACCGGGTGGTGTAAGACTTGTTTTTCCAATGGTGTTGATGTCCTCTAGGCAATAATACAAAATCTTCCCAACAGAGTCAGGTTAGATGGAAGCCAGTTATCCAACCTGGTCAGAGCTCGTCGATGTGGGGCCTACCAGTCAGATGTTGAACTCAAGTTAAATTTTGAGGTCAATGTGTTGAAGCCAGCTTTCCGATGCACTTGTGAATTTT
Source organism: Mustelus asterias (assembly GCF_964213995.1). Lineage (NCBI taxonomy): Eukaryota > Metazoa > Chordata > Chondrichthyes > Carcharhiniformes > Triakidae > Mustelus > Mustelus asterias. The sequence goes on from NC_135817.1 coordinate 39,770,632, forward strand.
CACCATCTGCACCCAAACCCATGTGTTCTTCTAGGTAGCATTCTCCTCAAGTGATCCTAATTTCTAATGCCCATGAGGCGGAGAGAAAAATAAATGGAAATATAAGAAATATAAGAAATATAAGTGCACCAGCAAGCTGCTTTCAACCCGCTGAGCTCAACTTGAGTTTAGCCAAACATTCATCAGTGGTCATCTGGGAATTGTTTCAATAGAAACTGATGGCCAGACTTTTGGGTTCTCCACCTGCACTCATTATGAACTCTTAGCTGAGCTCTAAGGTTTACAAATGCAGGAGTCCAGCATTGGGTTCTGTTTTCACAACTGAAGTGGCCTATTAACTTTGCTTGATTGACATCTTAATATGGTTATAATAAATTATTTATTCTGTGATCTTTTTTGTCAATGCTTGAATGTTTATTCATACATGATTAAGAGGTGTGAAGTGTGGAGCTTCTGTGCTGATAACTATAATTGCCCTGTCTATCACTTTTATAGGGCTGTTTTTTTTCAAATAGGATTTCTGAATAGATTTTCTTTAGCATTTCAACACTTGCCATTATTATTTTAAGTCCCATTGGTACATATTGAATGAATGGGCATGGAAGGACTGTGAAGGGATGGAGGCCATTGGAGGTGGTATGGAGGCCATTGTGGTGGCATGGTGGCATGCAGTGTTCAACAGCCGTGGAGGGATGCCACAGACCTTATCTTTTAAAAGGTTACCAAATCCAGACTTTGGTTCATGATTCCTCTGAGGGACTGTGAACCATGAGTCATGGAGAAGCTGATCTGACTCCATGAAAATAGCCTGGTGCTATGAGATGCCTATTTTACAATAGAACTGGCTAGGTCATGAGTACCCCACATTGGTGAAGTAGTCAGTGCTGGGAATACGAGCAAGAGCCTGGAATCAGGGTCTCACCATCCTGACTCTGCAAAAATCCAGGTAATTGTCTTTGGTCCCTTTTACAGACTTTGTAAACTCTGTTTGTTTTCTGGAACTGACTATCCCTCTTCCTGGCAATTACTTAAGTTTCAACCAGACAGTCCGCAATCTTGCAGACAAGATTCTTACTTTAGTATGAAAGGTCAGTGTTGAATATGTAAATATGTAGGCTAGACCATTAGTGGCATAAGATCACAATATAACAGAGCATGGAGAGAACTAATTCTATGCAGAACTTTATGTAAATATGTGTATAGTAAATGGTAGATATGTAAGATAGTAAAAGGCATCATGTTTACTCAAAGATGGAGTTTACTAACAGCCTGATCATTAAGTCCAGAACCATGACTAACATCATATAACAGGCCAAGACTAACAATAATGGATGGTGGCTCTAGTTAAAAGTGACAAAAGGAACTTTGAGTGAAGAACCCCGTGACTGGAAGGAGCAGCAAGCGAAACAACTGCAGGATAATGACAGCACTGGGAAATCTTCAGCAGTACTCCTGAAAAAGCAACAGGAAGAGGAAGAAATGGAAAAAAATAATACCTTTGTCAGAGTGCTTTGACCACACGGAAGGCCCAGATCAAGTCTAATGAGGCAGAATATGCATACAGTTTTACCAGGTACAGAACACCAGACTAGCAAGGAACAGGTCAGAGCCTTACTATATGCCATAGGTAGCAGTGTCGTCAATGAAATGGTCAGACAGAACATAAATGAAGACACAGCATCAAACAAAACAAAGAACAAAGAACAAAGAAAATTACAGCACAGGAACAGGCCCTTCGGCCCTCCAAGCCTGCACCGACCATGCTGCCCAACTGAACTAAAACCTCCTACCCTTCCGGGGACCATCTACTCCCATCCTATTCATGTACTTGTCAAGACTCCCCTTAAAAGTCACTACCGTATCTGCTTCCACAACCTCCCCCGGCAACGAGTTCCAGGCACCCACTACTCTCTGTGTAAAAAATCTGCCTCGTACATCTCCTTTAAACCTTGCCCCTCACACCTTAAACCTATGCCCCCTAGTAATTGACTCTTCCACCCTGGGAAAAAGCTTCTGACTATCCACTCTGTCTATGCCTCTCATAATCTTGTAGGCTTCTATCAGGTCTCCCCTCAACCTCCATCGCTCCAGTGAGAACAAATCAAGTTTCTCCGACCACTCCTTATAGCTAATGCCCTCCATATCAGGCAACATCCTGGTAAATCTTTTCTGTACCCTCTCCAAAGCCTCCACATCCTTCTGGTAGTGTGGCGACCAGAATTGAACACTATATTCCAAGTGCGGCCGAACTAAAGTTCTATAAAGCTGCAACATGACTTGCCAATTTTTAAACTCATTCCCCCGGCCGATGAAGGCAAGCATGCCGTATGCCTTCTTGACTACCTTCTCCACCTGCATTGCCACTTTCAGTGACCTGTGTACCTGTACGCCCAGATCCCTTTGCCTATCAATACTCTTAAGGATTCTGCCATTTATTATATATTTCCTATCTGTATTAGACCTTTCAAAATGCATTACCTCACATTTGTCCGGATTAAACTCCATCTGTCATCTCTCCGCCCAAGTCTCCAACTGATCTATATCCTGCTGTATCCTCTGATGGTCCTCATCGCTATCCGCAAATCCACCAACCTTTGTGTCATCCGCAAACTTACTAATCAATCCAGTTACATTTTCCTCCAAATCATTTATATATATTACAAACAGCAAAGGTCCCAGCACTGATCCCTGAGGAACACCACTTGTCACAGCCCTCCATTCAGAAACACACCCTTCCTCTGCTACTCTCTGTCTTTTTTGACCAAGCCAGTTCTGTATCCACTTTACCAGTTCACCTCTGATCCCATGCGACTTCACTTTCTGCACCAGTCTGCCATGAGGGACCTCGTCAAAGGCCTTACTGAAGTTCATGTAGACAACATCCACTGCCCTACCCTCATCAATCAACTTCACTTCCTCGAAAAACTCGATCAAGCTCGTGAGACACGACCTCCCCTTCACAAAACCATGTTGCCTCTCACTAATACGTCCACTCATTTCCAAGTGGGAATAAATCCTGTCTCGAAGAATCCTCTCCAATAATTTCCCTACCATTGAAGTAAGGCTCACTGGCCTGTAATTACCTGGATTATTCTTGCTACCCTTCTTAAACAAAGGAACAACATTGGCTATTCTCCAATCCTGTGGGACCTCCCCTGTAGCCAGTGAGGATACAAATATTTCTCTCAAGGCCCCAGCAGTTTTCTTCCTTGCCTCTCTCGGTATTCTGGGGTATATCCCATCAGGCCCTGGGGACTTGTATACCTTAATGTTTCTCAAGAACCCCAATACCTCCTCCTTTTTGATCTCAACATCACTCAAACTATCGACACATCCTTTCCCAGACCCATCATCCACCAAGTCCTTCTCTTAGGTGAATACTGACGCAAAGTACTCATTTAATTCCTCACCCATTTTCTCTGGCTCCACGCATAGATTCCCTCCCTTGTCCTTGAGTGGGCCAACCCTCTCCCTGGTTACCCTCTTGCTCTTTATATATGTATATATATTTATATATATATATATATCTATCTATATATATATATATGAAGAAGCTATTAAAGCCTTTAGTACTTATGTTAATATTTGGGAAAACACAATTATAGACTGAGCAACATTTAATAAGCACTGTCTTTCGTCCCTTTCACAAACTCTGTTATTTCTGTAAGCTCTGTTTTCTAGAACTGATGCTATCCCTCTCTCTGGCAATTATTTAAGGCAGGAGAGAGAATAGATTCCTTTATTAATGAGATATATTGATTGGCAGAAAATTGTGAATACAGAACCTTGAAAGATAAACTAATGAGAGATTGCACTGTCATGGGAGACTGAGAAGAGTCACTCTTCGATTTGTTTTTGCAGTTGCGAGAAGGCTCGACCCTCACGGAAGTGTGAGGCAGCAGTAGAGAGAAAGCAAAATGAAATTCTATTTCAAGGCAAAAATAAATCTCTTTGATAAGACAGGCTGATATTGTCCAGTTTATGGTACAAAATAATTGCAGCGCCCCTAACCCCAAACAGAGAAAAAGAGAGGAGTTGCCATTATTCAGTATTCTCGCCGTGGCAGGAAAAGCCTGCATCGGAGCAAAGATTATGCCACCAAAAATGCCATCATGTTTTCACAACCAACACATTTCTGGATGGGATAAAATGTCCAGTGTGATATAAAATAAAATAACACATTTGAGAGCTGAGGTCCTCTGAAGTCTGTTGTCAGGTGTTTGAATTTGCAGTGTAGACATAATTTGCAGAATTTCTTTGAGCTCATCTCATTTATACAGTGCTTCAGCTCCCTGAGGCATTTTCTTTTACTCATTCCTGGGACTTGGGCATTGCTGGCTGGCCAGCATTTATTACCCATCCCTAATTGCCTGAGTGCAGTTGAGAGTCAACTGCATTGCTGTGGCATATAGGTCAGATCAGGTAAGGATGGCAGATTTCCTTCCCTAAAGGACATGGGTCACTAATGATCCAGAACCTTCAGGGAGCTTGCAGGAAACACCTACCCTCACTTGGCTCGGCACACATCCTCTTTCACTAGCCCCCCACCCCCCAAACCCAACGGCACTGAGGCTTCCTCAGCATGCATCATGCTTTTTACACTGGCTGTCAGTTAATTTAACAGCCAGCATGTAATTGCAATCAGGGTCCGATTACATCTGGAAGCGCATATTGCATCCGCTTCCAGGTCTGCCGATTGTGTGCGCCCAACGTGGACAAGATTCAGGCCTGGAAATTAGAGCCCCCTGTGTAGATTACAGGAAAGATTTTTTTTTCAATGTCATAAACTTAATATCTTAGATAGTCACTTTTTTGGTTTGGCTGTCAAACCTTTTTGAGCTTTTCAAATATTTATTTCAACTTCTGGGTGATTATAGTTGTCAGACTCAGTGCTGCTTATAAATGTGTTCCTGCAGGAAATGAAGAATAAAGTGAGAATGAAGTTAAAAAGAAATTTCCAGATAACCCTGGGTATTTTTTTTTGGTTCATTGAAACATTTCTGCTTTGGAAAAGAAACGAGCAAATATTTTATTATATTTTAAAGAATAGATGTCTTTCAAAACTAACAATGCAATGTCAAGAAATAGATATCATCTTCCAAAATCCATTAGAGATTAAATTAGAACATTTTTCAATGCTGACACTTGCTTCTTAGAATGTAAATTGTCCCTCATTTTAAAACCCTAGAAGGAAACTACACATTTTCTGGTTGGAAATTACTCAACTCCCAACTTTGAAGATTGAGTGTCTGGCCTGAATCTATTTGAGCTAATTTTTGATTAACACATTATAAACATAGGTATGTAGCCAACAATTACATTTCCCCCCCTTATAGCCACTTTGAAATACATTTATTGAAATGTACTGCGAAAACAATTACTTACAAAGTACACAAAGTTTACATTATACTATTTTGAAATCTGTTGCTATCACCTCATTGCAGTTGGATGCTGAGTACAATAGGATCCAAGCGTATAAGTCACTTTGTATTGACCAAATACTGTCACTGTGAAACACTACAGGAATTCAGATAACATATGGATGTTTTATTATGATGGGGATGAGATGACATTGGGATTCTGAGCATCCCCAAATTGTAAATAGTTCAAATCTAACATGTAACCGAGACCAGTGTGTAGGCAAGTAGCCAATCTCCGGGAAACTAATAGGAATCTCAGAACATTGCCAGCAAAAGCCGATCAGATGCCTATGCACCATCATGTTGCTATTAAATTGTGTTCATACACAATGTCAGAAAATCAAACATCCTGAAATTATTTTTTGGGCCAAGAATAGAGAGTGGGCTGATTGAATGCTGCTGGCTGAAATTTGGGTTGGAACCTTGATCTTCTTGGATCCTGCCTCATCTTCTAATGGCCCACTGAGAACAGAGGGAGGATGATTCTCCAACATCTTCCACATCACGAAGTCATGCAAAAAAACAGTTCCATCCATCTTTTCATTATAGGCCCAAAGTAGAACTCTCATCATCCTATTTAAAAAATCTACTACTTCAGTTTATCTCTATTCCATCAGCACAAGGCATAAATAACATCACCTTAGTCAGATGATCATAGCTAAATATTTTATTGATGACCATATTTATAAAAAGTTATACATTTCTGGTGGTAGCCTGCAGCTGATCCTTTAAGGGCTACTGGTTAAGCCACATGCAGATCTGGTTTCTTGAACAGTCACTCCAGCATTCAAAATAGCCAGTTTTGTACAGGGGATCTCATATCGATGTTTGTCCCTTTGGACAAGATAAAGGTCTGAATGTCTGTTTCAGGCACCTGGACACCTATCCTTTTGCCTATGGCAGCATGGTGGCAGGTACATTTCCAGTTCACAATGAGCATGTTCTTCCTGCCCAATTTATCGGAGGCTCAGGTGCTCAGTTACACCTGCAAAATATACACAATGCCATTTGATTCAGAGGCCAATGTGTGCAATCTGGGCTGGGTTATGTCATTAGTTAAATCGTATATTCTATCTAATTTGCACACTGTTTTATGCAAACCATGCACACTAAATACTGTATTGTACACAGAATTAACAGTAATCAGCTGGGAAATTTGTCAGTCTTACGTCCTGCTGATTGAAAAGAAAGAAAAGACAATAACAGGAGCAGTAGATTTTTCAAAAACGCATTAGGATCATTTCGAGGCTGGTATGATTACATAAACTAATGGATACATGGGAATTACAATGAGACAATAATCAAGGCATTCAAATGACATTATACACTGCAACAATGTAGTTTGAAAGGTTTACTGCTGCTATCTAAAATGCAAGATAAAATTACTGGCTTGAAATTACTCACTGGTATCCATTATTCCTTAATTTGCTGCTAATTTTACAGATTGGTTTAACAGAATAGAAATATTGTGCATTTTGAATGAAGCACAGCAGCTTTGCTTCAATTTGACACACAGGATGTGTAATAACTATGGCTCACCAGCTAGGATGAAACAACTTAATGTCTATTTACAACATGCGATCATACAGAGTCTTGCAGCTTTGTGGCTGCTAGTCAGCATCCAATATCAATCTGAGGCTAAAACCCACGCTTGCTAGGGTGACCACCTATCCTGGTCCCCTAATTGGCTTTCCCAGGTCATATGACCCTATCACCGCTTAAAGGGGCCAGGCACCACATCCCCCTCCCTCTAAGTTCTTTCATGTAAGATAACAGTTAAACTATACTGTACCCAATAAATTTAACATTGAGCCCATTCAAACAGTCCATAGTCTCTCTTGTGGTTTCTACTTTCTGGCAGAGCAGCGTAACTCTACAGACTTGGGTGCTTCTGCTGGGGTACTTTCTGCAGAAACCACTGCACCTGATATCTCCTCAGGTAGTGACAGCTCACCCTCATCCATATCTGTGGTGACGACAAGCCTGTCACAGGTTGACTTGGTACTTAGTTACTCAGACAACCAACAATGTTTCCTGCTGGCAATGTGGTTTCAGATTTTAGCACTGGCAGCTGGGTCAACTCTTGTCCACATAACTGATCCACATGTTTCCTGATAATTCTATCTTCTACATTCACTTTGTAAGACAGCAGTCCTGTCTTGGCTACAACAACTCCTGGGACTCAGCTTGTTCCACTTCTGAAATTTCTGACACATTGCAAAAGACCTTGCTGCTTTGCCTGAGCCATGGTTTTCTTTTGACTGCTCTGAATGGCCTCTACCTTCCCCAGCAAATTCAGAAACATCAGACTTAGTCTGGTCCTAAGCTGCTGACCCATCAATAATTCTATTGCCAGCATTCCTGTCATAGAATGTAGCACTGTCCAGAATTCTGAAAGAAATCAAGACATGCTGGTTTTCAGAGTGGCCTGACTGTTTTTCAATTTTTGTCTTGAAGGTTTGGATTACTCATTCAGCCAGTCCTTTGGATGCAAGGTGATATGGCTTAATCCTTATGTTTTTCACCATTCATGGAGGTGAAATCATAAAATTTAGTACTCGTGAAGGCCATTGAATTACCTGAAGCCATTTCTCAACTGTGGCATGCAATGTCATAGACTTCATTTCAAACATTTCCATCCACTTTGAATGGGCATCTATCAAAAGTAAAAACATTGTGCCCAAAAATAGCCCCACATTATCAATGTGGACATGCACCATGGCCGACTAGGTCATTCTCAAAGGTGCAAAGGGCTGTAACTGGCATCTTCTGATCACAGTGCTTCACTAATCTCTCAATATCAGTATTTAGGGGATTTTCACAGTGACTTCATTGCAGTGTTAATATAAGCCTACTTGTGACTAATAAATAAACTTTACTTTACTTTTTATGCCAGGCTACCAAACATAGCTCCTGGTGAGCATCTTCATTTCTGATACACCCTGGTGGGCATTATGTAATTTAGCCAAGAGCAACTCCCTCCTAGTAGAGGGATGACTCCTCTCACACACCCATTGTTTGATCTTGACTTAAGAACTTAATGAATTTTTCTGAATAGATGTATCTTCATCTCTTCAGACACTGGCTCATTGGACTATCCTATTAATACTATTCTGTGCTTCACTTTGGACAATACTTGACTTGTAGCAGTGAAAATGGCAATGTATTCAAGAAGTTTAGTGCAGTGCCATCACAATTTCCTGTGGTATGGGGGTGTGGGGAGTGTGGTAGGTGACTCAGTGCATCTGCATTTACTATCTGCGCTCCAGGCCATTGTTGGAATATATATTTGTATGCTGATAAGATTAATGCCCAATGCTGAATTTGCGCTGATGCAATTGGCAAAATAGGCCTGTCTTCCTTAAAAAGACCCAAAAGTGGTTTGCGGTCCATTACAATGGTAAACTGTCTTCCATACACATGCTGGTGGAACTTCTTTCCTCCATACATGACACCAACCCTTCATTTTCAATCTAAGAATAGCTTTTTTTGGCCTCAGGGACGGTTGTGGAGATATATCCTATAGGTCTTTCAGACCCATCATCCTTTTTATGAGACAAAACTGCATTGATGCCATAAGGAGATACATCACAGGTTAATACCAATTCTCCGGAATGATGGTGGTTCATTTATTCCCTTTCATTCTCAACAGTTTTTTTGGTCAAAAACTTTTTTACCTCCTGGTTTTTATATTCCACCAGTCCTGTTGATTGTAGATGACATGGCATGCTGTGGTCTAACACAATCCCCATTTGCTCAGAAAAGTCAGTGAAGACACTGGAAACAAAGGCTAACCTGGCTGTAGGACCTTCAGTGTACCAGCTTCAGTAACAGTGTCAGTAATAATATCAATGAGTGCAGTTTTCAAAACAGATTTTGTGGGGACCGACCAGCAGAAGGAAGTACAACAAAGTGTCTACGCAGGCGGCACAGTCGTTAGCACTGCTGCCTCACAGCGCCAGTGTCCCAGGTTCAATTCCAGCCTTGGGTCACTGTCTGTGTGGAGTTTGCACTTTCTCCCCGTGTCTGCATGGGTTTCCTCCGGGTGCTCCGGTTTCCTCCCACAGTCCAAAGGTGTGCAGGTTAGGTTGACTTGCCATGCTAAATTGACCTAATGTCAGAGGGATTAGCAGGGTAAATGTGTGGGGTTACGGGAATAGGGCCTGGGTGGGATTGTGGTCGGTGCAGACTCGATGGACCGAATGGCCTCCTTCTGCACTGTAGGGATTCTATGATTCTATGAAACAAAAACATGTCTATACCTCAGTTAAGGGGGAAGTGGCCTAATAAAATCCACAAACATTTTTGCATTGTTTGAGGAGGCTTCACAAGAGCCAATTATGGCTGTTTAATGATTGATGGTTTATTTGTTAGATTAAGGGACAATTTAGCATATCCAATCCACCTAACCTGCACATCTTTGGACTGTGGGATGAAGTCAGAGCACCCACAGGAAACCCTTTCCAACACAGATAGAACATGCAAACTCCACACAGTCACCCAAGACCTGAATTTAACCTGGGTCTTGTGGTGAACCATAGTTGGTTACCACTATGAGTACTGAACCATAGATGGTCAGCACTATGGGTACTTGTAGATATATTACTGTTGTCACTGTTGGGGTTAGGGTTGGGCTGTTCTACCTGTTGATATTGTTCTGTGGTACACTCCAGTTGGCTCCGCCTACCTGGAGGAGTATAAAGGTCACTGCACTGCCTGGTGACCCTTTAGTCTGGGATTGTATTGTACATAGTATGCTCCATTCTTGTTAGTAATAAAAGCCTTTATTTCCCGGGTACGATCCAGCCTCCCGAGTGATTTAATCGCGCATCAATTTTATTACCAACAAAATTTGGGTAAAAAAAAAACCATGGAGCAAATGTTGAAACCCGATCGGCTTACCTTAGATCCACGTGCGGCGGGAGCGTCGAACACTTTCGACCATTGGTTAAAGTGTTTTCAAGATTACGTTGAGGCATCGATGTAAGCTTGAAAACACTTTAACCAATCAAAACGACGCCGATAGACTGCGGGTCCTCCACGCAAGGGTAAGCGACACTGTATACTCACCAATCCGCGATGCCCAAGACTACAAAGGGGCCATCGAACTACTTAAGAAACTGTACAACAAACCGCCAAACGAGATCCATGCTCGACACCTTCTAGCCACTCGACGGCGGCAGCCCGGCGAAACGACAGGACAGTACCTGCGCAAACTTCAGCAGCTAGCCAGAGCCTGCAACTGCAAGCCAGTGTCGGCGGCCCAGTATACTAACGACTTGATCTGAGCTGCGTTCGTGGCGGGAAACGGCTCATCGTATATTCGCCTTCGGCTGCTAGAGCAAGGTAACCTAGACCTCGCTAAGACAGTGGAATTGGCTGACATGATGAAAACGGCCTCCAGAAGTCTAGAAACTTACCCCACCGACCACGTGGGAACATCGTGGCAAGTACAGCCACCGACTCAACTTTACCCAGCGGCTCCGAAAAACTGCGCGATTGTGCTTTCAACCTCGGACCTGACGACGGCGGCAGCTCCAGGAGGCCCGCGGTGCTATTTCTGTGGATTGGCGAAACACCCTCGGCAGCGATGTCCAGCTAGAACGGTATTTTGCGCCGCGTGTGGGAAGAAAGGGCATTATGCCAAAGTCTGCAGGGCCAAACCACCCTCCAAGCATAGCAGCGCGGCGTGTGATTCCCCAGAGCCTGTCTCCTTGTCTCCAGCTTCTTCGAGGTCTTCCACCACGTGCGATTCCAGAGCGCCGCCATTCCTGACGACGAAGACGCAAGACACGTGTGACCTGCAGGGCCCGCCACTTTTAGCGCCACCGACCACGTGCGATCCATGGGCGCAGCCATTTTGGTCGGCACCGACCACAGACGACCAGCAGGGGTCATCATCATCAACCATCTCAGCTGCCTGCAGTTGCACTCAAGACCCAACGGTGGCGTCAATCATCCTGGACCAGGCCAAGCCTCACAGACTCGACAAGTCCATGATGGGCATAGAGGTAAATGGACGCCTAATTCATTGTTTGTTTGACAGCGGGAGCACGGAGAGTTTCATTCACCCTGAGTCCGTACTTGGTGACCCTTTAGTCTGGGATTGTATTGTATATAGTATGCTCCATTCTTGTTAGTAATAAAAGCCTTTATTTCCCGGTACGATCCAGCCTCCTGAGTGATTTAATCGCGCATCAGGTCTCTGGCGCCGTGAAGCAGTAGGACTGTCCACTCTTGCACCGTGCTGCCCCTTGGCTCACAATTTGCCATTTATGTTTTACAAGCACTAATAAAAAAGAGTCAATGTGCAAAATGTTGTATGGGGACCACAATGCACCTGACCTATACCCTCCTGAACTTCTTTTACAAGTAGTTCTCATTTATGACTCAGGATAATTCTCTAACTCCCTTGGCAAATTTTACCAATACAATACCAGTAGGCGTCTCCAAGTAAAAGTACCTTGATGAATGTCCTTTTGGATTCTCATTTGTTGGGTCTAATCACTGAATCAGTTTCTTGTCCTGATTACCTGCCCTTATCGTCCTAGCTATAATACTAACCATGGCCGAAGAGGTGGCAATCAGACTGTACTCTTCGATTGACTGTCTGAGAGACTGTTGCCCTTTGAGTAGACTAAGCCATTGGTATGCCTGGGTACATGAATTACCTGACAGTTCCATTTCTGTCCGCAAATGGCGAATGTCTTCTCTTAGTGTTTTATAGGCTTCCCTTTGCGATTATTGAAACCAGTCTGCTCCCAGAACTCCAAGTCCTGCTTGTAACCTTGCCTGCAATAGTCACCATCCGTACAAATTAAAGTGAATTTAATAGGGTCTGCCACTCTAAAGCATACCGTAATGCTGCTGCTTCAGTGTACTGTGCTGTCCACTGACCAAAGGATATGGATAGTAATTCCTCCGGATACAAGGAATAAGGAAAGTACCTATCACATCCCCCTGTCAGCTGAGGCCAGTTGGGATGTCTGTTGTTTAGTCAGCAGCAATGAACCATCACAATAAATAACCTGATGGTACTCTGTGAGTGGTTTCAAAGATATTAGTCTAATTCCCTCCTCCGTATCATCATTTTCCATAACCGGTTCTAAGTTTATGCCTGGGGATACAATTTTAAAAATGACTGTCGGATCAGTGAGGAATGAAGCCCATTCATCTGAGTGAGTCTCTCCTTGTCAGATGCCATGTGTAAAACTGTAATTTCAGTATAAAGGGTAATAGGACATTAAGGGAATGAGGCTCTATATCTACCTTGACACATTGATTAGGATGTCTTTGTAAATAAAGATAGTATTTGTTAAGGAGTTATTCGAGAGACATTTGTCTCCCCTCTCTCTAGATAGGTGCAGTTCAGTTGTGCCAGAAGATACATCTAACAGTCATCTTGGCCCATGGAGGCTTACACAGGCCTGGAGAAATTCTAAGGAAATAACTTTATATCAGGATGACCTATAATAAGAGTACAGACTAAGCCTGGTACCAGCCCAGACTCAAGGTTGGCAATGATTTCATAAATTGTGATAGAGATGCTATAAAAGTCAACAAGTTGCAGGTTAGACAGTGTAAATCACCTGAAGGTTAACTGGGCCCCCCAAATCTTCCCATATGAGCTCTAAGAATGTCGGATCTAAGACAGTGTAATTCGAGCCTATATCAAATAGAGCTTTAATTTATACAGTGGTGGGTAAAGTGGCCAGGGCGTAACAGTGCCGGATCCTCAATTCTGAGAGCTGTACTCATCAGAAACCTTGGCAGCATTGATTTAAGCTTAATTTATTTATTTATTAGCGTCACCAGTAGGTTTACATTAACACTGCAATGAGGTTACTCTGAAAATCCCCTAGTCGCCACACTCCAGCACCTGTTTGGGTACACTGAGAGCGAATTTAACATGGCCAATGACCTAACCAGCACGTCCTTTGGACTGTGGGAGGAAACCGGAGCACCCAAAGGAAACCCGTGCAGACTCCATACAGACAGTGACCCAAGCCGGGAATCGAACCCAGGTCCCTGGCGCTGTGAGGCAGCAGTGCTAACCCCTGTGCCACCCCCTGACTATCAGCTTGTTCCTGAGCTGTGCACAGAGGGGAAGAGCTCTTTTGTCAGGGATATCAGCCCTCCCTGAGCTCTTAACTGGTCTGGCAGGAGGTTTGTGGTTATGACTCTCAGTAGCAGGTGGTGGACACCGATCCTGTGAGTAATCTCATTGATCTTTGCCTTTACCAGACCAAAATCTTCCAGAGATTTCCTATACTCATGACTAGTGGAAAGATCAACCTCATAAGAGCTCAAGTGTTCCCTGCTAGCCCTACAAGGCAGAGACATTTAGCAATCCCATAATTCAGGGTATGGATGCTGCATGTACTCACAAAGAGGTGTGGGATGCAGTCTGACCAAACTGCTCTTCAGGGGGCTGTGACCGACTGTGATGGGCAGGATTCCAGGTCAGGGGACAGTTTTCCTACTGTACAGCCGAGGCGTGATGCCTTCAATATGCTCAAGTTTATTGACAGGCATTACATGGGGTAAACCTGCCAGGGTATGACTAAAGCTAAGAATGTGTTCAGCATTATCTCATCGCTGATGGTCATCAGGATAGGTAGGTAAGGAACTCTCAAAATACATCATGAGAACAGAAGTGTTAAACTGGTCAGCTAAAGTTTATTTATTAGTGTCACGAGTAGGCTTACATTAACAACGTAATGAAGTTACTGTGGAAAACCCCTAGTCGCCACACTCTGGTGCCTGTTCGGGTACACTGATGGAGAATTTAGCATAGTCACTGTACCTAACCAGCACGTCTTTTGGACTGTGGGAGGAAACCGGAGCACTTGGAGGAAACCCATGCAGACACGGAGAGAACGTGTAGACTCCACACAGACAGCAACCCAAGTTGGGAATCGAACCCGGTTCCCTGGCACTGTGAAGCAGCAGAGCTAACCATTGTGCCACCATGCCACCCTCAACTCTGAGCAGTCTCCTAGTTACTATTAGTGAGAATCGTGCTTAACTATGGTAAGCAGCTATCAAGTCACTAGATTTAACTATACTTTGAGGATCTCCCCGACTGAATCATAAAACCATAGAATCCCTACAGTGCAGAAGGAGGCCATTCAGCCCATTGAGGTTGCATCGACTCTTCAAAAGAACATCCCACCCAGGTCCTGCCCTCCATCCTATCCCCGTAATCCTGCAAATTCAGCACGTGTTAAGACCCAGGCCAGAAATTCCAAGGTGTTTTATGCAGATAGCCTAGACCCTAAGTTTTTACATTTGAAATTGCAACGGGTGAGCAAAAGGTTCTTCACTCCAGTATGATTCAAGTGACCCACTAGAAAGCTTTTATCAAACAAAGTTTATCTAAGAACAGTTAAAATATAACAAAAAGATTTAGCATAACTTTTACCAATTACAAAAATTAAGCATGACACAGTATAACTCCTAATAGCTAGCTATCTCTGTTGTTCCAAGTTAAACAACATCCCACAGACATACTCTAGACTTGACACATAAACAAGTATGCTCATGTGATGCTGGGTTTTCAGTTTTGTAACACCTGCTTTGAATTGGTTATTTGAATGTTGGATTAAATCTCCTAAGCTTTCCAGTCCTGGAACTTTCCAAAAAGCCTCTGGAGAGAGAGAGAAAGACAGAAACACACTGCCTACTCCTACCAGGTCCTGGCAGAAATTGATAAAATGAAACTAAAAACTGGAATTTTCTGTGGAAAAAAAACTCCCCAGGCATATTACCTGACCTGTCAATCATCCCCAAATCAAGCTCCACTCAACAACCCCAAAGGATCATTAAAACCAAAGGACACTACATTAGACTAGATTACAATCAACATGATATCAATTGCATTGATGCAGTAACAGTTAGAGCTCACTGCTGACAGACATCTTGGCACCAATAAAATGCTGGGACCTCCTCGAAAAACCTGCAGAGAAACATGATTAAAATACATTTCTTAAAAGCGCAGTATCGTTACACATGGTTAATCCAACTAACCTCCACACCTTTGGACACGAAGCGGCAATCTAGCATGGCCTGACACCTATCCTGCAAATATTTAGACTGTGGGAGGAAACAGGAAGACTCAGAGGAAATCATGCAGACATGGGAAGAACATACAAACTCCACAAAGACAGGCATCCAAGGCTGTAATTGAACCCAGGTCCCTGGCGCTCTGAGGCAGCAGTGCTAACGACTGTGCCACTGTGCTGCCAGAGTTCAAAGCAGCTGCTTCACATAGACACTTATTTTGGGGTCTGACATAGCGAACTACATCCCTAGGAAGATCACGATTAAGATATATTACTTTCTTCCAAGCAGCCTGTTAAATAATTTGTCAGCCAAGTTATAACTACCCAGATATTATAAGGGTCGCTCATCAAATTGTCTCCCTCACTTTCAGAAAATACAAGAGAGCTTTTTTACAAGTTTATTACAGAACTATTTAACATACAACACACTTTAAAGTGGATAAGTACACCGCAGTGTGAATGACAATAAAAGTTACTGGTGCTCTTCGTTCCAATGGAGAATCCAATTTTTAAAAAAAGGCTCCAAGGATACAATGCTACATCTAAAATCAGTTCTATGGATACCCATCATGATTCAAAATAATCTGTATCCCCAAGTGAAACAGTTGTTGGGCTTTAGTTGTCTGCTTTATGATATTTCAACCCCTTGACAACTGTAGAAATATTAAAGAGGCTCTCAGGACTCTTCTGCAATATCTCTGAACTTCTGAAGGAAAACCTAAATGTTTATACCCTCTAAACTGCATTACATCTTCTTTTAGCAGCAATGGGTGCTGCTTCCTTGATTAAACTCCTCCTTCTTGATTAATTCTTATTATTCACAATTATTTAATTTTAAAATTGTTTTATTATATCCATGCTGTGAGCCTGATATCTGGTCAATGTATACTTATAATATATTCTTGCATCCTTCCTGTTTACTTCCAATTTTCTTCTATTTCTTCATACAGTGATTTTAAACTTTTAACAGAGAAATAAGGAGCGGAATTTTGCAAAAACATGGTGTGGTGAACCATAGATGGTTACCACTATGGGTACTTGTACATATGTTACTCTTGTTACTGTTGGGGTTAGGGTTGGGGTGTTCCACCTGTTAACATTGTTCTGTGGTACACTCCGTTTGGCTCCGCCTTCTTATAGGAGTATAAAGGTCACTGCTACTTCCCAGTGGCCCTTAGTCTGGGATAGTATTGTTAAGCAGTATGCTCTATTCTTGTTGAGAATAAAAGCCTTTATTCCCAGGTACGTCCTAGCCTCCCGAGTGAATTAATCGGGCGTTAATTTTATTCGCAACAAAATACCGAAATTTTGTTCGGAGGAAAAAAAAATGGAGCAGATGCTGAAACCCGATTGGCTAACCTTGGATCCGCATGCCGCAGGAGCGTCGAACACTTTCGACCATTGGTTGAAGTGTTTCCAGGAATACATCGACGCCTCGGCAGCAGTCCAGACTGACGCCGACAAATTGCGGGTCCTCCACGCAAGGGAGGGCAACACTGTGTATGCAACAATCCGTGATTCCCAAAATTACAAAGAGGCCATCGAATTACTCAAGAAGCTGTACCATAAACCGCCGAACGAAATTCATGCTCGTCACCTATTAGCCACTCGACGGCGGCAGCCCGGCGAAACGACGGGACAGTACCTGCGCGAACTTCAACAGCTAGCCAGAGCCTGCAATTGCAAGGAGGTGTCGGCGACTCAGTACACCAACGATCTAATCCGAGATGCGTTCGTGGCGGGAATCGGCTCATCCTATATTCGCCTGCAGCTGCTAGAGCAGGGTAACTTGGACCTGGCTAAGACAGTAGAATTGGCTGATGCGATGGAAACGGCCTCCAGAAGTCTTGAAACCTACCCCACCGACCACGTGGGAACATCGTGGCAAGTACAGCCACCGCCTCAACTGTACCTGGCGGCTCCTCGGAACTGCGCGATAATGCTCTCAACTTCAGACCTGACGGCTGCGGCAGCTCCAGGAGGCCCACGGTGCTATTTCTGCGGATTGGCAAAGCACCCTCGTCAGAGATGTCCGGCCAGGACGGTGTTTTGCTCCGCCTGTGGGAAGAAAGGGCACTATGCAAAAGTGTGCCGAGCAAAGACCCCTTCCAAGCCTAGCAGTGCTGCGTGTGACTCCCCAGGATCCATCTCCTCGTCTCCGGCCTCGTCGATGTCTTCAACCACGTGCGATTCACGGGCGCCGCCATTTCTGATGACGACGACGCAAGCCACGTGCGACCTGCGGGTGCCGCCGCTTTCAACACCATTGACCACGTGCGATTCGTGGGCGCAGCCATTTTGGCCGACACCGGCTGCAGAGGACCAGCAGGGGTCCTCGTCATCGACTATCTCAGCTGCCTGCAGTTACACTCGGGATCCAACAGTGGCGTTAATCATCCTGGACCAGGCCAAGCCTCACAGACTCGACAAGTCCATGATGGACATAGAGGTAAACGGGCACCTGACACATTGCCTGTTTGACAGCGGGAGCACGGAGAGTTTCATCCATCTGGATACAGTGAAACGGTGCACTCTCCGCGAGCAAACTGTCAGGCAGACAATCTCTATGGCGTCGAGGTCCCGATCTGTTATTGTTCTTGGGAGCTGTGTGGTAACCTTAACGGTGCGGGGCACAGTTTGCGAGAACTTCAGGCTCCTCGTGTTACCGCACCTTTGTGCTCCGGTACTCCTGGGGCTAGACTTTATGGTCCACCTGAAGAGTGTGACCCTGCAGTATGATGGGCCACTCCCTCCACTTTCAGTGGGAGAACAGCAGCCTCCAAATTGTCCAGCACACTCTACATGCAGTCTCTCGACACTCAAAATTACCCCGCCTTCCTTATTTGAAAATCTCGTGCCAGGCTGCAAGCCCATCGCGACTAAGAGCAGGCATTACAGCACTGAGGATCGGATCTTTATTCGATCTGAGGTTCAGCGACTCCTCAGGGAAGGGATCATTCAACCTAGCACTAGCCCATGGAGAGCACAAGTCGTGGTGGTCAAGACTGGAGACAAGCCCTGGATGGTCATAGACTATAGTCAGACCATTAATAGGTACACGCAGCTGGACACGTACCCTCTCCTGTGCATATCTGACATGGTCAACCAGATTGCGCAGTATCGGGTGTTCTCCACCATCGACTTGAAGTCAGCCTACCACCAGCTCCCCATTCGCCCAGAGGACCGAAAATACACGGCCTTTGAGGCGGATGGCCGTCTCTACCACTTCTTAAGAGTCCCTTACGGCGTCACTAATGGGGTCTCGGTCTTCCAGCGTGAGATGGACCGAATGGTGGACCAAAACGGGCTACGGGCTACCTTTCAGTACCTGGACAACGTCACTATCTGCGGCCATGACCAGCAGGACCACGACGCCAACCTCCAGAAGATTTTATGTACTGCGTCTCTCCTGAACGTGACCTATAACAGGGAGAAGTGCGTATTTAACAAGCACCGCCTAGCAATCCTTGGATACGTGGTGGAAAACTGGGTCATCGGCCCCGATCCAGACCGTATGCGTCCCCTCCTTGAACTTCCTCTACCCACTAGCATCAAGGCACTGAGAAGATGCTTAGGCTTCTTCTCGTATTATGCACCGTGGGTTCCCAATTACGCGGACAAAGCCCGTCCGCTCATAAAGTCTACCTCTTTTCCCCTGACAGCAGAGGCTCGCCTAGCCTTTGAAGGGATAAAAGTCGACATCGCGAAAGCCACACTGCATGCTGTCGATGAGTCCATCCCCTTTCAGGTGGAGAGTGATGCATCTGATTTTGCCCTGGCCGCCACACTTAACCAGGCGGGCAGGCCCGTCGCCTTTTTCTCTCGCACCCTCCAAGGCCCTGAAATTCGGCACTCCTCTGTGGAAAAAGAGGCTCAGGCCATTGTGGAGGCCGTACGGCATTGGCGCCATTATTTGGCTGGCAAACGATTCACCCTGCTCACGGACCAGCGGTCCGTGGCCTTCATGTTCAACATCACGTTAAGGGGAAAAATTAAGAATGATAAAATCTTGAGGTGGAGAATCGAACTCTCCACCTACAACTATGATATCATGTACCGTCCGGGGAAGCTCAATGAGCCCTCAGATGCCCTGTCGCGTGGAACATGTGCCAGTGTGCAGGAGGACCGGCTACAGGCCCTCCACAATGATCTCTGCCATCCGGGGATCACTCTGCTCTTCCATTTTGTAAAGGCCCGGAATCTCCATAGAGGATGTCAGGTCGATA
Source organism: Mustelus asterias (assembly GCF_964213995.1). NCBI lineage: Eukaryota > Metazoa > Chordata > Chondrichthyes > Carcharhiniformes > Triakidae > Mustelus > Mustelus asterias. Next base: position 39,790,342 of record NC_135817.1, read on the forward strand.
ACTCGAAGCTGCCAGGTATGTGCAGAGTGCAAGCTGCACTTCTACCGGCCTGACAGGGCACACCTCATTAAGGCCACTCGCCCTTTTGAACGACTGAGTGTCGACTTCAAGGGCCCCCTTCCTTCGACAGATCGGAATGTGTACTTCCTCAACGTGGTTAACAAGTACTCCCGATTCCCCTTTGCCATCCCCTGTTCTGACATGTCCTCTGCCACAGTCATCAAAGCCCTGCGGAGTCTTTTTACCCTGTTCGGCTACCCCAGTTATATCCACAGTGATAGGGGTTCGTCATTTATGAGCGACGACTTGAGGCAATACCTGCTCTCTAAAGGAATTGCCTCAAGTAGGACATGGAGTTACAACCCCAGGGGTAACGGGCAGGTCGAGAGAGAAAACGCTACAGTCTGGAAGGCTGTCTTACTGGCGTTAAGGTCTAGGGGTCTGCCAGTATCCCATTGGCAAGAGGTACTTTCTGATGCGCTCCATTCAATCCGGTCCCTCCTGTGTACGGCAACCAACACTACCCCACATGAGCGGATGTTTACCTTCCCTGGGAAGTCTTCCTCTGGGACCTCACTGCCGTCTTGGTTGACGTACTCAGGACCTGTCCTCCTGCGGCGGCATGTTAGGGCTCGCAAGTCCGCCCCTTTGGTTGAACAGGTCCGTCTCCTCCACGCCAACCCTCAATATGCCTATGTGGCATATCCTGACGGGCGAGAGGACACGGTCTCTATCAGAGATCTGGCGCCTGCAGGGGACCTGGAAACCCCCGTCACTCCCGCACCCCTGGTTAGGATTCCTTTGCCCATTCTCTTCCCTCCTGACACGGCGCGGGCAGCATCGGGACCTCCACTTAATCCTCTTACTCCCGTGTACAGCTTGCCTGAGTCCAGGAGATTGTCGCCACCTCGAGGTCCACAGGTGCGTGAGGAACTGGAGGAGTCACTGGACACCACCTCGGAGAGAGGGACAACACGGTCACCAGAACCGGCACTGGAGCCAGTGCTGCGGAGGTCGCAGAGACAGTGCGGACCTCCGATACGACTGAACTTGTGAACATATGGACAGTTCGTATTGTCTTTTTACCCCACCGGCCTTTGTTTTTAAAGGAGGGGTGAATGTGGTGAACCATAGATGGTTACCACTATGGGTACTTGTACATATGTTACTCTTGTTACTGTTGGGGTTAGGGTTGGGGTGTTCCACCTGTTAACATTGTTCTGTGGTACACTCCGTTTGGCTCCGCCTTCTTATAGGAGTATAAAGGTCACTGCTACTTCCTAGTGGCCCTTAGTCTGGGATAGTATTGTTAAGCAGTATGCTCTATTCTTGTTGCGAATAAAAGCCTTTATTCCCGGGTATGACCTAGCCTCCCGAGTGAATTAATCGCGCATCACATGGCAAAGTGTCAGGTTCTGACTGAAACTTGATGTGTTTCTCCCCAGAGAAACAGCCAGGAGTTCTCTCTTTATCAAAAAAAGCAGGGAGGCTTATTTTGCACCATCATCCTTGAGGTGTGGTTCCAAAAGACGTCGGCAAGGTTGGTTCCACAGATTTCATGGCCTTCACTTTTAAAGGACATACCAATTTCAAATTAATATTAAAGACCCTCCCCTCTCTTCCTATGGACATTGGGACCCCTGGCCGACAGGGAGAACACCCCCCCAATCCTCGACCACAGAGGGGAAACCTCCCTTCCAACGTGTAATATATAGGTCAGCCCCCACACCATGCAGGCATCAGGATGACCTGACCCCACCTTCCCATCATCGCCGGCATCGGTGCATCAGAATCACCCCCCCACCAGCAATGCTCCACTGCGAGGCAGGCATAGCTCTCTTACCACCGCTATGTAAGCACAATCCCCTCCCCTCCACCATTGCTGTCACCAATCCCTCTCAGCCTCCACATAATGGGAAACACTCAATGCAATTCACCAAATGTCCTGCTCCTTCCTCTGCCCCAGGTCCTGCCTCTTGGAAGTGCCAACCTGGCAGTACCAACTCTGCCATCGCACTGCCCTGCCATTTTCCTGAACCCCCGTGCCCCAGCGTGATCACCTCGACTGCTGGAGTGTGGTGAACCATCGTTGGTTCACCACTGGGGGTTGTTACTATGTTACTGTTGGGCTAGGGTGTTGTTACTGTGGGGGTTGTACAATGTTGTTGGGTTAGGGTGTTTACCTGTTATAAGAGTTATCATGGCACATTCCAGTGGGGTCCCGCCTCCGGTGGCGAGGTATAAGACCCCCTGCTCCGGCAGGACCCCTTCAGTCTGAACTGGTGTATTCGTGTTAGTAGTTCCATTGTTACACAATAAAAGCCTTCAATATCGAAGCCTTGGTTCCACGTGCTTAATTGTCGCGCATCAATTTTATTGTGTAACAGAAAACTCACAGCTGTACGAAAAAAAAACAGAGAGTATGGAACAGATCCTAAAACCGGATCGTCTGACACTGGACCCACGTGCGGTCGGTGCCGCTAACACATTCGACCATTGGTGGAAGTGTTTCGAGGACTACCTGGCAGCCTCGGTAGCTATCACTACAGACAGTGATAAACTCCAGGTCCTCCACGCAAGGGTAAGCGACACGATTTATCTCGCCATTCGTGCAGCTCCCACTTACCCGGGTGCCGTCGAGCTCCTAAAAAAAAGATACACGAAGCCACCCAACGAGATACATGCTCGTTACCTCCTCGCTACACGACGTCGGCAGTCGGGCGAAACCATGGAGGACTACGCCAATGAGCTCCTGCAGCTTGCCAGGGGTTGCGATTGTAAAGACGTATCAGCCGAACAATATATGTACGACCTCGCCCGAGACGCGTTCGTAGCAGGGGTAGGGTCCTCGTACATCAGGCTTAAATTGCTGGAAAGGGGGAAACTCGACTTGACCCAAGCAATGGAGATGGCCGTGATGCTGGAAGCGGCGTCGAAGAGCTTGGCGCTGTACCCCGAGGACCACGTGCAGTCAACGTGGCTGGAGCAAGCTCAGCTCCCTCCTCGCCCCACTAACCCGCGCTCCCAGATCGATCCGACGACGGCGGCAGCTCCAGGTGGCCAGCGATGCTATTTTTGTGGTGGGGCCAAGCATCCACGGCAACAGTGTCCGGCAAGAACGGCAATCTGCAGCCAGTGCGGTAAAAAAGGCCACTACGGCAAAGTCTGCAGGTCCAAGCCTAAAAACGGCAGTGCAGCTTGTAACCCTCCAGAACGGAGACAATCTCCTTCGGCGTCGCAGTACCCACGAGGTCCGACCACGTGCGATCCCAGGACGGCGCCATCGTGGCTGACGGAGGAGGAGGAAGACCACCAGGAGTCGCTGCGCTTGGCGCCCTCGCCCACGTGCGATTCATGGGGGCGGCCATCATGGTCCACGATGACTAGGAGCGACCAGCAGGGGTCCTCAGCATCCACATCGGCAGCATGCAGTGACGCCCAGGGGCCAACGGTGGCGTCGATCTCCCTGGACCAGACCAGGCACTACAGACTTGAAAATTCCATGATGGATATAAAGGTTAGTGGTCGAACTGTGAATTGTCTGTTTGACAGTGGGAGCACCGAAAGTTTCATACACCCTGAAACTGCTAAAAGGTGTGGACTCCGGGTTCTCCCTGCCAAGCAGACAATTTCCATGGCATCACGGTCCCGGTCTGTACCGATCCAAGGACGATGTATGGTAACTCTTGAGGTACAGGGCACAATTTACGAGCAATACAGGCTCCTTGTGTTACCTCACCTTTGCGCGCCAATTCTCCTCGGACTAAACTTTATGGTCCACATGAAGAGTGTGATCCTACAGTACGGTGGGCCACTCCCTTCACTGGCAGTAGGGAATCAGCCGCAGCCTCCAAATTGCCCAAAGCACCCCGCATGCAATCTATCCACCCTGAAAATCACTACACCATCCCTTTTTAAAAATCTGGTACCTGGCTGCAAGCCCATCGCTACTAAAAGTAGGCGTTACAGCGCTGAGGACCGGATCTTTATTAGATCTGAGGTTCAGCGGCTCCTCAAGGAAGGGATCATACAGGCCAGTGCTAGTCCGTGGAGAGCGCAGGTCGTGGTAGTCAAAAGCGGGAACAAACCTCGGATGGTCATCGACTATAGTCAGACCATTAATCGTTATACGCAGCTGGATGCGTATCCTCTCCCGCGCATTTCTGATATGGTCAATCAGATTGCGCAGTACCGAGTGTTTTCTACCATAGACCTTAAGTCCGCCTACCATCAACTCCCCATCCGCCCAGAGGACCGACAATATACGGCTTTTGAGGCGGATGGTCGTCTATACCAATTCCTCAGGGTTCCATTTGGTGTCACCAATGGGGTCTCGGTCTTCCAGCGTGCTATGGACCGAATGGTGGACCAGAACGGGTTGCGGGCTACCTTCCCGTACCTGGATAACGTCACCATCTGCGGCCATGACCAGCAGGACCACGACACGAATCTCCAACACTTTCTGCGCACTGCATCTTGCCTGAATCTGACCTATAACAGGGAGAAGTGCGTATTCCGTACGCGTAGGTTAGCCATCCTCGGATACGTGGTGGAAAACGGGGTCATTGGCCCTGATCCAGACCGTATGCGCCCACTTACTGAACTTCCCTTGCCCGCTAGCACGAAAGCACTGAGGAGATGCTCGGGTTCTTTTCGTATTATGCACAGTGGGTCCCCAACTACGCGGACAAAGCTCGTCCGCTCATTAAGTCCACGACCTTCCCACTTACGCCGGAGGCCCAATTGGCCTTCAAGGCTTTGAAAAGCGACATCTCGAAAGCCACGATGCACGCGGTGGATGAATCCATTCCTTTCCAGGTGGAGAGTGATGCATCTGATTTCGCCCTAGCCACCACACTAAACCAGGCAGGCAGGCCCGTCGCGTTCTTATCCCGCATCCTTCAAGGCCCAGAAATTCGGCACTCAGCGGTGGAGAAGGAGGCTCAGGCCATTGTGGAGGCAGTCAGACACTGGCGCCATTACCTGGCAGGGAAGCGGTTCACCCTGATCACAGATCAACGATCCGTGGCGTTTATGTTCAGCAACACGCAGAGGGGCAAGATCAAGAACGATAAGATCTTGCGGTGGAGAATTGAGCTCTCCACCTATAATTACGATATTATGTATCGTCCAGGGAAGCTCAATGAGCCCTCGGATGCCCTCTCGCGCGGAACATGCGCCATCATGCAGGAGGACCGCTTGAAGGCTCTCCACAATGATCTGTGTCGTCCTGGAGTCACCAGACTCTACCACTTCGTCAAAGCCCGCAACCTGCCCTACTCGGTGGAGGATGTCAGGTCAGTGACTAGAAGCTGTCGGATTTGCGCAGAATGCAAACCACACTTTTATCGACCAGACCGGGCACAATTGGTCAAGGCCACTCGCCCTTTTGAGAGGCTGAGTGTGGATTTTAAGGGCCCCCTTCCCTCAACGGACCGGAATGTCTATTTCCTCAACATAATAGACGAGTATTCCCGGTTTCCGTTTGTTGTCCCCTGTGCGGACACGTCGACTGCCACCGTCATCAAGGCATTCAGTGAGCTTTTTACCCTGTTCGGGTACCCCTGCTACATTCATAGCGACAGGGGCTCGTCGTTCATGAGCAACGACTTGAGGCAATTCCTGCTCTCATTCGGGATTGCCTCTAGTAGAACCACGAGCTACAACCCTAGGGGTAACGGACAGGTGGAAAGGGAGAATGCTACAGTCTGGAAGGCTGTCCTACTGGCACTGAAATCCAGGGGCCTTCCAGTCTCCCGTTGGCAGGAGGTCCTTCCAAATGCGCTCCATTCTATCCGCTCCCTCCTGTGTACGGCAACCAATGCTACTCCCCACGAGAGGATGTTCTCATTCCCTCGGAAGTCGTCCTCGGGAACCTCATTGCCAGCCTGGTTGACGTACCCAGGACCCGTCCTTCTGCGGCGACATGTGAGGGCTCGCAAGTCCGACCCCTTGGTCGAACCGGTCCAACTCCTCCACGCCAACCCTCAGTATGCCTATGTGGCATATCCTGACGGGCGAGAGGACACTGTCTCCATTAGAGACCTGGCGCCCGCAGGGGACGTAGCAACTCCTGTCGCTCCTATTCCCCCAGTCACGAATCCACTACTCCTCATTGCTTCCCCAGACGTGGCGCGGTCAGCACCGGGACCAGTGCATAACACTTTTACTCCCATGTACAGCTTGCCTGAGACTCGGAGATCGGCGCCACCATCATCACCACCGCCACCACCACCAAAGGTTCCAGGATCCCCTGCACCATCGCCTCACCAGGGCCAGCCGGCCCAGGAGTCCTTGAGGGGACAGCCAGACGTTGTTTTGGAAAGAACGCCACCGCAAGCACCTGCTCCGGTTTCGCAACCGGTGTTGAGGAGATCACAGCGTCGGTGCAGTCCTCCAGACCGTCTGGACTTGTGAATTCTGTTTATATGACCTGCTTTTTTCTTGCACCCCGCCACCTTTTGTTCTTAAAGGAGGGGTGAATGTGGTGAACCATCGTTGGTTCACCACTGGGGGTTGTTATTATGTTACTGTTGGGCTAGGGTGTTGTTACTGTGGGGGTTGTACAATGTTGTTGGGTTAGGGTGTTTACCTGTTATAAGAGTTATCATGGCACATTCCAGTGGGGTCCCGCCTCCGGTGGCGAGGTATAAGACCCCCTGCTCCGGCAGGACCCCTTCAGTCTGAACTGGTGTATTCGTGTTAGTAGTTCCATTGTTACACAATAAAAGCCTTCAATATCGAAGCCTTGGTTCCACGTGCTTAATTGTCGCGCATCATGGAGCACACCAGTGGAGGGCACATCTGATGCCCGGAAGCAACGGTGTTAAATCTAGGCAAATTGATGGTCAAGAAGGCAGCTCACCATCACCTTCTCAAGGGCATTTAGGGGTGAACAACAAATGCTGGCCAAAATAAAAAAAATCTTGGATTTTGTGTCCTTGTCTATAGTGAGAAGGGAGCCATATGTAACTCATGTTCTCTTTAAGATTCTTTGTGTACAAATCCATCCCATGATGGGATAACTAAAGGTAAAAAATAAAGTAAAAATGTTACAGAAACATCAAAACTACACAGAACCTTTGCATTGTGTTGAATTCTCTTTGAAATTTCTTCTTGAAGAAAATGTACTGTCAATAAAATTACCTTTCAATTGAATTTGGACTGTATTGTACACTGCTCAAAAATTCTAGTACGTTTTATAAAAGGAAGATGTACTTTTTAGACAATTTGCCACAAGAAGAGATATGATGTGCTTAGGGAAAATAATGATACCGCATGCTCTAAGTGACTCTCCTCATATATTACCCAACAGTACACTGCATTAGTGTTAAATATTTATGCAGTCCATAACTTTATATGGATAGTCAGTCATCTGGTAGAACTGGTAAAATCTGTGCTTTTTTTAAATGGCAGGCTAGATAGCACAATTACTAATTAATACTTAATTTATTTCCAAGTTGTCTCATTAAGCCAGATGACAGCACTTCCCACTTGGCTCTGGCAAAATAGATGTAAATGTGTACATGTCCTTCAGGGCTCCTTACTTCATTCTATTTTAAACCTGTAATCAAATCTTCAATCAAGAAAATATGGCATGAGAGCTGCAGAACAGAAATCCCTATCTGGACTAATAGGAATTCATCAGAGCAATTTATTTTGCTTCCAAACAATTATTTACTTCAGCTCTCTTTTCTATTTGGCTAAGGTTCGGACAACTCTGTATTTATTATGACGATTATACACTTTGGCTTGTGTGACCTTTAGTGTGGGGAGTCCATCGGCAAACTAATCAATATTTATTACCCTCTGCACCAAATTGTCCTGCAAAGTGTAGTTTTCAGGAACAATAACCAGCAACTGATTTTATTAATAACTGTTGTGTTCTGTTCCGATCACAGTCCATCTCCCGAGATTGGTGGAGAAGTTTGATAAATGTCACCTCAAGCAGGAGCACCTGTCAGGAAAATGTATTGTGGCCTTTTTCACAGGCTGCAAATTTCTTTCAAACCTGATTTATTATTGGACACAATATTTGCCAAAGTGCTTCACAACTGTGTCAGTGCAATGTTGAGGAGAGTGCTGGCAGGGGTGTGGGTCTTTCAAATGAGAAGATAAACAAGAGCCTATGGGCAGCTCCACTATTTTCACCACAATGAGGTTCTCCATCATGGCAAACATCTGGGCCTATGTTTGCCGTACATATTTGAATCATAGAATCCTACAGTGCAGAAGGAGGCTATTTGGCCCATTGAGTCTGCTCCGATCACAATCCCACCCAGGCCCTATCCCCATAATCCCATGCATTTACACCAGCTAGCCCCCCTGACACAAAGAGGCAATTTAGCATGGCCAATTCACCTAACCTCGCACATCTTTGGACTGTAGAAGGAAACTGGAGCACCAGGAGGAAACCCGCGTAGACACGAGGAGAATGTGCAAACTCCACACAGACAGTGGGCCAAGCTGGGAAATGAACCCGGGTCCCGAGCACTGTGAGGCAGCACTGCTAACCACTGTGCCACCGTGCCACCTTCTCAGGTGGATGCAGAAAATCCCATAACACTATTCAAATAAGGGCAGTGTAATAACTCAGGAAGCCCAACTGCAAAGGAACATAGTTTAATACAGAATGCAAAGTAAAACCACCACCATGGTGTACATGCACTAGACCCTGCCTGGGATGACAGTTCAGCAGGCCCAGTCCTGGGCCTGCCTTATAAAAGGCACAGGTAATGAGTGTTACCTGAGTATTGCCTCAATGGCAAAGAATTTCAAAGTGCCACTCCAGAAGGCTCATCCTCAGTGGCCATCCCAGACTGGGTGTCCATCGCCTCTGTCTCCAGTACTGGATGACACGGTGGCACAATGGTTAACAATACTGCCTCACAGCTCCAGGGACCTGAGTTTGATTCTTGGCTTGGGTCACTGTCTGTGTGGAGTTTGCACATTCTCCCCGTGTCTGCGTGGGTTTCCTCCGGGTGCTCCGGTTTCCTCCCACAGTTCAAAGTGTGCAGGTTAGATTGATTGGCCATGCTAAATTGCCCCTTAGTGTCTCAGGGTGTGTATGTTGGAGGGATTAGCAGGTTAAATATGTGGAGTTTCGGGGATAGGGCCTGGGTGGAATTGTTGTCAGTGCAGACCTGATGAGCTGAATGGCCTTCTTCTGCACAGTAGGGTTTCTATGAGTTCCCCTGGTAACAGGCAGTGGCCTGCCCAGCTGGAAATCAATGAGCCCCACAAGGATATCAATCAGTGACTCCCCATGGACTTCGTGGGAGTGATCACACACCATCCCACCTCTTCCCCAAGTCAGAAGGCTCCCCATTGCTCCCATGATGATAAGGCCTTCTCCGCCTCTTTGCCCGTGGCCTCCTCTCTATCACTTATAGGGTCTAGTTGGGGGGGCATGTAATGGATCGGTGAACACTTCAATGGCAAAGAGCACCCAGTGGAGGAGGCTCATCCTTGGTGGCCATCTCTGACTGGGTGTCCATCACCTCTGTCTCCATGTCCGAGCCAGAATCTTCATCGTCTAGATGATTGGCTCTTAAGCTTTTCGAGGGGGGAGTTTGTCATCCACAGGCTGGTGTGAAGGATGCCGATCCACAGAAACAGTTGCCTCATGGGAGGATTCTCTGTGATGGAAATGATCTATATGCTCCTTTAATGTCTTCTCCCTGGTTTTTACTTTATAAGATACCAGTCCTATTTTTTTGAGAATAACTCACGGAATCCACAGTTCCTCACGTGATCTGTATCTCCCAGTTTGAACTCTCTAACCCTCAAGGCCACTTTTCTGGGCTTCTTGTTTTAACTTGATGTCGCCAGCCAAATTTGGGGACGTCAGGCCAATCCTAATCTGAAGCTGTCAGCCTAACAATAGCTCCGCCGAGGCTATCCCTTTCGTCACATGTGGCAAAGTCCGATAGTTAAAAAGGAAATGTGTGAGTTTAGTTTCTAGAGAAGCTGTGGTTTGTTTCTTCATGCCATTTTTGAATGTTTGGACTGCTCACTCAGCCAAACCATTTGAGGATGGGTGGTAGGATGCCATGCAGATGTGCCTTACTCCATTCTTAATCATGAAGGTCTGAAACTCCCCACTGATAAATGGGGTCCCATTATCTGTCACAAGAACCTTGAGTATACCATGTGTTCTAAAAGATTGACGGAGTTTCTCTATGGTATTGTAAGAGGTGGCGGAGGCCATCTGGTGTATGCTGATCCATTTTGAATGGGCGTTGATAAGAATGAAAAACATGGAGCCCATAAATGGTGCTGTAAAGTCTGCATGTACACACACCGAGGGTCCCTTGGCCATTCCCAAGGGTGCAACGAGGCTGCTGGTGAGGCCTTCTGGTTCTCCTGGCAAGTTTTGCACCATTTGATCAGATTTTTGATATGTCTATGCCAGGCCACCAGACCTTGCCCCTTGCGAGCATTTTCATTTCAGGAATTCCTGGGTGAAGTACTGGTCACTGAGCAGGACGCGGGCAGCCACCTGGGCTCCCCACAGAATGATGCCATCTTCTATACTCAACTCCTGATATTTAGAGAGATAAGGTTTCAAATCCTCCGTAGCACATCCTTGCGACCCCCATTCCCTCCAAATACCAACACTGAATCCTTCCAGCCCCGTGTTTCACTTATCTGGGTCCCCTGTGTCCTCTCCCATGCCCCCTCTCCAATATCCACTCTGGAAGGTGATGGTGACCTGAGCTCTCCCCCGATATTCCCTCTGGAGGTGAGATCGCCAGGTTTTCCCTATTTCTTTATTGTCTTTCTTCATTTATCTTCCCCCTCCCACTCTTCCCCCCTACTTCATTCCCCTCCTTTACCTTTTCTCCCCCCCCACCCCCGCCTCCCATTCTCTAAGCTATTCCTTTTGATGCAGCTGTTGTAAATCATGCCGGCGTGAGGGGGGACATTCCAGCAGAAGGACCCACTAATAAATGCTAATGTATTAAATGAGGTTCCTAACCTTCCTGGGTGGGAACCTCACTATGCCATCGGCAAGAGGTGTGGAAAATCGGGAACCGTGATCTCACCGACAAGACCCGTGTACCCCGACTTCCGTGTGATTTTGCACATTCGTCTCCATTCCTGCTGATGGCTACCATGGACTCAAAATCCTGCCCAATATCTTATTTACCAGTTTATTATTCTATATGAAATTTAGTGATTTAAGTTGAAAGGTAGAAATTTCTGAAACCCTACTTAAAATAAATTAGTCAAAGTATTTGGATTTTTTTTCATTTCTAATTATATTCAAGTTGTTCACCTTCACCTATACTGCAAGGTATTATCCACCCTTAGATTATTTGAAGGAATAGGCTCTCATCACAAAACTGATGCAGTGGATCGTGTGTTTCTGAGGGTCAGAATAAAATTGCATTGGCGGTGTGCAGTGGAAGAGTCTTAACTCTGCACATTTCACATCCAGGGTGGGATTTTACCACCGCTTTACAGCAGAAAAATGCCGTAAAATAGGATGTAAAACAGCTCGCGTGAATAGCGCCCGTTTCCGTGACCGACGCGATTTTACAACACCCGGGTTTCCGGCATGGTCAGCCTTTCGCCGGTAATGGGCGAGAGGCTGGTGAATTTATTGAAATTTATTTCAATAGCGTTTTGTACCTGTTTAGTGAGACCGGTGCTCACTCGTCCAGGCTCGCTTGCCTTGATGGCCTCGATGGGAGAGGTTCTCCCCGGCGAGGAAAACACAGACTCCCCATGAGCGGGGAACAGTCGTGTTGGCCTCGCCGGTGGAAGCAGAAGCCATTGAGGCCCCCTGGGGAAGCCGAGGACAAGGTGGGGGTGCCCCTTGGGCAGTGCCAGACTGGCAGTGCCAACCTGGCACCTTGGCAATGCCAGCCTGGCACCTGGGCAAAGCCCACTGAGCACCTGGGCAATGCCCACTGGGCAGTGGTAGCCTGTGGGGGACAGTGCCAGGGAGTGGGGTCTGAGGGTGGGTGGGGCCACTGGGGACAAGGTCTGTGGGGCAAGTGGCTAATGGGGTGGGGCCCGTGGGGGGAGGGGGCCATTCTGTATGCAATTGATGGGCGAGCATGGCAGGGCCGCAATTGGTGGGGAGGGTGGCGGGGCTGCGATCGGTGTGGGAGGGTGGCAGGGCCTCAATTGGTGGGGGAGGGAGGCAGGGCCACGATCGGTATGGGAGGGAGGGGGGGTCCGTGATCAATTTTGCTGGCGGGGGGTCAAAGGGGGCTATATCTCAGGCCGCCTGCCCCTGCAATTGCAGGGGGGAGGGCGGTACTGGAAGCTGCTGCAGTAGCAGGGGCCTGACAGCTCTCTTTTGTCTGTAAGACCCCAGCTACTGTCAATGCGCATGTGCAGCATCAGAGGTCTGCACATGCGCAATACCTCCCTCTACAAGCTGTCGGGCATGTTAAGCCCTGCCCACTGCAGGGTAGTGAGAAGCAGACTTGCCCAAAATTTTAAAGACAGAGTACATAAGATTGAGCCTGAAAACACACCCAAAAAACCAATCTGGAACTCTCCCAGATTCACGCCTGCCTGACGCTTAAAAAAACTCCTGTAAAATTCCACCTGCACTTGATGCTGACATTCAAGCCGGTATTTTCTAAGGTGAGGCTTCTAACATGGAAGTGATGAAAGCATAGGCATATAATGCAACAAGTCAATCCTGTGACCTTCACTTTTATCCATCATCTGCATTTGAAGCAGTTGTCAAAAGTTCCCCTTGTACTACCAAAAAAATTGACACACCATCCTTTTCACAATGGAACAATTCCTCACCTTGTTGAACACAAAAATCTAATTGCAGGTTTTGAAACAGATCACTCGATCCAGCATTGTTTTAAAACTTTATTCCTTAGTGTCACAAGTAGTGTAACATTAACACTACAATGAAGTTACTGTGAAAACCCCTAGTCAGCACTCAGGTGCCTGTTCGTGTACACTGAGGGAGAATTTAGCATGGCCAATGCACTTAACCAGCACAACTTTCGAACAGTGGGAGGAAACCGGAGCACCCGGAGGAAATCCACACAGAAATCCACAGGGGAGAACATGCAGGCTCCGCACAGACAGTGACCCAAGCCAGGAATTAAACCCAGGTCATTGGCACTGTGAGGTAGCAGTGTTAACCACTGTGCCACCAGGCATTCTTACTACTAAATACCTATGCACTCAATTATTTAAAACTGTATTCAGGCTTTATTTTAAGGATATTGCATTGATTATGTAATCAGGTTTTCGAACGCTTTAGTGCTGTTTATGATAAACTATTTGTTCAAACAAAAAAAATCACAAGATATTTGAGTTAAAGGCACTAATCATGTAACACAAAACTTTTAAATGTGTGCTGCAAATCTGATAACCCTCAAGCAGAAATCAGCAGTAAGGTGGCTAATAGAGATCACTGACCTGAAAAAGGTACTTAGAAAGAAAAATTACAACATACATATTGAAAACTTTTTAGCAGTGTTTAATCAACTCCACATATCGTAATATATGCTCAACACAGCAAAAAAGCACTATCGAATTTAAAACATTTATTCAGACAATTAGCTGGAGGAGTTTGTGGTGGATGTATTTAATTTAAGAAATTATTTATTCTGAGAAGACCCATGATTGTTTGAAGTCTTTTGTTATACACATCTCTACCTACTGCAGCCAGACCAGAGAATAAAAATGTACAAATAAGTGTAAATATTCACCTATCATCGGAGCAAGTCAGGGAAGTTAGGGAGAGCCTTCAGTGCAGCACTTCAATACAGCAGCTTTAAAAAGCAGAATTGGAGATTTAAATTTGACGCGCTTTCAGCGCACATGTCCATGTGTCAGGACTTCTCTATTGTCCTGACATGCATGTGTGGCACACAATCCATGTAAGTCAGGATTTGGGCCGGAGGTTATGAGCCAACACTACAAAGAACAATCTTATACTTCAGCAAATTAACAGTAAACACTTAGTTCCTCAAAGCCCGAAAGTATCTGTTTCCCCCATAATCCTAAACTCCCCCACCACATCTCCACCCTCCCCACCATCCCTTGGAAACTGCTCCCCTCTGGCCCCTTGCATCTCCCTTTATCTTAACTGTCTATTAGTATTCTGCATTGGCCTCCATGCCACCCTTTTGGGGTCAAGGAGAATAACTATCGTGGTCATGGTGACAGTGTGAATCAACTCGGTGAAATCCTCCTTCCCAAACAGCAACCATAAATCTATCAGTCAAATCAAGCCAGTGATTACCACACCACACAACTTAAGTGACCAGGACTCGGAAATGATCTTCAGTTCAGCAAAGAAAATGATCTTTTGCGCAAACTGTTTTTTTTTTGCCTTCAGCACTCCATCTCTACCTGAGCTGTTTCCTGATGACAGTTGCCTCTCTCTCTCTCTCTTGCTGCTGCTTCTTCAGCACCCTATCTGTGTCTAAACTGCCTCTTGGCTCACAGCATTCTGACTACTAATTACATCATGCCCTGTTCTTTCCTTTCTCTTAGGTGCTGCCCAGACATAGTTTACAAAGTACATGGCAGTTTGATTTTACTTGTGCAAAAAAAAACATCAATTTAATAGCATCCTACCATTTTGTGACAAAGCATATGTTTTTTTTAAACAGCCTTCTCACTTGCCCTGGCGCCGTGAAAAATATGTGTGTGCACATTTCAAGCCTCTCTGTGTGCATTCTCTTTAAATATGTAACATTTATTTCATAAAGTCTCTTCTCATCCTTTTACAAAAATATAAACTCCTCACAATTACATTTCACCTGCCATGTACCTGTCCATTTTATTAGTCTGTCTATAGCCTCCTCACTGTATGCTATTTTTCCAAGTTTTGTGTCTTCTACGAAATGTATACACAAGTATCACAAAATGCTACCGGACAGGAAATATCCGATCACAAATTTTCCATTGTTAATACAGTCTATCGATATATTGCAGAAGGAATTGCAGAAAATTTGTCAGGAAAAGCTCAACAAGAGCTACCAGTATTCACCCCTACCCCACTATCTTCCACCACTCATCATCCCAGAAATCCAGAAAATGCTGGAAAATCTCAGCAGGTCTGACAGCATCTGTTGCTCATTATTTTTCATGGCTCCATATTAAAGTTAACATGATCAATCATTAAGTCACTGGCAGACCCTGGCCCCAAAGCTGTGGCTGCTACAAGCCTTGTATTCTGGACGTCCACCCACCCAGCCCAACTGCCCAGGCTTCTCAGCCCAATACCAGGACCCCTTCTGAAGGCAGTGGCCTTCAGGATTTCAGCCTCTGGATGAATGAGCTTTACAAGTGGCTTTGTTGCCCTCTCATCGCTCAGTCCTTCACCCCCTCAAGGGGCCAAACCATCGCCCCTCTCAAACGTCAGGTCAACGGCGGCCTTCTGTCAACTGCTCCCCGGCCCCCACCCTGATTATGAACATTGCTCTCCCCCCACCTATGTGCTGCCCTGGTGCTGCAGTGCCCCACCCCCTGCCCCTCCCATTCAACCAACCCCCCAGATCATCAATCCTGAGGAGAGGTCAACTTCCCAGTGTGCCATTCTGGAGCTGGCCTCTTCGGCCTCCCCAACATCCAACCCAGCACATCACCCCCCAGCTCCCACACCCCCCCCCCCCCCCCCGCCACCCCCCGCGTTCCAGACCCACTCCTCCCCAACCCCGTGACTCCCTAACCCTGCACCACCAACTGTGCAGGCCATTGCATCGAGAACGCTTAATCTGACTCCCCTCACCTGCCCCCAAGCTCTCCAGTGCCCTCTCCCCCATGGATTCCCTGGTCTGTCCCCTCCAGACTCTCCCCTCAGAGGTGAACTCTCCTATAGTTCCCCTTTTAAAAAGCCTGTTGTAAAACCCACCAGTGTCAGCATGATGTCACAATGGCGGGGCGGACCTTCCAATGAGGGGGGAGGTTACAGCAGGAATGCCAGTTAATGAGATGCTAATACATTATAATGAGGTTCCAACCCAAGAAGGGCATTACATTAATTGCAGATGGCAAGGACGATCATCTTGCAAGATCTTACTGGTGCAAATCTTTTTTGGCTCTCACAGGATTTTGCAGCCCCATCACCATTTACACCTGTGGCAAACAGGGGTACAAAATCCCAGCCTTTATCTTTCCAAAATCTGCTCATCGTTCCCTTGAGTGAGAAAAGATTTGAAATGTGTCCCCCATGCAAAAATGTTGGATAAGCCTAATCTAATGTGTTGTCAACAACTGACGATAGGCTCATTGATGTTCAGCTCCATGGGCTATCTCTGTGCTCATTTTAAAGAAGGGCTTATGTTAGTTCTTTTCTCATCCTCAAACACCTCAAATTGATTCCCTAAAAAATGTGATAGACTCAACCTACTTAGCAAGCAATTTGCTAAAGAACTCTCACATTATGTCTGATAAGGCTTTCTCCCTTCTCTTCCTTAGCCAGGCAATAACTATCTTATCTGACATTTCTATTTCTTTTAGTGCTTCCATCAATCTCTGCAGAAATTCAGGTTTCATTCTGTGGGAACTGCTCATTGTCCCCTCCAAGAACACTAAAAAGAAGAATTTGTTTAGTATATTTGGTATCCATGAAGATGTCACATCATGTCTCCTTTACTTTTACCACCTGGTTGTCGTGAATATATTTATAGGACACCTTTGATAATCTCTGCTTTCTAACCTAATTTTTATTTTTGCTTTCTGAACTCAATATTCAGAAGCTATCTTTCTATTATGAAAATACCCATGAGGTCCTGATCTCTCTGTTGTTCAGTAACATTGATGTACAAGCTTGCCCTACATAGGCAGTATCTTTGCTGCCTCCGGTGCCAACACCACCTGCTTCTGCTCACGGGCTCATCTTAACAACTTATCTCCTCCACTTTCATGCTATCTAAATATTATGGAGTAGATATGTCTGAACAGATACTGAAGTGGGATAGAGTGACATGTGTGATGATGTGCAAAGTGGGCAGCACTGTGGCACAGTGGTTAGCACTGCTGCTTCACAGTGCCAGGGTGATGCACGACAATCGAGCACAAGACACAAGGCTTCGGTAATTGAAGGCTTTTATTGTCTAACAATGGAACTATTTAAACACGAGTACACCATTCCAGACTGGAGGGGTCCCGCCCGAGCAGAGGGTCTTATACCTCTCCCAGGAGGCGGGGCCCGACTGGGATGTGCCACAACAGCAACCACCACAGGTGTATTAATCCCACAGTGTAAACACCCGAGCCCAACAACAACATTAGAACAACCCCACAGTGTGAACACCCTAGCCCAACAACAACATTAGAACAACCCCACAGTGGTAACCAACGATGGTTCACCACATTCACCCCTCCTTTGAGAACAAAGGCCGGTGGGGTGCGAAAACAGACTATATATATATAAAAAAAGATCAACAATCTACAAGTCCAGACGGTCTGGAGGACCGCACCGTCGTTGTGACCTCCTCAATACCGGCTGTGACACCGGAGCAGGTGCTTCCGGTGGCGTTCTCTCCAAAACAGCGTCCGGCTGTCCCCTCGAGGACTCACGGGCCGGTTGACCCTGATGAAGCGGTAGTGCAGGGGATCCCGGTACCTTCTGCGATGGCGCCGATCTCCGAGTCTCAGGCAAGCTGTACAGTGGAGTATAACTGTTATGCACTGGTCCCGGTGCTGACCGCGCCACGTCCGGGGGAGAAATAAGAGATAGGGGATTTGTGACTGGGGGTATGGGAGCGACAGGAGTTGCTACGTCCCCTGCGGGCGCCAGGTCTCGGATCGAGACTGTGTCCTCTCGCCCGTCAGGATATGCCACATAGGCATACTGAGGGTTGGCGTGGAGGAGGTGGACCGGTTCGACCAAGGGGTCGGACTTGCGGGCCCTTACATGTCGCCGCAGAAGGACGGGTCCTGGGTACGTCAACCAGGCTGGTAAAGATATCCCCGAGGATGACTTCCGAGGGAATGAGAACATCCTCTCGTGGGGAGTAGCATTGGTTGCCGTACACAGGAGGGAGCGAATGGAGTGAAGCGCATTTGGGAGGACCTCCTGCCAATGGGAGACTGGAAGGCCTTTGGACTTCAGCGCCAATAGGACAGCCTTCCAGACTGTAGCATTCTCTCTCTCCACCTGTCCATTGCCCCTAGGGTTGTAACTCGTGGTTCTACTAGAGGCAATCCCGTATGAGAGCAGGAATTGCCTCAAGTCGTTACTCATGAACGACGAGCCCCTGTTGCTATGTATATAGCTGGGGTACCCGAACAGGGTAAAAAGATCACGGAATGCCTTGATCACCGTGGCAGTCGACGTGTCCGCACAGGGGACAACAAACGGGAACCGGGAGTACTCGTCTATGATGTTAAGAAAGTACACGTTCCGGTCTGTTGAGGGAAGGGGGCCCTTAAAATCCACACTCAGCCTCTCGAAGGGGCGAGTGGCCTTGACCAAATATGCCCGGTCAGGTCGGTAAAAGTGCGGTTTGCATTCCGCGCAAATCCGACAGCTCCTTGTCACTGACCTGACATCCTCCACCGAGTAAGGCAGATTGCGGGCTTTGATGAAGTGGTAGAGCCGAGTGACCCCAGGATGGCACAGGTCATTATGGAGGGCGTTCAAGCGGTCCTCCTGCATAGTAGCGCATGTTCCGCGCGAGAGGGCATCCGAGGGCTCATTGAGTTTCCCTGGACGATACATAATATCGTAATTATAGGTGGAGAGCTCAATTCTCCACCGCAAGATCTTGTCATTCTTGATCTTGCCCCTCTGCGTATTATTGAACATAAACGCCACGGACCGCTGGTCCGTGATCAGGGTGAACCGCTTCCCCGCCAGGTAATGGCGCCAGTGTCTGACGGCCTCCACAATAGCCTGGGCCTCCTTTTCCACCGCTGAATGCCGAATTTCGGGACCTTGAAGGGTGCGGGAAAAAAACGCGACGGGCCTGCCTGCCTGGTTTAGTGTGGCGGCCAGGGCGAAATCAGATGCATCACTTTCCACCTGAAAAGGGATGGATTCATCCACCGCGTGCATCGTGGCTTTCGCAATTTCGCTTTTCAATGCCTTGAAGGCCAATTGGGCCTCTGGCGTGAGTGGAAAAGTCGTGGACTTAATAAGCGGACGGGCTTTGTCCGCGTAGTTGGGGACCCACTGCGCATAATAGGAGAAGAAGCCTAGGCATCTCCTCAGTGCTTTTGCGCTAGCGGGCAAAGGAAGTTCAGCAAGGGGGCGCATACGGTCGGGATCAGGGCCAATGACCCCGTTTTCCACTACGTATCCCAGGATGGCTAACCGGCGCGTACGGAATACACACTTCTCTCTGTTGTAGGTCAGATTCAGGCGAGATGCAGTGCGCAAAAAGTTCTGGAGATTTGTGTCATGGTCCTGCTGATCATGGCCGCAGATGGTGACATTATCCAGGTACGGGAAGGTAGCCCGCAGCCTGTTCTGGTCCACCATTCGGTGCATAGCACGCTGGAAGACCGAGACCCCATTGGTGACACCAAATGGAACCCTAAGAAACTGATACAGACGACCATCCGCCTCAAAAGCCGTGTAATGTCGGTCCTCTGGGCGGATGGGGAGCTGGTGGTAGGCGGACTTAAGGTCTATGGTGTAGAACACCCGGTACTGCGCAATCTGATTGACCATATCAGATATGCACGGGAGAGGATACGCATCCAGCTGCGTATATCGATTAATGGTCTGACTGTAGTCAATGACCATCCGGGGTTTGTTCTCGCTCTTAACCACCACGACCTGTGCTCTCCACGGACTAACGCTGGGCTGTATGATCCCTTCTTTGAGGAGCCGCTGAACCTCAGATCTGATGAAGATCCGATCTTCAACGCTGTAACGCCTACTTTTAGTAGCGATGGGCTTGCAGCCTGGTACCAGATTCTTAAATAAAGAGGTTGTGGTGATCTTTAGTGTGGAAAGATTGCATGCGGGGCGCTTTGGACAATTTGGAGGCTGCGGCTGGTCCCCTACTGTCAGCGAAGGGAGTGGCCCACCGTACTGTAGGATCACACTCTTCATGTGGACCATAAAGTTTAGTCCGAGGAGAATTGGCGCGCAAAGATGCGGCAACACAAGGAGCCTGTATCGCTCGTAAATTGTGCCCTGCACTTTCAGAGTTACCACACAACGTCCTTGGATCGGTACAGACCGGGACCGTGATGCCATAGAAATTGTCTGTTTGGCAGGTAGAACCCGGATTCCACACCTCTTTACAGTGTCAGGGTGAATAAAGCTCTCAGTGCTCCCGCTGTCAAACAGACAATAAACAGTACGACCATTTACCTTAATGTTCATCATTGAACAGTCAAGCCTGTGGTGCTTAGCCTGGTCCAGGGTGATCGACGCCACCGTTGGCCCTTGGACGTCACTGCAGGCAGCTGAGGTCGATGCTGAGGACCCCTGCTGGTCGCTCCTGGTCGTCGTTGACCAAAATGGCCGCCCCCATGAATCGCACATGGTTGAGGGCGCCAAGCGTAGCGACTCCTGGTGGTCATCCTCCTCCGACTCCGCCAACCACAATGGCGCCGTCCTGGGCTCGCACGTGGACGGACCTCGTGGGTACTGCGACATCAACGGAGATGATCTCCGTTCTGGAGGGTCACAGGCTGCACTGCCGTTCTTGGGCTTCGATCTGCAGACTTTCGCGTAGTGCCCCTTTTTACCGCATTGATTACAGACCACCGCTTTAGCAGGACACTTTTGCCGTGGATGCTTGGCTCCTCCGCAGAAATAGCACCGCGGGCCGCCTGGGGCTGCCGCCGTCGTCGGGTCGATATGGGAGCACGAGCCCGTGGGGCGAGGAGGGATTTGTGACTGCTCCTGCCACGTTGTCTCCACGTGGTCCTCCGGATACAGGGCCAAGCTCTTCGACGCCGCCTCCAGCATTTCAGCCATCTCCATAGTTTGGGTCAGGTTGAGATTCCCCTTCTCCAACAGCTTGAGCCGGATGTACGAAGACCCTACCCCTGCCACAAACGCATCTCGGGCGAGGTCGTACATGTACTGCTCAGCCGACACAGCTTTGCAGTCACAGCCCCTGGCAAGCTGCAAGAGCTCATTGGCGTAATCCTCCATGGTTTCGCCCGACTGCCGACGTCGTGTAGCGAGGAGGTAACGAGCGTGGATCTCGTTGGGAGGTCTCGTGTAGCGCTTTTTCAAAAGCTCGAGGGCCCTCGGGTAAGTGGTGGCTGCACGAATCGCGAGGTAGACAGTGTCGCTTACCCTCGCATGGAGGACCTGGAGCCTGTCGTTATCCGTGGTGACTGCTGCAGAGGCTGCCAGGTAGTCCTCGAAACACTTCAGCCAGTGGTCGAAGGTGTTAGAGGCGCCGACCGCACGTGGATCCAGCGTCAGACGCTCTGGCTTTAGCATTTGTTCCATACTCTCCTTTCCGTCGAGAGTTTCGTGTTAGACAATAAAATTGATGCACGACAATCGAGCACAAGACACAAGGCTTCAGTAATTGAAGGCTTTTATTGTCTAACAATGGAACTATTTAAACACGAGTACACCATTCCAGACTGGAGGGGTCCCGCCCGAGCAGAGGGTCTTATACCTCTCCCAGGAGGCGGGGCCCGACAGGGATGTGCCACAACAGCAACCACCACAGGTGTATTAATCCCACAGTGTAAACACCCTAGCCCAACAACAACATTAGAACAACCCCACAGTGTGAACACCCTAGCCCAACAACAACATTAGAATAACCCCACAGTGGTAACCAACGATGGTTCACCACACAGGGACCCAAGTTCAATTCTGGTATTTGCATGTTCTTTCTGTGTCTTTGTGGGATTCCTCCGGGTATTCAGGTTTCCTCCCACAGTCCAAAGATATGCAGAGTAGGTGGATTGGCAATGCTAAATTGTCCCTTAGTGTCCAAACATTTGTAGGTTAGTTAGATTAGCCATGGTAAATGTGTGGGGTTGCGGGGGATAGGGCCAGGGGAGGGATGGTGGGTCGGCGGGGCGGGGGGCTGTTGCTGGTTGCAATGCTCTTTCGGAGAGTCAGTGAAACTTGATGGATCGAATGGACTCCTTCTGCACTGTGTGTGCTGCTGTTTGAAAGCAAAAGGAAGAGGACAGAATCATGTACAGAAAAGGAAACAGAATGGCGGGCCATGGGGAGACGGGGTTGGCGGGGGTGAGCTGCGGGGGGGTGGGTGTGGTGTTGCGGTGGGACAGATCTTAGAGTCTGAAACTGTGACGCTGATTTTTTTTCCCCAGTTTTTCAATATGTGCCTCCACACATAGGCAGGCCTTCCAGCCAAAGCCTGCCTCTGACCCAGCAGTCTCCACATTCATTCCAGGGATGGAAGGCCTGATTTCTAACCCAGCTGCCCCCCACCACTCCACCCACACAGAATGAAAACTTTCAGGCCTCCTTTTCCTGGCTTGGATCCGCAGGGCTGGAAAATGGCCCGACTCTGCGCACCCAACCCAGGGGTAAAATTCAGGCCTAAATGTTAATATGTTAATCTTGAGCGGGCTCTCACCCCACAATCTTACATAAGTTAGCCTTGGCTTGTTCAATTATTTTTGACCTAAACATTACACATACATCATTTATCCAAGGCATCCTTAATTATTTTCTTAACAATACTCGCATGGAGTTTTATTGCTTCAATTATATCTTGCAAATGTCTAGTTATGGCCCCATCTTTGTCAGCTTTCATTTTCCTTAAAACCACCACCTGTTTCCTAACTCCTTTCAGGTCAAACCACAAACTAGCTTGGGCTAAGGCTAAACAGGTGGCTTCTCACCATCAGCGCCCTTAAAAAACTCCGTTAGGGTTCCACATCAAAAGTAATTCTAACCAAGATTCCACTGTTGGCTCTGCCATAAACTGGCCAGAAGCTGGGGGCTCATCCTGCTTATTACATGGTTTATAATTGAATTCAAACAGTGATTGATCTGAGATGAATGTAGGTCACTTAGGAGTGAACTTTGACCCAAGATCTTCCTGCTTTGTTCACATGGATTCTTCCAGCAATACATATCTATTGTCTTTCTTCTTGAGTTCTGTTTGTGTCTTTTTCTGGGATTTACACACAGAATAGAGTTTTTGAAAGAGCTCTTGCACAGTACTTATCTGAATGTGGATTGGTTAGTTGGGTGTGTAGTTGGCCCTTGGTTGGTTAATATATCCCAAGTTGTCTTCCATTTGTTTAGTCAAATAAGTACTTCTTCCTGTCCCATTATGATTATTTTGATTATCTGTCACATTTCAATCCGATCCTGCTGACTTCAACCAGTTGACTGCGATTAAAAATTCTTTCCAATTCAAATTGTTCTCTTCAGTTCAGAAGTATCACTGCAATTTACAAGTATTGATCTAATCATGAAGTACCATACCTGTCTGGTTTCTATATAAAAAATACTGCTCTGAACTCATAGCTAATCTGTTAACCCTTTCCTTACAGTGACTATTGAGACCACAGAAGATTATGAGCATGAGGACAAGAATTTTAAATTGGAGACACCAGAGAACTGGGTAGTAGTGAGGACAGGGGTGATGAATGAGCAGCATTGGTGGGGATAGGTTAATGGGAACAAGGCTTTGGATGAGGTGAAGTTTACAAAGGGTGAAACATAGAAAATCAGCCAGAAAAATATTGGAAGAACGTTGGAGGTAACAAAGATGTGAGGAAGGTTTTCAGCAACAGATGGACAAAGTTAGGGACAGAGGCACACGATATTGCAAACATGAAAGTGGGTGGTCTTTGTGATGGAAGTATATCAAGTTGTGTAATAGATTGAAAACAACTTGTTGTGGCTCAAAGTATCAAAGGGTTTATTATCAATGATAAATGAATGTCTACAAACAAGGGTGCGACAGAACTCAATACGTAATTATTCTCCGCTCTTCTCTGGCTCCAACTGAGGACCCTCTCCAACCTGGGACACACGCCCTTGCACCAATTGGCTCGGCTTCCCGTGCTGGCACTTCATGGGGTCTGACCTGATAACATGGCCCTCAAGGATCATCCCCTTAAAGGGGCCATGCCACCAAGGTTGGAAGGTCAATTGAAGGTTGAATAGGACATTCTGATTGAACAGGCCATCTGATTCAGCTGAAGATTATGACAGCGATGGAGTCAGTGAGAATCTGTGTGGAATTTGAAATGCGAGCTGAAGATGATGGTTTTTGTCTTTGCACTGTTTAACTGGAACCATGGTATTTTGCAGCACAGAAGTAAACCATTCAGGCATTTTGTCTGTGGGTTATTGCTGGAGTAATCTAAAACTAATTCCATTGCTTTGCATCCCCCATCTCTCATCATCCCTGTTTCATTTTCCCTTAAAGGGTGCAATTTATTGTAACCTCTCTGCTTACTCTCTTGCTGACAATTTTAAATGAATGGCCCTGCATCACTGAATTCCCAACCAGAAGAAAAATATTTTATCTGTACATTCCATGATAGCTCTTTATAATTTTTAAAACTGTTATGAAATGTTCTCAATTTCTCCTCTTATCTGTAGGTTCCCATTCTTG
Source organism: Mustelus asterias (assembly GCF_964213995.1). Lineage (NCBI taxonomy): Eukaryota > Metazoa > Chordata > Chondrichthyes > Carcharhiniformes > Triakidae > Mustelus > Mustelus asterias. The sequence continues at coordinate 39,814,827 of NC_135817.1, forward strand.
GTATCATTCTGATGCACCCACATCAAATGTTATGCATAGTTTTAATGTTCTTTCTATAAAGGGGAACCAAAACTACATGCAAGATGTTTAAGTGGCCAAACCACTGTCTTCTGCAAGTGTTTTCTTATCTCTTTGCACTTATATAGTACGCCACTATTTAAAAACACAACAAAATACTATTGCCACTTAAAAACTCTGCTTGCCACACCAATTTCCTTACAAAATGCCAAATGTGCATGCAATTAAACATCTTCATAGAATGCCTACAGTGCAGAAGGACGCCATTCGACCCATTGGGCGGAATTTTACTGGCACGTCCGCCCGAGATTCATATGATCCCGCCCGAGGCCAACGGAGAATGCCTTTCCCCGAGCTTCGCCTGCCCCCGGAATTGGGGCGGGCATGCCGATAAAATTCTGGCCATTGAGTCTGCACCCAGTCTCCAACAGAATCCTATCCCCATAACCCCACATATTTACCTCGCTGATCCCGCTAAGGGGCAATTTACCATAGAACCATAGAAAATTACAGCTCAGAAACAGGCCTTTTGGCCATTCTTGTCTGTGCCGAACCATTTTATGCCTAGTCCCACTGACCTGCACTTGGACCATATCCCTCCACACCCCTCTCATCCATGAACCCATCCAAGTTTTTCTTAAATGTTAAAAGTGACCCCGCATTTACCACTTTATCCAGCAGCTCATTCCACACTCCCACCACTCTCTGTGTAAAGAAGCCCCCCCTAATATTCCCTTTAAACTTTTCTCCTTTCACCCTTAACCCATGCTCTCTGGTTTTTTTCTCCCCTAGCCTCAGCGGAAAAAGCCTGCTTGCATTCACTCTATCTATACCCATCAAAATCTTATACACCTCTATCAAATCTCCCCTCAATCTTCTACGCTCCAGGGAATAAAGTCCCAACCTATTCAATCTCTCTTCAATTTAGCATGGCCAATCTACCTAACTTGCACATCTTTGGAGTATGGGAGGAAACCGGAGCACTCGGAGGAAACCCATGCAGATACGGGGAGAATGTGCAAATTCCACACAGGCAGTCACCCAAAGCTGGAATCGAAACCGGATTCCTGGCGCTGTGGGGCACCAGTGCTAACCACTGTGCCACCGTGCCGCCCTTAACACCTTAGACCTTACTTCGTCAAAGAACATTGGTGCCTTTGTACAAAAGTTGTCATCAAACCTATTTTCCTTCTTGTGAACACAGTGGTTTAGGAATCAGCAGTGTCAAATTGTAAACTGTTGATGCACATAATTCAATCAAATACAGCAACACTCAGCGTATTTCTTTGTGATTTAAGAATGCTGTGGTATCATATTTCCTTTAAAGGTTAAATGTAAAGGATTCAGAGTAATACTTCATCGTTATTTTTATGTTTATATAACATATATATATCCTTCGAGAGTGAGAAAGATCTGATAAATCATGATCACTGCTATCATGGCCTGGAGATTAGCTCAGTTTTTTCAGCAGTGAAGTCCCAGGGTATTTTAGGTAAGCGGGGGGGAGGGGGGCGGGGAGAGGAGGAGGAGGGGGAGGGCGGCTATAAAAGTGAGAACTATTGTCATAGTCAATGGCTTAAATTCTTTCTTCAGGAAACATTATTATACCTTCGGACGGCGGGGTGGGGAGTGGGGATGGGGTAGGGGGGCAGCGATAGTGGGGGTCTCCTACTCTGCCTTGTAGGTGGGTTTTGGATGTACTTCTCTAAGAGTGATGGCAATAAGGCAAGAAAACCCCCAAGGAAATTCACCTGCTTTAGTTTTGTAAATAATCATTTATTTAGACTTTGTGCCTCTTTGTAAATATGTTTCTTTTTACCAGGGTGGACTTTTTAATTCCCAATGATTACTATTTGCTTGCACCCATGGAGTTCTTGAACCATTGCTGCCATACTCTGTGTGTTTGAATATTGCCTGCCGGAGATTAAAACCATCAGGCTGCAGCAAGCTGTCAACTAACTGTTTCTTCTATGGCATACATACATTTACACGTTTACTCCAGGATTTTATGTAGTAATGAGGTATTTGGCTTTTTTTTTGAATTGTATTAACTTGATCTGACACTAAAAATTTAAGGTTTTCTTCTGGTCTAGGCTACATCTTGATACAATAACAAGGGATTACCTTCTGTTAAAAACTAGTTTTACAAAAAGCCTGGGGGACATGTCATGCGTTAGCAGGTCTGGCATTGCTAAATGCTTGTTGTTCACTAATAATAATATGATTAATTGATTTGAATAAGGATTCTATGAAGAGATGTGCAACAGTGGATGTCAAGCGAGGAGGTAAAGTGTGACTGGTATCATGGCTACCCATGCTTCTCATGCAAAAGGAACTATGCTAAGAGTTTGGCGAGATATTGGGGCTGTGTCGTTATATCTAAATGCGTCGAACATGAATGAGCAGAATTGGTAGAGAGAAAATAATGGAAACAAGGCTTTGGGTGAGCTGAAGTTTACAAAGGGTGAAACACAGAAAATCAGCCAGAAAGATGTATGAGCGTTTGAGCCTGAAGGTAACAAAGATATGGAGAAGAGTTCCAGTAACAGATGGACAAAGTTAAGGACAGAGGCACACAATATTGTGAAGCTGGAAATAGGTGCGGGGTAGGGGGGAAGAAGGGGGAGGGGGGGGGGGAGGTGGGAGGGGGGAATTTGGGATTCTCACAAAAAAACTTCTAAATGTCAAATCTGCGTAAAAGCTGGAGTAAATCACTCTGTTTTTTTCAGCGCAAGTTTCAAAATGAATCTCCCACACTCTGTGTACTGACTAAGCTGTGGGCGGGGCCTATTCCCACTCGAGAGGCCAGCAGCATAGCGCTGAGCAGGCCACTACATATGCACCGATCTGTCAGTGCTGAGATTAGCATATACGCAGTGGCACCTGTCCGTCGGCCTCCCGATTGCTGGCCAACTCAATCGCTGGCCAATCCCGAAAGCCCTGCATCGCCGGCCATGTGACCTCCATCCCGATCACTGATCCCTCCGAACATGCCCGGGTTCTCGAGCCCCCCCCCCCCAGCCCCGCAGCCCCAATCTCCCGATCCACCCCCCCACAGTTCTTCCCTCCTCCCATCAGCAGCCTCTCCCCCACCTCATCTCCCCCCACTGTCTCAACCCCCCACCCACCACAGCCCCGAACCCCCTCCTCACCCCCAGCAAGCTGCCCCCCACCCCGTGATGAGCAGTCCCGATTGCTGGCCTCCCTCCGTTTGTCACTCAGCCCAAAGCGCAGAGTGGCAGCATGAATCCCCAACCTCCCCAGATCGTACCCCCCCCTGGAGTCCCCACCCCATCAGGCCCTGCCCCATTAGGCCCCGCCATCTTGTCATTGTCTGATGCTCAATGTGAAGTGCCAAGATGCTCCCTGGGCATAGGCACTTTGCCCCTTTGGTAGGGGGCCCATATTGGCATTGCTAAGGTAGCATTGCCCAGGGGTCACCCCACCCCATGCCTGACCCACTGGGGGGGGGGGGGGGGGGGGGCCTCGATTGCCTCCTCTTCACTCTAGTGGGGTTGGGCCACCAGCTGGCCTCAAATGGAGAACTATACTAAACCCCGCTGGAGTGAGATACCCCCGGCGGAGGATAGGGGGAGAAGCTAGCAGGCCCAGAGACTTCAGTCCCGGGCTCGCGACTGATATTCAAATATATTGAAATGCTAGTTAAAATAATTTAAAATCATTTACAGTGCCGGAAATCCAGCTGATGGGGATGCGCAAAACCCATGGTGCCCAGCAGGGAGGCCACGAAACAGTCTCTGCTAGAGTCTCCTGGCCCACTGAGCTATAAAAGCAGTGCAGCGGGCTGGGAGAATCGCCCCCGTGAACTTTGTGATGCAAAGGATAGAGGGTTGGATAGTCAGTTGAGGGTTGAATAGGATATTCAGGTTGAAAAAGCCATCAGATTGATGTTGCAGTGCTTGCAGAGAAATTGAATGGAAGAGGAATACAGATTTTGTCAAGAGTAGAATGTCAGCGCAGTAATAAGACAAAGTTCTTAACTGAGGCTTAGCAGTAGCCATGGAGTGACAGACTAAATAATGAACTCTGTAATGAAAACTGAAAGAAGCAATAAAGACTAAAAGCTAAAGAACACATGCCATACCAATGACCAACAGAGGGACTGTTTTTGCAATGGAACATTATCACTGTCCAAAACAGGACTGCGGGAAATTGTGGCCCATTCCAGTGGTGTCTAACTGTGAGACAAGTGGGGGCACTGCTGAGGGCCATACTCAGAGGACATAAAGCTGTTTGGGCCTTATACATGCAAGTGGCTTAACACTAGTTTTGGGAGGCTGATGCACGATTAAATCACTCGGGAGGCTAGATTGTACCCGGGAAATAAAGGCTTTTATTACTGACAAGAATGGAGCACACTATATACAATACAATCCCAGACTAAAGGGTCACCAGGCAGTGCAGTGACCTTTATACTTCCCCTGGTAGGCGGAGCCAACTGGAGTGTACCACAGAACAATATCAACAGGTAGAACAGCCCAACCCTAACACCAACAGTAACTACAGTAACATATCTACAAACACCCATAGTGCTGACCATCCATGGCTCCGCCTCATAGTGGTAACCAACTATGGTTCACCACGGAGGCCACCCCAAATGTCCGACAAAAGACACAACCCAATTTCAGGTCGGGTGTTTTTCAGGCATTTTTGGGATTCAGGATATAGATTCTTCAAAAATAAACTTTGCCGAAGACTCATCCATCTTGAAACGTTGGCTGGAATTCTCTGAACCTCCGGGCAGCTGGGATTTTCCAGTCTGCTGCAGTGAAGGGAGATTTGGTTGAGTGCCAATTTCTCTGTTCTCACCAGCAATGGTAGCGGAGTATGCGAAACTGGACAATTCCGGCTGTTAGCTCTGTTCTCTCTCCACAGATGCTGTCAGACCTGCTAAGATTTTCCAGCATTTTCTGTTTTTGTTTCAGATTCCAGGGTCAGCAGTTAACTTGCTTTTATATTATGCTGATTGGGCTCTGTTGATAGGAGTTACTTAAACTAGTGAAAAAAGAATGGCATATACAATAAACATTTAACGTGTTACACAGATATTAAAACACATGGTCTACACATTTAATGTGTAATGTGCATTATATGTATGAGTGCTGAATGTGTCTGTATACAGACATCAAAAATCAGATTTAGTTTTGGCACTCTCATGATATTATAGCCTCTGCTGTCAAGTATCACACATCAACAATGAATACTTGGACAACGTACTGCAGAATGTATTGACACTTACTGTCTATGCTCGCATGAAGAATAGTCATTTGGGTAAGTTACTCAGAGAACAAAATTGCAATAGAGTAGAGAATTAATATCTCCAAGAGAAGCAGAAAAATGGCAGGTGAAAAGAAAGAGGCAAATAAATAACTTGTCCATGAAATTATCAAACAATTTGGGAGTTTTGAATACAAAGTGTTAATTTCCCAGAAACAACTCATTAAATTGGGGCATTACTTTAAATTAGTTTACTTTTGCAATTAATTTTTCCAGGAATTTAATCATTCATGCATTCACTGCATTTTCAACATGGCCTTTCTTTCAAGTCCAAAGCTTGCTTTCAGATAATTGAAGAGGTAAATTTGCAACAGCATAATGTGAATCTTTCCAAATCGCCACTTTTGAACTCCAGTTTGTTGAATAATTAGCATAACAATTGCTGCAACTGTGTTAAGTACTTGGAGAAAATGCGATAAGTTGATTTTCATGTGATTTACTGAGGAAACATTATTTGGTGCTAAAAAATCCCCTGCAAGTGTTGCTGAGTGAAGAATAATTGCAAAGAGATATTATAAACAAAAAAAAGCATTAAAATAGTCAATAAGCTGATTGAATTACTCCCTCTGACAGGTGTTGGATGAATTTCTTTATCGTGGCAGTTTATTTAATCTCCAGTGAGAGAGTAACAAAAGGCAGCACTTCCATGAAGTGCATTCTCTGTAAAAGCATTTCCGAACCCTTGAAAGTAATTAAATAAAAGCTTCAAGGTGTTAATCGGATATGTTATATACGTTACCAAACCCTGGCCAATTCCATTTCCAAAATGACATTCATATGATCCTAACAAAGCTGTAACCATAAATTCTGTTTGTCGTATAAAGGGTTGATAGCTATTATACTAATAGCTAATGCACATCATCAATGATGTCAGATCATGTCACTGGAATTCACTGAGAGCTGCTTCTGGAAGGAGCCCTGTGATATCTATCGCTGTAAATAACTGCATATAATTAATAAATGTTTGGATGCCTCATTTCTAGTAGTCTCCATTAAACCTACCCTTGGACTATTTATGCTGCTATTTCATGGTGGCAGCAGTGAACATATTAAATAGCAAGAATCTCTGACAAAACTGCAGGAGGTGAGAAAGTGAAAGCCATGAGGGGGAGATGGTAGTGTCGTGGTACTGTTACTGGACTAGACTAGTAATCCAGTAAGCCCAGGCTAATGCTCTAGTGACGTATATTCAAATCCCACCAAGGCAGCTGATGGAATTTAAATTCAATAAATAAATCTCGAATCTCAGATTTATTTAATCTCAGTAATGGTGACCATGGAATCATTGTTGATCATCGTTGTTTAAAAGAAAATCCATTTGATTCACCAATGCCTTTTAGGGAAGAAAATCAGCCTTCCTTACCTGATTTGACACACATGTGACTCCAGACGCACAGCAATATGGTTGATTCTGAAAAATGGCCCAGAAAGTCACTCAGTTCAAGGGCAATTAAGAATGGACAACAAAAGTTGGCTTTGCCAGTGAAGCCCAAATCACATAAAATAATAAATAAAAACAATGAAAATAAAGTAGCGAGGGAATGACTGCGACGAAGAATTGGAAGGAAAAGCACCAATAGTGTTCCAAGACTGTTACAGACAATCATGGAAAACGTCCTTTCTTTATCTGAATTCTTTACCACATGGAAGATCTCGATCTAACAGCACACTGGAAAAACTGGCATCACAGACTTAACAGACCCATTATGATCCAGATGTTGGACAGAAACCTTATCAAGAATAGGTCAGTACACTCCACTGTTCCATCGACAGCAATGCAAATGACACTTGAGTGAGACAGGTTGTTATTGAGGACATAGCAATCTATGAAGATGTTATTAAGGTCTTTGATTCTTGTCTGAGTCTTCAGCAGGCCATTATTATAGACCAGGTCATAGAGTCATAGAGGGTTTACAGCATGGAAACAGGCCCAACTTGTCCATGCCGCCCTTTTATCTTTAAAACCCCTAAGCTAATCCCAATCGCCCGCATTTGGCCTGTATCCCTCCATACCCATCGTACCCATGTAACTATCTAAATGCTTTTTAAAAGCCAAAATTGTACCCGCCTCTACTACTACCTCTGGCAGCTTGTTCCAGACACTCACCACCCTCTGTGTGAAAAAATTGCCCCTCTGGACACTTTTGCATCTTTCCCCTTTCACCTTAAACCTATACCCTCTAGTATTAGACTCCCCTACCTTTGGGAAAAGATATTGACTATCTAGCTGATCTGTGTCCCTCATTATTTTATAGACCTCTATTATATCACCCTTCAGCCTCCTACGCTCCAGAGAAAAAAGTACCAGTCTATCCAGCCTCTCCTTATATCTTCTTATAAGGTGAGGTTTAACAGACATGCTCAGGAACCTGGAGAAAGTAAGGATTTAAAAAAAATTAATGACCTGTATATAGTGGCGTAGCTCGACGGGGGAGCAGGGGGAGCGACCGCTCCCCCTGAGCACATTCTTCAAAAGTGGAACCTTTTCAATGGGGTGTTCCTCACGGGCCCCTTAGATCTGCGATGTGTGCTGCCAGGCTCCAGGTAATCCTTCACTTTCCTCCTCAGCCCAGTTATGATCAGGCTTAAGTTGCATATTTTGTTTTATCAGCATTTTGATGATGAATGCTATCAGCGCGAGTGAAATTAGATCCAGGGGATCTGAACGGGAGGTTACATTACAATGAACGTACTTCCCTTCCCAACAGCGACCTACAGTGTGGGAACGGAGTTAAAAGAGACAGGTTCAAAATTATATTTAATAACTTATCAGAGATCCTATCTAAAACAGTCTCCTCCACTTGACATTCTCACAGAATTACCACCAGTTCATGGAGAAAGGTTATTAGGTGATGAATAGAATATACATCTCATTGAAATCCAACTATGTGGATGACTGTAGCTTTTGGGGTGGAAATGGTCTTTGGGCCAAAGGAATGGATTGTTTTTTCGTTTCAAATTATTGAAAGGGCCAATTTAAGGGATTTATTAAAAATCGGTGAAATGTATTGGATAAAGTGGAGTTTGCCATAAATACTTTTTCCAAGTTTGAAGAGATCGGGACTCCACCTGCTCTGGAAATTTCCGGGATGAGCTCAGTGTTTTTTTTTTCATCTTTCACAACACCTGATGTGCAAACTATTGTAGTCTCTGCCCTGCATGAATCGCTACAACAGCCTGAGGCTAAAACCTTTTCTATTCCTTTCGCTAATTCCACAGTTGACATCCCTCACTGTCTCTCTCCTGAATGCCCGTCCCACTAGGCTCCCAGGACATGGATTGAGGGTCATTGGTGGAGCGCTCCTCATGCAGCTCAGATACCTCTTCATTGGGCAGAAACCCACAGCCACCTCCCCTAAAGCCAGCTGGAATGTCCCCAAAACACTGGCAGCACGTCGATATTTACATTTCATTCCTCAGGCAATTAAAACAGCGGATAAATAAATGTTGATTTATGAATTAAAAACCTCCCACAGTTCTGTGCAGAATCACACGGGCACCTTTTTTATGTGCTCACTCCCCCTAACTTTAGAACCTGGCTACGCCCCTGCCTGTATAGTTTGGCTCAATGAACCCAATCCCCTTCTTCTGTCCCTTGGGTTTGATTCGAGTCTGTAGCTATCCTTAAAGATCTCATTGGACGTAGTTGCCTATGGTACCACCATAATGAATTTTATAGCCCCCTTCACTGGACCTCCTCTTGGTCAAGTGAATACTAATTCATGTCTGCCCCATGAAAGTTGAGAAAGTTTATTTTTGTACAGGCAGACAAATAAATATCGGGGGAATGGTTCCAAATCTCAAATCTTCAATGTCAGACCTAATCTTTATTACATGTCCACTTTTTGTCTTGGGCCTCAGTGGTCTTAATTATCCCTTCAATTACGTGATTAAATGTTTCTGGGAGTCCCTCACCCTGCTAAGGTGAGTACATACTCGGTTCCATAGGCGCCACACTGTAGTCCCTTTCCAACTTCTGTGGGCAACCCAGGATGAATAGCTATTAAGTTCAAACAATTGTACTGAATTAACTACTGAGTTTGCACTCCAAACAATCCTCCGATACCTCCCAGTATGCTCCTTTATCTCGTATTCGTAGTTCAGGGGCAATTATGTAAGTATAATCATCAATGATTCCCTGCAGCTGCACTTCTGCCCATTTAATGGCATTAGGATGATTGTGGCATATTGAAATGTAATATTGCTAATAACCCAAAACTTTGTAGGTTACCCCGAGAGAAACCATTGTCACACCATGTAGTAAAGTTTAGCTTTCCTAATCCTAACTGACCTATCAGGGGGTCTCTATCATGTTTGGACAGTGGGTAGGTTTTTGGTGTCCACAGGTATTAAGCTGGTAACATCTAATATCTCTACAATCAAGTCTTATCTATTACATGTTTACATAGTTCTTGATAATACTGGCCCTCAAAGCCAGGTTCCGTGACACTGAATAAATATTTCCACAAACTCAGTATTTGAATCGTATATCCTTTTAATACCCAAATTGCCCTCTGAGTCTTTTTCATCTCTGAGTCCGTCTCAGACTATCCACAGTCTGGATCAGTGATTCAGATTGGCATGCCTGTCTTTCTCGGGGCACAGGAATCTCGGATATCCAGATGTTGGGTTTCTTTATCCACGGTCCTGTTCCTCTGGTGGGTAGCTGACGTATACAACTCCATGACAGTCATCAGAGTAAATAGGAACCTGTGAAACTATTAATGTTGATCCCCACCAGTCGGGTGGTCGTCAGGTTTGTTAGGGTCCTCGTACATTTTTAACGGAGTATAATGCTTTCACCCACGTCCTATCCTTGTATTTACAAGTGCGCATGTATCACCTGTCATAATTACTTCGTATGGTCCATGCCATCGCAGTTGGAGACAACTGCGCTCCGATCCCACTTTTACCCTCACCCTGTGGCCCACTTGTGGTACTATCGATTTTTCAACTTGCTGACACCTCTCCAGATCCTGCACTGCCTATCAGTCTCTAACTTCTTTCTTAATCAAATTGTTCACACAATTATCTAACGTACCCTCAGATCCTGACTCCATGTGTCAGTGCATTGGTTTCCCCATCTATGATTTGTTAAAGTGGAGTAATCTCTAGTGTGGAATTCTTCCACCCACCTAGTAAATTGATCCATAATTACTATGCAATATTGCTTTCCTTTTTCATTGGGTAACAGCCTTATAAAATCAATCTGTATCTGTTCTCAAGGTCCTCTGGGAAGAGGCTGGTGATGTACTTTTATTTTTATTGTTCTTGCTTTTGGACTGAGTACATGTAGTGCACAGCTGGCAAAATGGTGTAGTTTTTCTTCCCATTCCCTTTCACCATTAGCACTGGCCCATTATTTCTAACATATTGTTCTGCCCGGTATGCTGCGTCCCGTGGTGAATCTACAGTAAGAATATTCTGATGCTTCTTGGGGTGACCACTTTCCCTTTTGTCCCATTTCCCATTTCATGCCATGTTGTTGGTCAAGTAGTGTGCATGTCTGAGACCTGTTCTTAAATGTATAATTGCAAGCACATCCAAACCAATGAATGGGTCTATTTTGGACTGGTTTCATGCATATCAGTTACTTCATATGTAACTCATGTGCACACTTGTACAGTATCTCAATATCTTGCCAACACCTTCTTGACTCTCAGGTGATCTTATCAAAACATTTTGAAGTCTTTGCTCATCTGTCCACGTATGGTGCAGCTGTCCTGGGTGGCAGTCAGAGTGTCAAATTCTGTTCTCTTAAAAACATAGACAAGGACACAAATATCACCAAGAGAAAGCTATCAGTTTACTAGCCCATCTATACTTTCCTTTCACTAGAATATACATCTGTGCCAAGTTGAAATATTCCAGTGAATTGAATTTCAATCAATATCCCAATTCCCATTTACTGTTTAATTTTCAGTTTCTATCTTCCCAATTCCTATTCAGTTTGCTTCATAACATCTTTAAAACAGAAATCAAACCATTCTATTTGATTCCAGGCAGTAATCTATTTTGATTGTTCATTCTTTGTCTTAAATAGCATCATTTTAAAGGTAGCACATTTTTCCAATGTCAGAATTGTCCCAAATTCAAATAGCAGTGTTGTGGCCTTTCAAATGTCCATTAGTGTCTATCTCATCTCTTTTTTTAAAAAAACTTTGTTCCTACATCCATAGCTACCACCTAAACTGTGTTATTTTCTTTGGATCCTTTAAAATTTTTTTATCACCATTGTTGTTCTCATTAACCATCAAATGAATACCATCTTTAATTCTGTCCTATCCTGTTCAACTATTGCCCATCCTGTTCTTGGTTCTCCATTCAGTCTACTGTAACCCTTTGACCACAGGGTCACATCATCTCCCCTATAACGACTCTTCTATTACCCTGTTCACTTCCTCGCATCTCATCTGCCCATCACATACGTGTTCCTTTCCTTGAATGTTCATCTATCCCACTGGGTTATTTCCATTGTCCCTAATTATAGTAATCAGCCCAGTTGCTGGCAGGAGGCTTTCACATTGAGCGCACCTCAACCTGACATGGTTTTCAACCCTGTATTACACCAAAGAATTAGCAAAGATGCCACCCCAATTTCAAAGGTTTCAAATGTGGCTCATGAGATTGGCCATCCAGGGTAAATACAAAACCCCACAGCTGGATTTGGTCCATATTCCTGTGGGGAAGCCTGCACAGAACAATGTACACTTTATTGAGGATGTGGCATCTTATGTCTCCTTATTTACCAATTTCCTTCTGGTAGCCACTCAGAAACTAGAAGAAATTAGACCAGCCCAGAGAGCCTATATGGAGTGTTTACACATATGGGAATGCTATGTTACTGGGCAGCCTGCATATGTTCCTGGCAATTCTATTTTGAAATAGTAATTTGACCATCATTGCCACCTTAGTTTGATGGATGTTCTGTTAGTCCATAATGACTGAAATGTCATTCTCAGGGTGCACAGGCTAGACACTTTTCAATGGATCTGGGTATCACCAATTTCAGGGCTAGGGCCCGTAATTCAGTCTGGTGGCCAGGAATCTTCAAAACTATTAAAGACTTGATCTCCAATTGTACTAGTTGTGCTATCAATAGGCAAGACCACAAGGAACCACTGATGGTGGCCTCCTTCCCAACTCGACTGTGGGAAGACCTAGGGATGGGTCGTTTTGTCTTCAAAGATAAAACCTTTCTTAACATCCAGACACATGAAATAGAAGCAGAAATAGGACATTCAGCTCCTCGGGCCTGCTCCACCATTCAATAAGATCAAAGCTGATCTGTTTGTGTTGAGTAACACATTCCCATCTACCTCCAATAAACTTTGATTCCCTGGGCTAACAAGAAGCTATCTACCTTTGACCCTGCTTCCACCACCTTTTGAGGCAAAGCGTTCCAAAGTCACACAACCCCCTGAGAAAAAATTCTCTTAATCTCTGTCAAATAAGAGGACCCATAATTTTATAACAATGCCCCCTAGTTCTTTACTCACCCATAAGAGGAAACATGTCCACCTTGTCAATGCTACTCAAGATCTTATATACTTCAATCATGGTCACTCCTCACTCTTCTAAACTCCAATGGAAACAAGCCCAGCCTGTCCAACCTTTTTTTCATAAGACCACCCACTCATTCCATGTATCAGTCCAGTAAACCTCCTTTGTACCATTTCCAACTCATTTTCATGCCTCCTTAAATAAGGAGACCAAAGCTGCAAACGTTTGAGATGTGGTCTCAACAATGCCCTGAATAACTGAAACTTAACATCCTCATCTTTATATTAAATTTCTCTTGTAATAAAGGATATCATTCTATTAGCCCTCTTAATTATTTACTGCACCTTTGCACCAATCTTTAGTGATACATGCACTGAAACACCTAGATCCTTTGGAACGTCAGAATTCTGCAGTCGTTCTCCTTATCAAATGCTTCCTGGAAATCCAAATACAGTATGTCAGCAGGGTCCCTTCTATCCGCAGCACACATTACTCCTTCAAAGAACTCTAATGAGTTGGTTAAAAAAGGACAATGATTTCCCTTTCATAAAATAATCCCTCTTTAATGATTGATTCTAATACCTTACCCGTGATAGATGTTAAGCTAACTGGCATAGAGTAGAGAATTATTTTTGGTGAAGCAGTGTCAAAAGAATAGAAACATAGAAGATAGGAGCAGGAGGAGGCCATATGTCCCTTCAAGCCTGCTCTGCCATTCATTACGATCAGGGCTGATCATCCAACTCAATAGCCTAATCCTGCTTTTTCCCCATAACCTTTGATCCTATTCGCTATTCCAAGTGCTATACCTAGCCGCCTCCTAAATACATTCAATGTTTTGGCATCAATTACTTCCTGTGGTAATGAATGCATGGGCCCCCCTCGGCAACAGTTAGTGCTATGCTTTGGAAAGGTTTCCCATGCATGGCTCCCCTGATTTGGTTGTCTCTGACCATCGCCCACAATTTGCCAATGACTGCTTCGAACGCTTCTCTGAGGCATATGTCTTCATTCATATCACCAGCTTGCCAGGTACTCACAGGTCAATGGAGAGGCTGAAAGAGGGGTTTGTACTGTCATTATCCTTGCTGAAGAAAAATAGTGACATCGACTTAGCCTTACTGAGTTACTGGTCGAGGCCACTGCAGACGACTCTGGCTCCATTGGAACTTTTAATGTGCAAGAAACTACGCACACAGCTCCTGTATCTCCCATTTGTCCTTCTGCCATGTCTCAGGTGATATAGATAGAAAAGGTGTGAGAAAAAGAGGACTACTGCCGTGTGCAACAGACTGTGACATAGATCATCAGCACAAAGCACAGGATCTACCAGAACTCTTGCCAGGGAAGTCTGTTTGCGTTTTGAGACCAAAACAGCCATGTTTTGAATCAGTCCATTCATCCACACTCCAATCTTGTGGACGCCAACCAAAGTCTCCTCAGGCAGAATAGATCTGCACTTTTATCCATGGCCTATTCAGGACTGGATTGGCTACCTGGATGACCAAGAAGACAACCCAAACAACAGATTGAATGTTTCACAGGCCCCTCCATGAGAAGACCCGAGCCCTATCTGAAAGGAAATAAAAGCAGACTGGTTTTGCTCCCACAATATCTCTCCCTATGACCCACGGGTGGTAATAGTGACTTTGAGTGGATTAAGGTTGGGGGGGCATGTGGAATAGGATGTGTAACTATTCACTGAGTTGAGTGAAAAATTTAGAGGGAGATGTAGTATAAAACATTAAAAGCTTTAATGCTAATAGTTGACATGTATGGTTCGTGATGTCAGATCACATGTCACTGGAAATCAGAGAGAGATTCTTCTGGAAGGAGCGTTGTGCTTATCTATCTCTGTACATTGTTATATATTGTTAATGAATATGTGGAAGTTCTTGGATGCCTTATTTCCAGTTGGCTCTGTTAAACACACCCTAGGACCAGTTATAATGCCTGCAGCATATTTGACCATTTATGTTTGAACATATTTTTTTGACCTTCAATCCCATAGGTCAGCTCCATTTTAAAAGAAAGTAGCCAACATGATAATAATTACATAAGATACAAGTTTGTTCCACACAACTACCGCTGTGAGCTTATGTAACGATTGTTCACAATAACCAGTCAGACTCCATTTTTAAACTAATTTTGTAAGATGTAAAAATTATGTTGGTTGTGCCTGTATTTTTATCGTGTGGCTGCTTTGTTTATTTCACGGTAGTCTGTTTGATTTTCACAAGATAGGCAGATTTTACAGTCTATGACATTATCTGAATTCTTCAGGGATTGAATCTTTCAATGACTTTGGAGCTCTCTCCTCTCCTTGCTTTATTAAATTGATCTACAGAAGTATGGGATAACTTATAATTTCAACATGAAAGTAGCAAAAAGGCACAAATGTCTTTGAATTCATTTTTTCTCACTAACTTGTCTTTTATGAAGTTCGCTATATTATCAGTAACTATCCATTTTCATGCAGTACATTTTGTTCCTCAGTGCACATATTTATGAAATGTTAGACAATCTCCATTAAACAGTACTTGGGGAAATATACTGTCAACTGGCAAAACTAAATGCTGGGAATGGATTTTTTTTTGTTCTCTCCATGGTATAAAACTATGACTGGGTGACTAATAAGGTAGGGGGCACATGATTGTAGTAGATTTGATCCCCATCCAATCTGTGCCAAATTAGTTTGTTTCAGTTAACATGATGATTGGGCCACCTGGAGTCCAACTTAGTGTGCTAAGTCAGGGAAGGGAAAAATCATTCAGGGTTCATGCCTCTGATTGCTGTCCGATGATCCCTGTAAAAAGTGTATATGGTGGGCGTTTATTATGAATGAAATTGGCCTGGTCTGTGATGCCCCCACAGAATCCAAAAGGCTTAATACAGTCGTAACTTCAGTGGGCAACTTCAATTTACACATAGAACATAGAATCCTACAGTGCAGAAGGAGGCCATTCGGCCCATCGAGCCTGCACTGACCATAATCCCACTCAGGCCCTACCCCCATAACCGCATGTATTTACCCTAGCTAAACTCCCTGACACCAAAGGGCAATTCAGCATTGCCAATCCACTTAACCTGCACATCTTTGGACTGTGGAAGGAAACCGGAGCACCTGAAGGAAACCCACGCAGACACAGGGAGAGTGTGCAAACTCCACACAGACAGTGACCCAAACTGGGAATGGAATCTAGGCCCCTGGAGCTATGAAGCAGCAATGCTAACCACTGTGCCATCTTGCACCTTATTTAAATAAGGTGCAGGGTGGCAAATAATGTTTGTAGAAAAAGCGCCAGAAGAGTGAAACATTAATAAATCAGTGTAAAGGGAGAGAGAAAACAAGAAGTGTTCTTGAGTAAAGCTTTATGCACAAAAGTGAATTGAGTGCTACACAGCCTTCTAATGTTTAAAAATAGGATTCAAATTGCACATGCACACTTCCTAGTGATACACCACACACCTTGGTAAAGTTACACATGCACCAACTGGCCACTGGCAGCATGCAGAGTAGGCAGATTAAGATAACACTGTGCAACAGTGATTGGACTTTTTTTTAACCGCTATACTCTAGCCAATGTCCTGCACAGCTAAACACAATCAAATGAGGACTCCAATGCTAGTTAAAGTAATCAAGAACTACTTACAGGTTATATCGTCAGTGGATTATTTCTTCTGGCTGTTGATGCGATTGTGCATATATTTGGAACTTTCCTTTAATTGTCTCAAGTTTCAGTAGTCTAAAGGGAGTGATTTAGCTGGGGCTGAGGTAATTATTGATCATTTAAGAGTTTGTGCTGAAGCAAGCTACATACAGTCAGGGGGTTCTGCTAGGCTTTCCTCTTGGAATTGAGCATGAATGAATGGAGGTCACGCAGAGCAAGATGTGCTACTAAACAAGCAAGGAGGAGGAAACGGAGAAAGGCTCTCAATAGAAGGCAATATCCACTGAGGAATTTTAGCGGTCAATTCTCTTCCCTCAGTTTCAGCAATGATCAATGCTTGAGATGCCTTCAGTAACGAGGACATGGCAGCGATGGGAGCAGCTCACCTCCAGACGAGAGAGTGAGAGAGGGAGAGGGGGAGAGGGAGAGAGGGAGAGGGAGAGGGAGGGATGTTATTTACTCATCATATGGCTGTGTGCAGACGCTCTGGAGAATTCAGCTGAGCAGGGGTAGTGGTAGTATGCTACATGCTGCCCACTCCAGCCATTGTGTAGAAACAGCCATTGCCACCACTTATCAGGTGAAAAGTTGAGGAGAAGGAGGATGAGGAGAGACTGGAGACATAACAAGTGCAAAGGAAGTGAAGGAAGAAGAACGATGGTTATAATATTCACAGTCCCTTTCTGCTGTGCTTCGTGTGATTAAAGGGATACCATAAACCTCAACCATACCTTCCCTTTCATCAACAATCCCATACTTTTTACCTTTCCTCCAACGCTGACCATCACATCATTCCTTTTCCAATAAAATAATCAAAAAATCTGAAAAAATATATTTTAGTTCAAATTTCTAAATTCAATAATGATGCAAACTAATTATGTTGTGCATTCCCTTAATGCCAGTTTTCAATGTGCCTTTTCCTGCTGTGCTCCTGTGAGTTTTTTCCAGTACAGTAAGAAGTCTCACAACACCAGGTTAAAGTCCAACAGGTTTATTTGGTAGCAAATACCACAAGCTTTCGGAGCGCTGCCCCTTCGTCAGATGGAGTGGTTATCTGTTCTCAAACAGTGCAAACAGACACAGAAATCAAATGACACAATACTGATTAGAATGCAAATCTCTACAGCCAGCCAGGTCTTAAATGTACAGATAATGTGGGTGGAGGGAGCATTCAACACAGGTTAAAGAGATGTGTATTGTCTCCAGACAGAACAGCCAGTGAAATTCTGCAAGCCAAGGAGGCAAGCTGTGGGGGTTACTGATAATGTGACATAAATCCAACATCCCGGTTTAGGCCGTCTTCATGTGTGCAGAACTTGGCTATCAGTTTCTGCTCAGCGACTCTGCGCTGTCGTGTGTCGTGAAGGCCGCCTTGGAGAACGCTTACCTGAAGATCCAAGGCTGAATGCCCGTGAGTAGCCATAGCATGGCTGGTGGATGCTGACCTCCAATTGAAAAGAATGCAGATGGCATTGAAGGACAACCTCAAGCAGCTCTGGGCCTTGAGAGCTCAGCTGCAGACAGCAACATCTCAGTCTGGGCTACAGCAGAGTGGGCAGTCTGACTGTAGGCAACATCAAGTGAACTGGTGAAGTGACAGGGTTGGAATCATGTCCATGGAGCCGCTGCCACTTTTAAGAGCTGCATTTCAGATATTCTACTGATCCATTGGAGAACAGATTGGTGGAGTGCTGTGATGTCCTGGAAACACGTTTGAACGGTGATGTCCAGAGCCTTGATGGCAGTGGCCTCCACTTGTAAGACAGGTGTCTGAGTTTGCACTGCAGCACTGGAAGCAACCTACGCTGCAAAGGAAACTGTAACATTGGCCATCAGAGTCTGCATTGTGGTGACTACCCAATAGACATGAAAGGATGGGCTTTAAGATCTGTGTAATGCCTTGTGCCAAGTTGATGCTGGATTATTCTGTGCTCAGTGAGATTATACGTTGGGTGTCTGACAGAATTTTGAGTGCACCAGACATTTGGTTATGTGTACACATCAAATCTTTTCTGTAGCCTGGTCCGTCAAAGTCCTCACCTGAGTCCTGGGCAGCACAACTACTGTGAAAGCTCATCATCAAGAAAACTGGCACTTTCCCTGGTTGCTGTTTCACCCGGTTCTAATCCCTCCGATATCCTATCCTTTAACATACTCACTGTATCAGTATCTGAGTTGGTGTGGATCCATAAGAGATTGGTGAGATCCTAAATGAATATTTCTCATCAGTATTTACTGTTGGGAAAAGCATGGATGTTAGGGAACTTGTGGAAATAAATAGTGATGTCTTGAGGACTGTACATATTACAGAGAAGGAGGTGCTGGAAGTCTTAAAGCGCATCAAGGTAGATAAATCTGCGGGACCTGATGAGGTATATCCCAGGACATTGTGGGAGGCAAGGGAGGAAATTGCGGGTTCCCTAGCAGAGATATTTGAATCATCGATAGTCACGGGTGAGGTGCCTGAAGATTGGAGAGTGGCAAATGTTGTGCCTTTGATTACAAAGGGCTGCAGGGAAAGCCTGGGAACTACAGGCCACTGAGCCTCACATCTGTGGTGGGTAAATTGTTGGAAGGTATTTTGAGAGACAGGATCTACAGGCATTTAGAGTTGCAAGGACTGATTAGGGACAGTCAGCATGGCTTTGTGAGTGGAAAATCATGTCTCACAAATTTAATTGAGTTTTTTGAAGGGGTAATCAAGAAGGTAGATGAGGGCAGTGCAATTGATGTTGTCTACATGGACTTTAGCAAGGCCTTTGACAAGGTACCACATGGTAGGTTGTTGCATAAGGTTAAATCTCATGGGATCCAGGGTGAGGTAGCTAAATTGATACAAAATTGGCTTGATGACAGAAGCCAGAGGGTGGTTGTAGAGGGTTGCTTTTCAAACTGGAGGCCTATGACCAGCGGTGTGCCTCGGGGATCAGTGCTCGGTCCATTATTATTTGTCATTTATATTCATGATTTGGATGAGAATATAGGAGGCATGGTTAGTAAGTTTGCAGTTGACACCAAGATTGGTGGCATAGTGGACAATGAGGACAGTTATCTTGGATTGCAATGGGATCTTGATCAATTGGGTCAGTGGACTGACGAATGGCAGATGGAGTTTAACTTAGATAAATGCGAGGTGATGCATTTTGGTAGATTGAACCAGGGCAGGACTTACTCCGTTAATGGTAGGGCATTGGGGAGAGTTACAGAACAAAGAGATCTAGGGGTACATGTTCATAGCTCCTTGAAAGTGGAGTCACAGGTAGACAGAGTGGTGAAGAAGGCATTCAGCATGCCTGGTTTCATTGGTCAGAACATTGAATACAGGAGTTGGGACGTCTTGTAGAAGTTGTACAAGATATTGGTAAGGCCACACTTGGAATACTGTGTACAGTTCTGGTCACCCTATTATAGAAAGAATAATATTAAACTAGAAAGAGTGCAGAAAAGATTTACTAGGATGCTACCAGGACTAGATGATTTGAGTTATAAGGAGAGGCTGGATAGACTGGGACTTTTTTCTCTGGAATGTAGGAGGTGAGGGGTGATTTTACAGAGGTCCATAAAATAATGAGGGGCATAGATCAGCCAGATCGTCAATATCTTTTCCCAAAGGTAGGGGAGTCTAAAACTAGAGGGCATAGGTTTAAGGTGAGAGGAGAGAGATACAAAAGTGTCCAGAGGGACAATTTTTTCACACAGAGGGTGGTGAGTGTCTGGAACAAGCTGCCAGAGGTAGCAGTAGAGGCGGGTACAATTTTGGCTTTTAAAAAGCATTTAGACAGTTACATGGGTAAGATGGGTATAGAGGGATATGGGCCAAATGCGGGCAATTGGGACTAGTTTCGCGGTTTAAAAAAAGGCGACATGGACAAGTTGGGCCGAAGGGCCTGTTTCCATGCTGTAAACCTCTATGACTCTATGGTGGTTGCTAATGTAAGATCAAATAGTGGTGCCTCTTCATCTTCGCTGTCTTCTTCCTCTAACTTAGCAGGTTCCAATTACTGAATATCAAAAATGAAAAAGGAAAATTGTTCAGTTGCAGAGGGGGAAAGGGAAGTGTATTCTCACACCAGGTGCATCTTGTAAGTGAGATGAGATTGTGAGATGAGGTAGAGATGGGAAGAGAGAAGAAGGATCAGGTGTGCAGGTATCCTTACTGTCCATCCCTCCAGCCCCGCTGATTGCTATGGCCTCAGTGACGTCCCTTTCTATGATGACCAGACTCATTTCTCTTTTGGGGGATTAAAACATGCACGTGTGCTTGTTCTCCGGCTGTTTTCAGTTGCTTTCTGTTATGTGCCCTTTCTTTTGCAAGAAACAGCGTGCCAGAATGTCCTATACATGACCCAGTCATCATGGGTAAATAGCTGCCAATGTGTGAGCTGTGAGTAGTAGGGACAAGGATGATAATAGCGCAAAATATCTAAGGTTGAGCTAAAGCATAAAATCTTTTGGAATGTATATTGATTGAAAGAAGAGATTGGTAGATGGGAACCAAATAAATTGAGCAGTGGATAATGCAGTTGGTAGGAAATGCTATGTGAAGATAAACTCACTCACCTTGTCAACTCATATCAGATCACTGAGCTTCTTCCTATGTGGTATCTCCTGGAGCAGCATGCCTGACAATGACTTCTGCCACAATATTTTGCACTGCCTCTTGAACATGTGTTTGGGGGGCCTGTCCACCTGTGGATATATTCCCACTTCTTCCACCAAGACTTCCAATGCAATGTCTAAACGTTTTGGTATATGCTCTTTCAAATGTTCAGCCACTGTTCAAAGAATCACAGCACAAACTTAGTTTTCAAATGAACCCTACCATTTCTCAAAGCCACAGTGAATCCCGTCATAAAGCATTGCTGGTTATCTTTAAGCAGTTACTATTGAGCCACCTACTGATGAATGCAACCAGTGAACAGTGAGAGTAGCACCAGCTGCATACAGCAGCATACATAAATTTAAACACACTGCTTGCAATGAAATGAACAGACATGGGTTAATCATGCACCAAGATCACCGTGCTTGTTTTCGGGGGGTTAGCTAATTTCACCCCAAAGGCTTTAAATTATTTATTTCCTCTTAACATCTCATTAGCCTCAAAGAGAGAGGATAAAAATGCATTGAACATCAGGGAATAACAAATATGCTTATGTCAGCACACCTCTGATTTTTTTATTCTGCACTCAATACATCTCATCTGAAAAGATACATGTGACTGATTCCCTGAAACATTATCCTCACAACTGTCAATTGTTCACAAATCGCTGTCAGAGTTTAAATCTATGAATGCTTCACATTGAGGACATTAAAAACCTGAAAGAACATCTGCTACCACTTACAACAACTTTAAACTGCTACTTCTCAAGCTGTGTGGCCTAATTAAGTAAAGAATAAACAAACATTATGCACGCAGCTTGATGGTCATCTACGCAGTTGCCAATGATTTGTATTTTTCTGGTTTGATCTATTCAAGAATGTTTCTTGCTTTCACATTAATCATCCGAATAATAATCAATGAAACATTTCAGCAATCAATGGAGACATTGATACTATATTAGGATAGATATTGGGCTTATCCTTCTGTTATAAAAATGAATTGAAGAAAGAAATAAAGCTGTGTCATTGCTTAATTTCTAGTCATACAAGGCTAATCTCTTGTAATAAAATTATACGATACTGCTTTATTTTTGTCCCCTGATTTATAACAGTTTTAAATGGTTAAAGGCTATTGCAAATCTTTCCAGCGCATAAGATAGAGATGCTTGGTGAAATGCATTCTCAAGCTGTCCAGGAAGTACATCAAGGCTATCATATCATCTAAATAGAGAAGCTGAGCTACTCGCCCCAAAGTTGATATTCATTCGTTATATTTAAGTTGTCAGCATTAATGCCTCTTGAAGAAATGTAAGAAGAAGCTGGACACGGGAGAGGGACAGAAAGCAGGTGCCATAACAAAGAAGAAAGTCTCAAACCAGGGAATGGGATAGAAAGAGGTTCCAAGTAGACAGTCAAGTCAAGGAACAAAACAGGTACTGTCAAGTGACATTGAAGTAAAGGGCAGAGGGAAAGGCTTCATGTAAAAGAGACAGAGCTGCAGGAAGCAGACTTGGAACAAAGTGGGCTTGTGAGAAGCCATAAGAAATCCACAGAGATTTGGTTTTGGAGTGTGGTATGTCTGGCCACAGTTCACCTATTAGCTTACATGGACTGTATATTTACTGTGAACATTAGAATATAATGAAGAAGGGAAAGGGTTAATGTTTTTTTGTACTCAATGTATTTTGTGCCTAAAAGGTTGAACTTTGTACCTGGAATGTATCATAAACATAGCCCTTCCCTTTGGCTCGCCTCCCCTTTGTTTATATTGCTCCTGGTAGTAGTACAAGCCATTTGTTCATGTCTTTCATCTTTTACTTTTAGTATAAGCCATTTGTTCATGGTTCCCTCGCTTGTTTGTATCATTCTGATAAAACAGACAGTTAAATGTAGATGTAGGGTGGTAAGTCTTTCTTTCTCGTAAGCTTGTGTATGATTTAAACAAAGGAAGCAAATGGTAGAGTGCGAGAATGGCCGTTTGAAGGACTCCCACTGGGACAGCTGCACTCGTACTCAGTCACCTCAAAGGAAAAGCTGCAGGAAGAGCAGGGGACCAGAGGTGGCACCTTGGCTTCGACTACCAGGAGAATTGTGCTTTATGACCCAAGGACACCAGATGGTCTCTAACCATGATCCAGAGACTATCAGAAGCTGTTAAAGGAACTATAATTTATGATCAAGGACTGTTAACTGGACTTTGCTTTATGGCTTGTATTGGGAACCCTGATGTATAAATATCCACGCTTCTTGTGTTCAGAGAGAACTTTGGCTTCCGCTTTCAAGGGGTCAAGTTCTCCCATAAGCTTGTGAGAATAAAGCCTGACTGTATTTTGACTCATACCAGCCTCAAGAGGTATATTTTCCGACTTCAATAAGATAGGTTTTGTAACTTGTGTTTTCTTTACAAATTATATCTATATGTATATATATAAATATATAGTTGAAGTGAAGGAGTTGTGAAATATAATTCATCTTTTCTTGATTAATAAATGTTTTATTATTTTGTTAAAAATTCATCAGCAGACTCCTTTGACTCTGTTCAGTAGCCCCATTCCACCTTAAAAAAATAAAAGTTAGGTTCTATCAAGCCAGATTCCACCCTGGGATCTGATTTGTCTGGTAGTAACCACAGCCAGGATCAAAATAGTGGGGGTGATTCTCCCATCCCGCTGCACTGCTTTTGTAGGGAAACTCTAGCAGAGGGTGTTTTGCGACTCCCCGCTAGGCACCATGGCCTCCACGCATCTCCGGCAGCTGGATTTCCGGCGCTGTAGGCTCCGTGCCAGAAAACGGCACAGAGCTTCAAAATATCTGCAGTCTCTAATTTGAATACAATTTTAATATCAATAGCGAGCCCGGGACTGAAGTCTCCGGACTCACTAGCCTCTTCAGCACCCCCATGCACCCCCCCCCCCGCCCCCCCCCACCACCACCCCCCCACCACCCCCCCCCCCCCCCCCCCCCCCCCCGCCTCCCCACACACACCATGGGTATTTCACTCCAGCAGGGTTTAGTAAAGCTCCCCACTAACGGGGAGCTGGCGGCCCAACCCCACTGGAGTGAAGGGGGAAAATCGAGGCCCCCCAGAGAGTCAGATGCCGAGGGATGCACCCTGGGCATTGCCACCTTGGCAGTGCCAGCCTGGGCCCCTTGACACTGCCCAAGGGACAAAGTGCCAATGCCCAGGGGACATCTTGGCATTTCCCATCGGGCACTGGACAATGCCAAAGAGGCGGGGCCTAATGGGATGGGCTTGATGGGGGAAGGGCCTCTGGGAGATGATCTGTAGGGATGGGAGGGTCCCGCTGCCACACTGTACTTGGGCTGAGTGACAGAGGGAGGGAGGCCAGCGATCGGGGCTGGCCATCGGTGTGCAAGGGGTGGACAGCCTGCCGTGGGGGATCGGAGCTGCATGGGGAGGTGGGTCGTCGGGACTGTGGGGGCGGGGGGGGGGGGTGGCGGGGAGTGGGGGGGGGGGTGTTGTCAGGGTTGGCCCGGGCATGTTCAAGGGAGGGCCAGCAATTCGGGGTCACGGGACTAGCTGGCAACTAAGCTGCCAGCGATTGGGAGGGCCACTGTGCATGCGCCGATCTCGGTGCATGCGTGATGGCCTGTTCAGCACCATGTTGCCAGCCTCTCCAGCGGAAATAGGCCCCACACACTGATTTCTGGAGTGATTGACACTGGCGCACTCTGCAGTGCGTAGAGTGTGGGAAATTTATTTTGAAACTCCTTCTGAAAAAAACAGTGTAATTTACTCCAGCTTTTATGCAAATTCAACACTTGTGATTTTTTGGGAGAATCGCCTGCAGTGCCTCTCTAAATAAAAGCTTGCATGTGCACAAAATCTGGGGGCTGGATCTTCACCCAAACCTCCTTTTGATGACTTTTTAAATGTAGAAGTTCTGCTTTTAAACAGGCTGGCCTGATTTGCCACTTCATGACATCTTTCATGTAGGTCACCACTGCAGTATTTTTGAAAGGAGGTGAAAGCCACACTTACTGGTATAGTTGTGCCTGCCTTAAATTATACCCCAGCAGCAGTTAGTTTTGCATAAAATGACACCACTTTGCATTTTTCTCCTGCTGATTTGTAACATCTGAAGACAGTGGACCCTCCGAGTTTGATTCAACAATGACTGCAGTTATGGTTAGTGACAGATTGGCGGCTATAGTCAACCATCTTCTCCCAGTTGAGACATTTTAAGTATTTAAATTTAATTCAGTTAGGTCTTTGTTTCATTTTGGGGCTACCTCTAGGCAAGAATTTGTGTGGTGAGAGATGGTAGCACCTGAGTACTCTTGTACATAAATCACAGAAATTAAACAGGCAGGTACAGCAAGAATTGAGAAGGCAAGGGCATGTTAGCTTTGGTTATAAAAGCAAATAAGTCTTACTGAAAGTATACAGCGCAGTGATGAAGTATGGAGCACTGCGAGCTATTTTAGCATCCTTACCAAAAGAAGGACATACTTGCCCTAGAAGTAATGCAATAGAGGATCACCAAACCTGTTCTTGGGTTTGAGGGGCTTTTCCTCTGTGGAGAGATTGTGTGGACCAGGCCTATATTCCCTGGAATTTGGAAGAATGGGAGTTATTCTGACTGATCATATAAAATTCCTAAGGGACTTGACAGGTAGGTGTTGAGAAAATGTTCCAAGTTTAATTTTATTTATTAGTGTCACAAGTAGGCTTACATTCACACTGAGATGAAGCCACTGTGAAAGTCCTCTATTCGCCAGACTAAGGGAGAATTTAGCATGGTCAAGGCACTTATCCAGCATGTCTTTCAGACTGTGGGAGGAAACCAAAGCACCCGGAGGAAACCCACCCAGACATGGGGAGAACATGCATACTCTACACAGACAGTCACCCAAGCTGGGAATCGAAACTGGGTCCCTGGTACTGTGAGGCAGCAGTGCTAACCATTGTGCCACCGTGCTGCCTGGCTGGAGAATCTCGAACATGGGGTCACAGTTCAGAATAGAGGGTTGGCCATTTAGCACCGAGATAAAGAGAAGCTTCTGCACTTGACTGGTTATGAATCCCAGAGAGCTGTAAATGCTCAGTTGTTGATTATATTCGAGAGATCAATAGATTTTTGAGTACTTAGCGAATTAAGGGATTATGGAGATAATGCAGAAAGATGGAGTTGAGGTAGAAAATTGGTCACGATCTTGTTGAATGGCAGAGCAGTCTCAAAGAGTCTACTCCAGCCTCTACTTTTTATGTTCTTATATTCCAATATTCATTAATTAAGCATTTGTGACCTTTCTCTTGCTCCAGTTATTTAGGAGGTCCTTTAATGTTTATTAATATAGGATATCAACCATCCACCCTCGCCATCCCCTCCACCCCACCCAGCCCCACCAACTTTCCATCTTTGTATCAGCACAAAAACTGTTTGAAATATATATGTATGAGATAATCTTGGACTGTGGTAAGGTCAGCTCAATGCAAGACAATCTGTGGCTGAAGGGCATAAATCTCACTGGCTCTACAGAGGGGTGTTATAAATCTAAGGATTATTATTGATAGAATATTGTTGAGGCTATACGTAGATTATCATGTTCTGTAGACATCAAACCTGCAGAAAGATACAGAGGTAGCAGAAAGATTTTAGAAAAGCACAAGAAAAATGTCAATCATTTCTCTGTACAGGTAGTAGAATTTACAACTGCATCGTAGAAAGTTGTGGGTTCAAGGCCTTCTCCAGAGACCTGAGAATATAAGGCAGACACCTCAGTGCAGTACTGAGGGAGGGCTGCACTGCCTGAAGTTTCAACTTTCAGACGACAAATTAAACTGATGGTCTGTCCACCCTCTTGTGTATATTTCATAGATGCCATGGCAATATTTGAAGAACAGTGGAGTTCTAGGTAAGCTGGCCAACATTTATTGCTCAATCAAAATTACTAAAACATGGATGCGTTTCTCCCGAGTTAAATCTAAGTGTTGCCACCAGTGGGAAAACCAGAGCGTTTCTCACTGGCATTGGCAACATGACTAAGGGGGGTTTCAACCACGTTAAAACTGAATAAAAATGTCCCCACGTGAACAACACCAGGCCAAAGGCACCAGGCCTGTGAGGCTCCTGAATTGTCAATCAGCTGTTCAG
This sequence comes from Mustelus asterias, assembly GCF_964213995.1. NCBI lineage: Eukaryota > Metazoa > Chordata > Chondrichthyes > Carcharhiniformes > Triakidae > Mustelus > Mustelus asterias. The sequence continues at coordinate 39,842,035 of NC_135817.1, forward strand.
TTGACAGCCAAGAACACTTCCTGCTTTTCCTCCTCTTAGAATAACTAATGGAAGAATAACTCAGTCTCACATTAATGCAGGAAGCATTTCATGTTAGAGCTTGTATGAGATCAGTCTTTTTGAATTATAACTGGATTTACCCCTGACAGTCGCTAGTGCAGCAAGAACCCAGAAAGAAATCATTGAAGCCTGCAGCTGAACTGTTCCCCAAAAAGTTAGTTCATCACAAGACTAATTAGATGTTCAATGTAATGTTCATTTAAAATACATGATATAACTGAGTCAAACCTGTAGTTTTCCCTATGACAATTGCATCTCAATTGTTCTATCTTTCACACATACCTATGATAACAGAATGAGGTTCGGTTCTGAAATTGTATGTAGTGCAGGAGCATCAGGATGTGTACACTACACGAGAGTTTTAAGCTTGTATATTATAAAGCAGAGTGATACATATTAGTGCATATAAAGCCTCACAAGTTTTCAATCTCATCTAAGCATTAGAAGGCAAACACTCCCCACACAGGATGGGAGAGTTACCCCAATACCAGGCCTTGCATTCCTCCTCGTGACCAGCTGCCCAATATCTCACTCGCAAATGCTGAAAATAATGTTAAAAAAATCATATAAAAACTTGCATTCTTGCATAATACCTTATCAGATCCTCATGATGTCCCAGAGTGCCAATGAATTACATCGAACTATCACTTACAGTTCTTAAGAAGGCCAACATTTTTCAAAAGAAAGCCAAGTCATGTAGAAAGAGTCTGGTGCTTTAATTAACAGTCTTCACATATAGGATCTGGTATATCAGTAAGTGTGGTATTGTCATAACTCTAAGGTCAATTTCAAATCCAAGGGAGCCCAACAAAAGTCAGACTTGTGAAACTTCTGAGAGCCAATGAAAAATCAAACAAGTCAATGTTCAAATGGGCAAGATTCTACATCCTCATCTCACATGTTAATGGTAGAACTGTTTGGATGTCTTCTTTAATTAAATGAATGGTCCTTCTGAGGATATCATTGGATGAAGTGAGGGGTTTGGCTCTAGATTTATAGAAAATAGTAGCAGAGAAGGTGGCCATTCAGCCCATCAGATGTCTGCTGGCTGAAAGAGATTTATTTTTCAGCCCTTGGCAGTAGCCCTATAGATCCTGGTGCTTCTAATGGATAACCATGCACTGCATGTTTTAGAAACTTTCTGGCTCCATCAACCCCCACCCCAACTCTCTTGTTAAAATATTTATTCCTCAACTCCCCTTTAATCCTTCAGCCTATCACTTTTATCTCTGCCCCCTGGTAATTCCGTTGATTTTAGAAATAGATCCTTCCATATCCACTCTGTCAAGGCACCCTTATTAATTTATGTACTTCGATTAAATCTTCCCTCAGCCTCTTCTACCTTAAAGATAAAAACCCCAGCCTATCCAATCTTGAAGCTCACAGAATGAACACAGAGGCAAGTCATAGGAACAAATAGGGGTTTATTGACGAACTGTTTTTCTTGGACTCCAGCGTTAAACTGCTTGTCGAGACAGATTACCGGACTGGTCATCCCTTGCCCTGGGTCACCTGACCTGACATCGTAAAGGGTCTATGCCCCACATACATAACAATCTGCTTTGGATCTGTCAATCAAAGTGGTTTCAACCGGAGCAAGGCAGAGAGGAGCGATTTGTGGCTACAGTAAAAAGGGAAAGGGATTAACTTTATTTTCATTACTTTTTCACGGGGTTTTGTTTTAACGAGTTTAAGGGAAAAGCGGAAGTAGGCCGGGCATGGGGTGACCTGGGAAAAAAAAAAATTTTTTAAGCGCGCGGGAGGTTTAAAAAGCAGGCCGCACTATCCAGCGGGCAGCGTCGATGGGGGGCAGTGGAGTGAGCAGGTAGCAGAGTGAAGGCTGAAGGGCTTTGGCTCAACGGGCTTAGGCGGAAACGGTCGAGGCAGGGTAGGTTTAGTTTTTAGTTGTTTCACCTTTTAAATCTTAAGTTATTTCCCTGTGGAATCTGAGGAAAAGGGGCATTATGAATGTGAAGCCAGTTTGCTGTTCTCAGTGCCAGATGTGGGAGGTCGTGGAGTCTCCTAGCCTCCCAGAAGTGCATATCTGTGCTGGGTGCGTCGAGCTGCGGCTCCTAAGGGACCGAGTTAAGGAACTGGAGCTGCAGCTCGAGGACATTCGTCTGGTCAGGGAAAACGAGGAGGTGATGGATAGGAGTTATAGGCACGTGGTCACACTGGGGCCACAAGAAGCAGGCAAGTGGGTCACAGACAGGAAAGGGAAAAGTCAGGTGGTAGAGAGTACCCCAGTGGTTGTGCCCCTTAAAAATAAGTACTCTTGTTTGAGTACTGTTGGGGTGGACAGCCCACCTGGTGGAAGCAGCAGTGGTCGTGCCTCCAGCGTGGAGTCCGGCCTTGTAGCACAGAAGGGTAAGGAAAGGAGGAGGAAGGCAGTGGCGATAGGGGACTCTACAGTGAGGAGGTCAGACAGGCGTTTTTGTGGAGGAAGTCGAGAAACGCGGATGGTGGTTTGCCTCCCTGGTGCCGGGATCAGGTATGTTTCTGACCGTATCCAAGAAATCCTGAAGTGAGAGGGAGAGGAGCCAGAGGTCGTGGTGCATACTGGTACCACTGACATAGGCAGGTAAGGGGAAGGGGAAGGGGTTATGAAAGGAGAATATAGGAAGTTAGGTAGGGAGTTAAGAAGAAGGAACGCAAAGGTAGTAATCTCAGGATTGCTGCCTGTGCCACGAGACAGTGAGGGAAGGAACGGAATAAGGTGGAGGGTAAATGCGTGGCTGAGAGATTGGAGCAGGGATCAGGGATTCAGGTTCCTGGATCATTGAGACCTCTTCAGGGGCAGGTGCGACCTGTACAAAAAGGACGGGTTTCACTTAAATCCCAGAGGGACCAATGTCCTGGCGGGAAGGTTTGCTAAGGCTACTGGGGAGTGTTTAAACTAGAATGGTTGGGGGGTGGGAATCAAAATGAGGTGACTGGGAGAGAGGAGGTTAGCTTAAAAATAAGACGGGCTTGTAGACAGTGTGAGAGGGAGGATACACAGGTGACGGAGAAGGGGAGCACTCAGACCGAAGGGTTGAGATGTGTGCATTTTAATGCAAGGAGTGTAGTGAACAAAATGGATGAACTTAGAGCATGGATCACTACTTGGAAGTGTGAAGTGGTGGCCATTACAGAGACTTGGTTATCTCAGGGACAGGACTGGATACTTGAAGTGCCGAGTTTCAGATGTTTCAGGAGGGCCAGGGAAGGAGTCAAAAGAGGTGGGGGAGTGGCACTGTTGATCAGGGATAGTGTCACGGCTTTAGAAAAGATGGATGCCACAGAGGGATTGTCTATGGAATCTCTGTGGGTGGAGGTTCGCAACAGGAAGGGGTCAATAACTTTACTTGGTGTTTTCTATAGGCCGCCCAATAGTAGCAGGGATGTGGAGGAGCCGATTGGGAAGCAGATCCTGGAGAGATGTGATAATAACAGAGTAGTTGTGATGGGAGATTTTAATTTCCCAAATATCGATTGGAATATCCCTAGAGTAAGGGGTTTAGATGGGGAGGAGTTTGTTAGGTGTGTTCTGGAGGGCTTCCTGACACAGTATGTGGATAAGCCTACAAGAGGAGAGGCTGTACTTGATTTGGTATTGGGGAATGAACCTGGTCAGGTGTCAGATCTCTCAGTGGGAGAGCATTTTGGGGATAGTGATCATAACTCTATCTCCTTTACATTAGCATTGGAGAGGGATAGGATCAGTCAAGCTTGGAGTAAGGGCAATTATGAGGCTATTAGGCAGGAAATTAGAGGCATAAATTGGAAGGAGGTTTTCTCAGGGAAATGTACAGAAGAAATGTGGCAAATTTTCAAGGGAAATTTGTCTGGAGCTCTACACAGCAATGTTCCAATGAGACAGGGGAGTTATGGTAGGTCACAGGAACCATGGTGCACGAAAGCTGTGACGAATTTAGTCAAGAAGAAGAGAAAAGCCGACAAAAGGTTCAGGGAGCTAGGTAATGTTAGAAATCTAGGAGAGTATACGACTAGTAGGAAGGAACTTAAGAGGGAAATTAGAAGAGCAAGAAGGGGTCATGAGAAGGCCTTGGCAGACAGGATAAAGGAAAACCCCAAGGCAGTCTACAAGTATGTTAAGAGCAAGAAGATGTGAAGGAGTAGGACCTATCAAATGTGACGGTGGGAAGGTCTGTATAGAACCGGTAGAAATGGCAGAGGTACTCAATGAATACTTTGCTTCAGTATTCACAGTGGAAAAGGATCTTGGTCATTGCAGTGCAGACTTGCAGTGGACTGAGAAGATTGAGCATGTGGACATTAGGAAAGAAGCTGTGTTGGAGCTTTTGAAAAGCATCAAGTTAGATAAATCACCGGGACCGAATGAGATGTACCCCAGGTTACTGTGGGAGGTGAGGAAAGAGATTGCTGAGCCTCTGGTGATGATCTTTGCGTCATCAATGGAAACGGGAGAGGTTCCGGAGGATTGCAGATGTGGTTCCGTTATTCAAGAAAGGGAGAAGAGATAACCCAGGAAATTATAGACCAGTGAGTCTAACCTCAGTGGTTGGTAAGTTGATGGAGAAGATCCTGAGAGGCAGGATTTATGAACATCTGGAAAGGAATAGTATGATCAGAAATAGCCAGCACGGCTTTGTCCAAGGCAGATCATGCCTTATGAGCCGAATTGAATTTTTTGAAGATGTAACTAGACACATAGATGAGGGAAGAGCGGTAGATGTAGTTTATATGGATTTCAGCAAGGCGTTTGATAAGGTGCCCTATGCAAGGCTCATTGAGAAAGTGAAGGGGCATGGGATACAAGGGGACATTGCTTTGTGGATTCAGAACTGGCTTGCCCACAGAAGGCAAAGAATGGTTGTAGATGGGTCTTTTTCAGCATGGAGGTCAGTCACCAGTGGAGTGCCCCAGGGATCTGCTCTGGGACCCTTGCTCTTTGTGATTTTTATAAATGATCTGGATGAGGAAGTGGAAGGATGGGTTGGCAAGTTTGCTGATGACACAAAGATTGGTGGGGTTGTGGATAGTGTAGAGGGATGTCAGCAGTTGCAACGAGACATAGATAAGATGCAAGACTGGGCGGAGAAGTGGCAGATGGACTTCAACCCAGATAAGTGTGTGGTGGTTCATTTTGGCAGGTCGAATAGGATGAAAGAATATATTATTAAGGGTAAGACGCTTGGCAGTGTGGAAGATCAGAAGGATCTTGGGGTCCGGGTTCATAGGACGCTCAAAGCAGCGTCGCAGGTGAAGGCTGTGGTTAAGAAGGCGTATGGAATACTGGCCTTCATCAATAGAGGAATTGAGTTTAGAAATCGGGAGATAATGCTGCAGCTGTATAGGACCCTGGTCAGACCCCACCTGGAGTACTGTGCCCAGTTCTGGTTGCCTCATTACAGAAAGGATGTGGAAGCCATAGAAAGGGTGCAGAGGAGATTTACAAGGATGTTGCCTGGACTAGGTGACATGCCTTATGAGGATAGGTTGAGAGAGCTAGGTCTTTTCTCCTTGGAGAGGCGAAGGATGAGAGGTGACCTGATAGAGGTGTATAAGATGTTGAGGGTTATTGATAGAGTGGATTCTCAGAGGCTTTTACCCAGGGCTGAAATGGTTGCCACAAGAGGTCACAGGTTTAGGGTGCTGGGGAGTAGGTACAGAGGAGATGTTAGGGGTAAGTTTTTCACTCAGAGGGTAGTGGGTGCGTGGAATCGGCTGCCATTATTGGTGGTGGAGGCGGATTTGATAGGATCTTTTAAGAGACTTTTGGATAAGTTCATGGAAGTTAGTAAGATAGAGGGTTATAGGTAAGCCTAGTAGGTAGGGACATGTTCGGCGCAACTTGTGGGCTGAAGGGCCTGTTTGTGCTGTAGCTTTTCTGTGTTCTATGTTCTATTTCAGAGCTGCTGGGGCTCATTTACCTCGAAAGGGGGATCTCCCTAGTGAAATTGAATGGGGCTGTCAATCAAAGAGGTTTCAGAGCAGCTGGATCTTTTAAGAGAAAGCAAAGGGGTCTCCCTAGTGAAACTGATAGCTCTTGTCACTCAAATCAAAGAGGTCTGATGCTTCTGAAATTAACCAAGGGCAATCCCTACTGTAGAATGGTGTGCTGCTGAGATTTTAAAGGTTTCCAGGTGTTCAGGGGGCCTGGTTTTTAACAAAACCATGCCACTTGAAGAGTTTTACAAAACACAAAAGAAGAGAGTTTTACCAGAAAGGTGTCTGAAATCACCATCCTAGGAGTGATTTTCACATTTTCCAGGGCAACAAAAAGAAGTCCAGCCATGAGAACGCCATCCCAAAGGAGAACCACTGAGGTTTACTTGTTGCCTCAGCCCAACTT